>NC_053154.1:170100231-170462731 GCF_016835505.1 Polypterus senegalus
CAGATGAATGACAGCTGATGTAACTGTACTCAGCACAAAGATTACATTATCTTTGGCAAATAAAGAACAGGGCTCTCCATCATTCTTATTCTTGTGAATAAATTGGTTTTGTTAATACATATGTTAATAAGTTAATAATAAAAACATTATGTGGAGACTTACTTAGTTTAAGCAAAGAACAATTTGTATTTTTCTCACAAGACTCCAGCATTCCTGTTCTTAAAACCCTTTAGACCTGTGCATTATGTTTTGATGGCTTTACAGCACATAACACCAGATTGGATGTTGTGACAGTCATATGAGTGTTTCTCTATGCTTAATCAGCACTCCTATGTAATATACATGCGGTAGTGATATATTTTAAAACTGAAATAAAGCTAAAAATACAGTATATGAAACTGCTAGTCTCTAGTGTAAAGTACACACACCCACACAGAAAAACCAAAATAAATTCCTTAAGCTTTATCTGTGTTGCAAATGCAGTCAGCTCAGCATTTGAAAGACTGGTATGTTCTATCTTATGACTTTGAAGGCTACTTTATCCGCCACATTCTATTAAGTGCAGAAATCCTTGTCATTTCAACTGTAAAGAGGGAAAAAGACTTCAGAAATAAATGATGAATGTGAATCTTTTAGTAACCAAGGCATTCAATTCCCAGCAATTAAAGAGCTATTTTGACAGCTCATACCTTAAACTTTTTTTAAATCATTTCTTATCCTGGGGCTAATTTATTCACAACCCAGCACATACAAAATGCAATGTAGCTGTAATGAATCTCTTAGTAGTAAATTCTAAGCACTCTTAGACAGGTGTAAAATGCATATTGTTTGCAGGAAAGCTGAAAATGTGTGGCTCAAAATCTATAACAATAAGAAAAAGCACAATTTGAAAAATATCTTCAGAACAGCTTCATGAAACTTACTAATCATGGTACCGTTGATTAGCACATGCAAGTAAGAATTTCACTCTGCTCTGTACACAAGATAATGATGATCCTATAAATCAAAATAAATCTATGAAGAGCTGTCTATAGAGGCCAGAGTACAGTAGAGGGTGGTAAAAGGAAAACACTGGAAAATGCAATCCAACAGCCACTTCTGTCTTTCTGTCACTGATGGTCTCAGTTAGTTTTTCAGTTAAGCAAGCAAACAACCATCTATCAACAACTCATTCTATTAGCCAATCACTCACTCATTCAGTAAATTTATTTAAACTTTCTTGTATTGGATTTACAATAAATTGTGCGTTCACCCGCTTACTTCTTCATTTTTACTCACACAATCACTGATGGCTATTCACATTTTCAATACAGCCATTTAAAAAGCTTTTATATAAGCATTCTCAACCACTTACTTACACACATTTTGTATCAATCACTCAAACACTCAATTATAGGGTAGTGTTTAAGGCTTTGGACTTGAAACCCTGAGGTTGTGGGTGACAGTGGGTGAGATCATGAGCTAGTCACTTTACCTGCCTGTGCTCCCATTGGAAAACCAAAATAAATATTGTAAGCCGCCTCAGATAAAGGTGTCAGCCAAATATGTAAATGTGGTTTACTTATATTTATTTCATGTCTGCATTCAAACATCTGTTTCATTCATCTTATGCTTAGTAGTTAGTCATTGATTACTTCACATATTTAAAATGATCGATTATTCCAACATGAAATTAGGTAGATGCTCACTCAGGTCTCCGTATCCACTCGCTCAATCTCTCACTCCATTGCTCTTTCAGATACTTACAAAGCATTCATTTGTATTTTCACTCACTCATGTATGTTTGTTATTTTCTGACACATTTTTAAAACAATCAGAAATTACTCGATACTCACTCTTTCACAGAATACATAAATCAAGTCAATTGCTCACTTACTCAAGCACCCGGTTGTCTGCATACTCGTCACTCACTTGCTCACTCATATTTTCAAGTCACATAAGAAATCATGGTATATTCACTTGCACTTTTTATCATATTTCCTTAATCATTCACTTAGTATCTACATATTTCTAACACAATCAACTGATCATACAATAATTAGGAAAACACTCACTTACTTAATCATTCAGTCAATCAAGTGAATTGATCTTTCAGTTACACACTCAATCATTATCATTCGCTAATATTTATACTCACATAAGTCATCAATCATGCTGTTAATACATTATCTACTCACTCACTCAGTCGGTAGTCTTTGTAAAGAATTTTTCCACATTTTGCAGGAATATTAGATTTGGGACTGTTGGAATACATTATTATTGTATATTTTGTGGTTTGAATTCAATTCAATGGGTCATTATTGCTTTTTGACCACCATTTTGTTTACTACAACTGTGGCCATTTTGAGGTACATGTTTATTTTAATACTAGCGACTGGGAGTCCGATCAAACCGGGCTACAAATTCAACATTTGTGAAATCAATACTTTCTCTGCAAAGAATTATTTGTTTTGTTAAGTCCTTGAAATGATTTTGTTATCATGGCACTGATTTGTGGTAAAAATAGACCTTTTCGGCCACCGCAAGGCACGGACTGCTCGATTTCTTTCAACCCATGCTGCATTTGCAGCTGCTTGAGCTTCTTCAGTCGCTTGTGCACGGCTGGCACAATGTCTGTAAGCGTTAGTAGCATTCTGTAGCGCATGTTCTTCATCTGTCCTTTGTGTCTGATTTGCATGATTTCTTTCAGCGTTAATAGCATTTGTAGCTGTACGCCGCTCATCCGGTTGCTGTGCTCATTGTGTACGTGTGGTCGCATTAGCAAGTCTACGTTCTGCGTCAGTAATGTAACTTAGTTTCCTACGCATCCTTCCCGCGGCCGCTGCTCTTGTGGCTTTTCGAGGTATTGCTGCGAACACCATACATACGGATAGTATCAAATTTTATATAAGGATTATTTGTATACAAGGTGGCTGTTTTGTGTATAACAATGCAATCTCATTGTTTTCACTTGACACCTGGAAATTGCTTCATGACCTTGTTAACCAGAAGGTACTCAAGGCTGTGATGTGCTCCTACCTATGTCTATGTTCCTGGATTTTCTATAAAGATAATTTTATAGTTTACTTGAAGATCTTTTCAGGATTAAAATACTTGGATTTGATTTTTGGTAACGTTTCCAACTTTTTGTTTTGCTTTCATTTTGATTTCCCAGCATTGTCTTTCTGACCACATTATTTGATGTTCCCATCACCTTTCAAAATCCTTTCACTCTTTTTTTCCTGTCCAAGGCAGAATACTGATCAAATAAACAAATAACCAGTAAGTTAATTATTTACTCACACTCCTCAGTCATTCAAGTAAAAAAAATAACTCAATTACTCTTTGAAGAAACATTCTGCCTCTCAATCTCATACTGTCAGTACTATCAGAAAGCACTCTGTTTTACTGCTACTTTCATTAAATTATTAGAAACCTAGCATTGGAAAAGAATATTTAATATACAATCATATAGGGATACTTTTCGATAAAATGTAATTTAACTTAATTAATTTTATTAAAGTATTTTTTATAACAGTGTATTTGAAAATATTGTTAAATATCTGTGCCTATCTCTCTTATTTTCTTACCTTTATCTATACTTTATTTTTTGTATTCTAATATTTTAGGGGCTTTATTAAATTAGTAATATGTTTGGGCTTCTTTTTGGTGGATACTTTAACATCTATTTTAAGGGGCCACCCATTTTGTATAAGATTTGATTAAATGAAACATTATGTTATAACTAACTAGCCATCCCTCATGACTCCAACCTCGCCCTGCCCGACTCCCTACTCCTAACGTTATGCTTCCCCCTCTCCTCAGCCCTCAGCCTCTGTCTTGGATAAGTGCGAATATATAACTAATGCAAGCAAACTTATCCAAATCAACCAGAGTGTTCAAACAAATTATAGAACAAAAGCCGATCTAAATCTATTAAGTAGTTCTCTCATTCGCTAGCTAAGCAGAGGTAAAATAGTACTCGAGGCTGGCGCGTGAGTGAGGAAGTCCCTGCCCCCCTCCCCTTGGCCCACTGTGTCTCTCTTGGATTTGTGCAGATAAAGCGGTTGTTCTGCCCCACATCTTGTTAGTTGAGACTGTTATTTGTTAAACTGTGCTCCCCCCTCATCTTGTCATTTATTAACACACCTGTCAGTCACGTCCCACACTCACAGTGGTACTATAAAAGTCTATGAAACTCTCGTAAAGCACGTAGGTCCCATAATAAACATTTGAATACAATACACCCCATGTGTCTCACGTAGGCACCCCTTTATCTCTTGTTTCGGTCACGTCCAAAACGTATCCTTAGGGTATATAAACCCCTGGGTCTGGTTAGTTGTGGTACACAGCAATTTGAACCTCTGTCTACGTGCTGCTCTTCGTCTTGATCCAACCGTGGAAATCACTCGCCTTGTAAGTGTCTTTTGAAGCTGTATTATTTAATGTACACTGTCTGCTATGTATTGTTTTGTAAAATATTCTTTATTGTCTTTGATTGTACACATTTAAATGCCTGTATGTTTCTTTGTATATGTTTCAGTTTACAACGAAGTACGTCCAGCAAAAGCCTTCAAGATAGCTCGCTCACCCCTTGTCGTTTTTTATGTGGATGTACTGAGTTGTTTAAGCTCTCTGCGGCCGCATAGTGCGGACTGAGGCAGAAAAGCAGTACCGCAAGCGAACTATGCTACTTAGCGCTATGACAGAAGTTGCAAAATCAACCGGAATGTTCAAGCAAATTATAGAAAAAAAAATGGCTTTCTCTCGTGAAAAGCAGACAGACACACAGACAGACAGACAGATGTTGGATTTTTATAGATATATAGTGATTAGTGCCAGTGCATTCTGAACCACGTCTGTTGTTCAACCCTTTCCCTAACTTACCCTAATTACAAAAATGTTTGGACTGTATGGAAAATGCTAAAAGAAACAAAAAGGAGCATTTGTAAAGTTGTCCTTGTACTATATTGAAAACACTACCACAACACATTATTTGATGTTTTACCTTGTTGTTGTTTTTTTTATGTACACTCAAATCTCTTGACGCTCCAAAAAAGTTGGGACATTTGAGAGTTTACTACTATGTAACATCACCATTTCTTTTAATAGCATTGATTAAGTATTTGTCAACTGACACAAGACACAAGTTGGTCAAGTTTAGCAAGTGGAGTTCTGCCCCATTCATTTATTGTGTAGGTGCTCAGCTGAGCAGTTCTATGGGGCTTCATTACCAAATTTCGCACATCATATTGCACCACCCATTCTCAATCAGAGGCAGGTTAGGACTGCATGCAAGCTAATATAGTGCCTGCACTTTCTAATTATACAGCCATGTACTTGTAATCCTGGCAGAATGTGGTTTGAAAAATGCAATGATGTCCGTAGAAATGGTGGCATCTGGATGGCAGCATATATTGCTCCAAAATGAACACATACAGTATCTTTTCTGCATCAATAGTGCCCCTACAAATTTGGAGCTGACCCATGCCATGGACATTGACAGACCCAACACACACACACACTGTGACAGAAACTGGTTTTTGGACCAGAATTTGGATTTGGGTGGTGAATTATCTTTTTGGTCTGGAGAACAAGATGTTTTTTTTTTTTTCCAAAAACTGAGGTGTTGACTAATCTGACTGCAAAACCCAATTTCACTGTGTTACATCTAAGACAAGACTGAGCCTAGAGAAGTTAGTGGTGCTTCTGAACAGTGTTGACACATGACTTCTACTTTGCACAGTAAAGCCTTAATTTGCAGAGGTGAATGGTATCCTGAGCCCATGTTATGATATCCATTATTGACACATGATGGATTTTAAGACATTGACATCTGAGGAATCTGAGATCATTTAGAAGTGGTTTTCTGGCTTGCACTGATCAGTCATCAGGCACATTCAGAAGTGTTTTTTTTTTTTTTGCTTTGTCCACACATCGACATTCCTTAAATCTCTTTAATTATTTTCTGCACTAGAGGGTGAAATGTGCAAAGTCCTACCAATCTCTTTGAGAAACAATGTTCTTAAAGTGCTCGATTATTTGTTGACATATCTGTTGGTAAATCGGCAAGCCTCAACCCATCCTTGCTTTTGAAGTACTAGGCCTTTTTTGAGGCTTCTTATGTAGTATAACACAATTGCCACACCTGTTTCACATCATCTTGTTATTCCAATTGTGTTATTAGTCCTAAACTACCCCACCCAAACTTTTTTTGGAATGTGTTACAGCCGTCAATTTCAGAATAAATGTATATGTTGAAAATGTAATGCATTTGATATGGTATAACATGAAAAGCTTTATCCGAATACTGTTTTTTTAAATAAAAGTCAAGCTGAATTTAGAAAACACTCCTTTTTGTTTTTATTAGCATTTTCAAACTGCCTCAGCTTCTCTGGAATTGGGATTGTATTTCTCCGTAAGTCATCTTCCTTTTCATTTATCTTCCTTCATTCCACTTTGCATCACAATCCTTTCATAAAATTACTTTGAGTTCCACCTTTCCCATTCACTTTTAATACTAATTTTTAGGGAGGATTTTTAAGTTAAAACAAGCTTGATGGACTGAATGGTCTCTTCCTGTTTGTCAAATTGCTTTTATTCTAATGTTCTAAGTTATAACTTCTGATTTACAACTACCCAAATACACATTAAGTTATGTTGGTTAATTTCAACTCATTTCTTTATCTCAGTTTTTGCTAGATAAGTAACAGTAGACAAATTCACTGGCGTAATAGCATGCTTTCACCTTAGCTTAATTCATTATAGCCTCCACTTGTTGCTCATCAACACTTAATAGATTGTGTACTTGACTGCCACGTCTCCCCTAACTGACTTATCCACATTAGCTTCCTGTCAATAAAGAATCATCTTCAGAAATGTGGTACTGACTTATAAAGCTCCAGACAGCAAAATGATGACTTTTCTTGATCTATTATCATTGCTCACAGTGAATACTATAAGACTGTGAAACACCTGAGATATTCTAATGCTGGACTGTATGCTATCCTAAAGCTCCTTTGGACAGTTAATAAAACTGTATCCACTTTTGCATGGATTTTGTTGAGGTTTTGTTCCCAGTAATATTTAACATGATACAAGCTCTGAAATGTGTGTAGTGCAATATCACAGCATTCATTAAAAGTCCCCGGTTTTTTGAGGAATGAAAGAAGTGTAAATCTACGTCACACCCTGTACTCCAGAACTTTCTGTAAAGCTTCAGTGGTAAACTTTAGCTTTGGTAATGTCTACCCGAGAGAGACATGTTGCTCTCAAGTCCATGGACTATCAGAAGGCACTGAGATATAATACCAGAGAACTGAAAAAAGATGTAAAAGGCAAACCAGAAAAAAAGTTTCAACTCGGAGATCGAAAAGCACCGAAACAACATAGCCAAAGCGATAGACAAAAATCAAGGTCAGAGGAATGAAACCTAAAAGATTCATTAAAAAGCAAAGAGTTCTAAAATGGGTACCTGCCTCTGCAATTGCCTGCAGGTTACAACCTTGGGAGACATGCACAGTAATGACAGGAAAAATTACTTAGGCAATGGGGACAAAGCTGCAGCGCTCCCAAGAAAAAACAAGATAGCCAGCAGAATGGAATACAATCCAAAAATATAACAAGAGCTACCTACAAAATGGCATACAGGAGCCAAAACAGAGCGTAAATGGTACACGAATAGACAGCACTTACCTACAAGCACTTCGGAGGCACTTCTCCACTAATAAAGTACATTGGCATGCAACCAGTGAGTCATTGGTAGGATCCTTGTATTGGATCTGTTCACAGAGTCGACTGAAGTGTAGCAGAAGGTGTTGGTTCTGACCTAAATATGTAGTGTGAGGCAGAGCCAGTAGTGTCAATGTGCAGGTAGTGGACTAGGTTAGCTGAGAACATGTCAAGCAGCCTAGGAAGAGCAGTGAAGAAGTGAAGGACAAGGAAGGAGACAGCAGTTTCAAAGGCCATCTACTGTCAGGATTGCCTAAGTGGTAAATCCTTTCCACTGTCCCTGGATTGTTACAATATAATTTCTTTATTTTTTAACTGACATTTTTTTTAGCTCCTGTACTGATACTACCATGTGTTGTGCAGTCTTTTATTTCTCACTCCCAGATGACTATTATTGTACAAACACTGAGATAATTGCTGCTTATTCTGATCTGCTTCTAAAAAGAATATTTGTGGGCTTTTACCAGATTCTCAATTCAAGTGATCTGTATCAGATTTCAGTGCATCTGCTGTAGATCCAGTAAATCCAAGTTGGAAGTAATACATGCATCTCCAAAGTGCAGTTTCAGCTCTTTAGACTTTACGGATCTCTCAGATTTTCTGATATTTTGTCAGTTTACCTTGAACAGTCTGTAATTGGTGTTGCTTTCACACAATCAGTCAATCAATCAATATCAATATGATTTGCTTTCTATATAATTTTATTTCCACAAAAAAATCAATTATGCCTTTATTTGTGCTTTGACATTATGAATCAAGATACGAAAGGATAAACCTGTC
This sequence comes from Polypterus senegalus, assembly GCF_016835505.1. Taxonomy (NCBI): domain Eukaryota; kingdom Metazoa; phylum Chordata; class Cladistia; order Polypteriformes; family Polypteridae; genus Polypterus; species Polypterus senegalus. The sequence continues at coordinate 170,108,722 of NC_053154.1, forward strand.
ACTAAAAAGCAACCCCGGGATAGCAGAATTGTCCACTCTCATTTTTGTTAAGCCATCAACACACCCAAATTCGCATAACGTTTTAGTCAGTCAATCAATCAATCGTTCAATCCTTTTACAAGTAACTATTTCAAATGATGTTCCTTGCTCTTTTTCACAGGTTAGAATTATGTTTACCTCTGTGTCTAGACCAAGTAAATTCAAAGGTCATTCATTTATTCATTCATTTTCATGCATTTCAAGATAACTCCCAACTCCCTTTCAAGTTGTCTATTGTTATACTGTCATCTAAACCAATACTTTGATCCACTGCTTTTCATACTTGCAAGGAAGCCCAATTTACTCACAGAAGTGATAAGGGCGAGTTAAGATTTAACACTGGTAAGGCACAGACATACTCACAAAATAACTTAATAAGTTTTTACTTTTCTAAAGGGTATCTTTGAACATATTCAATAAGAAGAGCCCGCAAATCCATAAAACTTGGAATCAAATGTCATAGCCATGAAACCCACAAATACCTTGTTTCAATGACACCAACTGAAAAAATGTCCAGATTTAGTATAACATTTCAAATATCTGGGACACTGTTAGGGTAAAATATAGAGGAGTTCGAATGACTTTTTTCCCTCATATATATTGAACATCAAAGCTTTTCTTTTCTTGGCTTCAGCATGCTATCAACCTGACAAACATGTCTGTGCTTCACAATGCTGAATTCTGGTTGTAGTCATTACATGGAAAAGCCTACCTTGAATTATTTAATCTAGCAACAAAAAAAAAAGGGCAGAGGGGGGTAATGACAAGCTATGCCCATGAAGAGAGCAGGGGCCATTTAATCTGACATCCGTTGCCTATTTCATGATTAATTATGCCTTATGAAAGCCAGCCTGCTCTGTGAAATTCTGATTAAATAGCTGACAGATGTAAGCTTGGCGAAAGCAATGTTGTCAACGCAAGAGAATCCGAGATCCTGTCTCGCTCTTTCTCTCTCTTTTTCTTTCACTCTTTGATTAATGGCACATGGTTTATTTTTTCCAGAGATGTCAGTCAATAAGAGGAATCCTCCTCAAATACACATGAAAATTTAGCAAGTAAAGTCAATACCACTTGATTCTGACTAACCAAGCCCAAAGCGGATTGATCAGTTGAGTTGGGGCAATTGATAAGCATACAAAATGGGGTGCATATCCAGAACATAATGGGTAGACCCAGAAACTATAAAGCCTTAGAAGCTTCCTTTTAGTTTTCCAGGAACCAACCCTTTAATTTTCTAGAAAGAATAAACTATGGTTCATCCATAACGTGTAGACACTAGAAAGTGATAGTTGGATTTGATCCCTTGAAGGACATTAAGGATTCCATAGTGGCCACTATTAAAAATATAAGATATAAATCATAACTAGCCACCATATAGATTAAGAAATCAAGTGCTCTGTCAACACAAGCAGGAGTGAATGAATGACTGTGAGTGAAAGATGCCAAAGACAAGAGGGAGAAGGTTATGTGGGGAGCTAGACTGTTATTTTTAAGTTTCTCTTGTGATCTATTGCCTTGTTATTTAAACAACACAACTTACTAGGTTTTTCTTTTTTGATCTGACAGTACTGATGGACCAAATTAGATCTCAACAGCACAAAGCACTTATGATTTAAGTAATCTTGCAGCTGACTTAGATTCATTTGTCAGATGTAATTCCTAAAATGAACTTGGATTCAGTGATATCAGATGTTTTCCTACTGAAGAAAAGGTCCTTTTGAGCTTTCTCACTGTTCAGAGAAGACAGGTTTGTCATCATTCACTTTTGTCACTGATTAGGACGTGTTCTCACCATGATTAAAAAGACTTTCTTTTTATCCCCTTTTGTATTAGAAGCAACAACATTCATTTTCTTGCGATTTTCTTGCTAATGAAAGCATCCTCATTACTCTGCTGTAGAATGCAATGACACCCTATTCACCCATTTCTTTATGTCACAACCTCTTCTCCCCAAATTGCCAAAGAGAATCATCTTGTCCTTCACCATGCATTTTTGATGACAATGACCTCAACCCACTCTCTGCATCATTAATAACAACCTCATCATTCTATCCTGTGCATCATGAGATGACAAGCAATTCATCCTTCTTTCTCGCTGACCAATGCAATGTCCTTAATCTTCTGTTTTTATTTCAAAGGACAATCCCCTCCTCCTATGTGTTGTTTTATTGATGAGAGCCCACTCATCTGAATCAATAAAGGAGTCTTCTCACCCATCTCTTTCCTCTACTGAAGACAGCTGCTTATCTCTTCTTTTTTATCATTCAAAACAATCACTTTCTCTTTCTGGCCACATCAAGATTACATGTGCTACAGTATATTCTTGTCCATGGATCATGAAAACAAATATTAATTGATCAACATCAGCCTCACACCCTGAGAACCACTTTATCCTCTCCCCTAAATCGACAACAATCTATTCACAGATCGCACCTTTATTCCTTTTGCTATTGACAATCACACCGATTTCACCTTGCACATTTTCCGACAGTCAACTGCTTATTGTTGACAGATTCATGTATAGCAGAGCTGTTTTTCTAAAAAAAAGAATGAAAGATATTGATAAAGTGGCCACATACTGTAAAGATTACATCTGCTGTATTCTTCTTCATGGATCATGAATGGTGGGCTGAGCACTGGTCATTTTACCATTGGTACAGCTTTATTACCTAAAGCTGAAAAGTAATAAACTACAATGCACCAGTAAATTAAATAGTTTGAAAAAGGAATAAATTGCAGCTGAAACAGTATGCAGTATGACAGTTAATGAAGCAATCTTGCCAACCAACTGAATAGTCTTGTTATGATTGAAGGCTTTGAGATGGACAATATTTGGAAGAACATAGGAAAAAGAAGGAGAGGGGGATGAGCATATTGTTATCAGTATTCTCTAAATTAAAACACTTTAGAGGGATGCTGTCAGGATAGAACTAATTGTGGAAGTTTAATGTAAAGCTTAATACACAGGTAGCATCAATGTGCGCATTTCATTTAATTTGTCATTGTCAATTTTATTTGTACTCCAAGTCAGATATTTCCTTTTTTATCATTAACATTCAATCATCATATACCATCATATTAACTAAATACTCCACTGTAATGATTAAGCTTACATTTGGTGAGCTGAATTCAATTCTATCTTTAGTCCAAATTATTGACCAAAGGAGATTATATTTGTGGTGGGTAGCTAAGAGCAAAGAAATGTGTTCTTTTTCATTTGCGGGATCAATGATGTATTTCTAGAGATATACTGTAAGAGTCTATATTGTAGCTCCTTTAAATATAGTCATCAGTAACTAGGCATTCAAAAGAGTCAAATTCAGACATCTTCTCTGTTTGTTTTCTATGACAACCATCTATTCCACAAAGATGTATTGATGTGGGTCCTTTTCATCAGTCTTCATGCATTATGAACTGAAATAATGACAACTACTGTATACTTCTTTCCGTACACTCATTTTGCTGGCATTACTCCTATTTATCAATAGTGACATCATGAATGTTGCCATCTTTTCAATGAACTTACTGTACAATGCCAGTTATTTATCCATTGATGCCAACTTCATGTGTATTTTTGCCTTTATTTCTTTTTATTGTCATCAGAAATCATGTATTCATAGATGGCATTGTGACTTACTCATAAAAATGCTCACCAAGCATTCCTTTATGTCAATCAATACATGGATAGAAACTTCACGTCCTTAAAGTGGAGAAGGACAAACAAACTATAATTGCCTTTACTACACTATTGGCACGTAGACTTATCTTGTTCAACTGGAAGAATCCTAACTCTCCTATTCTAAGTCAGTGGGTAACTGATGTTATCTACTATTTGAAACTGGAAAAAATCAAATTCTCACTTAGAGGATCTGTACAAAACTTTTTCAAAACCTGGCAGGATCTAATCAATAATATTTAAGAATAAGCATTTAAATTGAGGAAGCAGGTTCTCTCCCCTCTTTTACTCCATTTATCTTTATTCATTTATTAATTTATCTATTATTTTAACTAGCTTAAAGTTTTACTCTGCTGGCCTAGCTCTCTTTCTCAGGGGTGAGGGTTGATTTGTTTTGAACCTATTTTTGTAAAACTTGATTTATTTGTAAGGAATGCTATTTGAAAACAGATAACCCATCGTACACAAATGCCTATCCACAGTTGGCAATTTCATATTTATAAATATTCTACTCTTGTCTGTAAATAAATGACATGGCCATGTTTTCACTATTGCAAGTTAATATTCCTATGTATTATTTATGATGGATGACAACTTTATATACAGTAAGTCACTATTGACTACCAGTTTAACTTTTTTCAGGACTGGTAATGAATGGCTATTCGTGTTTCTTTTCACATTACTGATGTTAGTCTTCTCCACCATCTATTCTACTTCAGCATTCATCTCATCTGTAAGAAGAGCCAGTTAGTAATGTCATTCACTCATCTCACTCTTATTTTTATTTGCATAAAAGAGGCAACAATAAGCTCTCCTGTATTTCTGATTTTTCTCTATTAAAAACATTCTACCTGCTGAAGAGTCCATTTCCTCACTATTGCTCATATACCCCTGTTATGACTCCTGTTTTATTGTAGTAAGCCATCAGTTTCCAAAAACAGCTTATTGTAATATAGAGATATTGTGTTGTAGGTTCCTTGGGAGGCATTCAGTGTCATTTGTTGAAGCTTTTGAGCTATTATTATCATTGTTTACTAGTTTTTACTGTTATGAAAATGATGTAATTTTACCGCAATTTTTAAATTGTTGCAGGATCATAAGCCATAATGTTCATGGCTGCTATGCCTCTTGTCATCATGCTCTGGCTCTATGCAATGGCAGCAGCAGCAGCATTCAGCCAAGTGTGGAATGGAATTCAGATAAAATGGACAAGAATGAATGTTAGTGACAGCTACATATCTACAGTTATCATAAAGCTTTGCTTTGTTTATTTTGACTTAGATTTTTGGTTGCTGAGTCTGTTTTTGACAATTGAATTTGATACCAGAAAAGGCAATAGGAAATCCAATTTCAGAACATGAAGCCTAACACAGAGCATAAGGTCAAACATCTAGTAAATGACAAATAATGGAAAAGCTCAGACATCACAGTAGAAACGTATCACACCAAAAGCACATTTAATGAACCACAAGGGACTGTGGGTCATCCCTTGCCTTTATATGGCTAAGGACAGTCCCTTGATGGTGCTGGGCAGGACCTCCTGGGGGTCCACCCACAACACATACACAATGCAACAGAATACTAATCAATACATTTAACATATGGAATGAGCAAAATAAGCATAGCAGAATTTGAACACCCTGGCTAACACAAACATGCTCTTTATATGAAGGAGAAATCCATACAACTTGGAAAAGAAGTAGAGCGTACAACCACAGACAGGTTGTGCACACTTAGTATTCAATAGTGTTAACGTCTTATAATCTGTAACATTTCAAGGTTTACCCGTGAGTTAAAAAATAAAGAGAAAATTGATGAATTACAGTGGAAAGCACAGTCTTTTTTTAAACTTCACAGTTCTATCAAAAACCTTTCAGGTGTAATGGGCATAAAAAAGATGGAGGGAAGAATAAATATCAATAAATATTTAAAGGGAAATGTTTAGACTGCAAAGCAAAAGAGAATCCAAATTCTTAAGCACAGAATGTTGTCCATAAATACAGTGTGGTAGTCATCTTAATAGTGTGGTACAAAGTCACATCTTGTAGTGTATTTTGCCAGACTCTCTGTGTAGAATATATGACTTCTGGAGGTATGAAGGACCAAATGACATGTCCTTGTAAATATTTGTTTCTTTTCTTGTAATATTATTTACTTTTTTCTTTGCCTGATGTCTTTATCCAAGGTGACTTACAACATTTTGAGATAGAACTGGTTACAATTCTTTTTTGTTTTTCCAATTGAAGCACAAACAGGTGAGGTGACTTGTTCATGGTCACACAGTATAAGCAGCAGGATCTGAACCAACAACCTCAAACTCAAGGTTTGAAGTCCAAAGCCTTAACTGCCACACCAAACTGCCTGCCTTGTTTCCTGTTGAAGTCCAAAGCCTTAACTGCCACACCAAACTGCCTGCCTTGTTTCCTGTTGAAGTGGCATGGTGCTAGAGTGGTTAGTGCTATTGTCTGACAGACTACTGTTGTGGGTACAGATTTCTTGCAAGGTAGCCATCTGGTTTGATCATCTACATTCTTCCAGAGTCTATGTGGTTTAAATCTGAATACTGAAAATGAACTTTTACATATCAAATGTTATACAAATTGATTCTAAGCTCAACCTTGGATTGATATATTAGGCGCCCTTTGATGGACTGGTTCCCTGTCCAGCCTTCATTTTCCAGTTGTCCAATTCCACCTTGATATCCTCCAACCCTTGACCCTGAACTGAATTAAGAGGCTCTATTTGCAACCAAGAGATGAGGAAAGAAGTGTGAGTGCAATTCACTGCACCACTTTTCAGTCTACTCCAAATGATTGTTAGTACCGTATATACTTGTGGATAAGTTCTCCCATGGATACGTAGAGACTTGAGTTTACTGTATAATTTCGGGTATTTTATAATGTCAGTTGTATAAGTCAAATGCAGAAAACTCTCGCTATTGTTTTAAGAGAATATGATATGCTAACACCCACCTGAGGGAGTAATCCCAGAGCATACTGCCTTTGTTTTCAATGTATTGTACCTACTGTATGTGACCACACAGTAATACCCGAACTAGTCCGAAGCAATGTTTGAAATATATTGTGTTTTTTGTTTCTCACACTCTCATACACCTCTATCGTAACAGCATCCCTTACCTATGATTGAGCGTTTGATCAGAAGAAAATATGAAGCTGGTTTTAAATTAAACATTGTTGAAGTAGCGAAAGAAATTGGTAACTGCTCTGCTGCAACAAAATTCGATGTGTCTGAGAAACTCATACGAGATTGGAGAAGGCAAGAAGATGTAAAAAAAAAAAAAAAATTAAGCGTTGCATTTTTGAATGGCCGTATAAGTCGACATATGATTTTATGATCGATTTTTCGGGTTTCAAGACCCAAATTATACGTGAGTATATACGATTGTTGTGCACAGTGGCAGACCTACATTTTTGTAGGACAGCAGTTTGTGCCTTGAGTTGTCCCATTCACACAATTCTCTTTAGTGTTCACTGTGCTCCAGAAGACCGCACAAAAAAAAAAAAATCCCCAAAAAATGAACATGCCCTGTCTACTCTAGGTTTATTTATTTTGATATGATGTTGTAAATATCAACATTTTTTAATAATCTGTACTATTAATGTGTGAAGCTATATAAAATAAAGATTGAGAAAATGTTTAGTAAAGTCGCTTTGCAAAAAAAGATCACATAATAATAATTAATAATCTTAAGATAATATGCTGCATTCAAATATTTAAATCAAGTAACATATACAGTACACAGTAATAGAAACCTTTGGCATAGTTGTCATGAAACTAATAAATTCAAATCAAATCAATTTAAATTTTGTCTTACAATGTGCATTTCCATTTATAAGCTGAGAAAAGAACACAATGTGAAAAGTATAGCTAAATTCAAATGTTAGATGCTCTGCAAGGTGTAAATAGTAAAGGATTGATTGAATGTACTGTACAGACTTAGAGCTAATTTATTTACTTTATTATGAAAGGCATTATATTAAATCCAGAGTGAATGATGTATGTATAAAGCATTCTAAGATTATGTTATAAAAGTGCTGTTATTAAATATGTGACTATTTTTGATGTGTAATGTGATTATATATATATGTATAATATATATAAAAACCAAGACACTTTTATTGTTCTTCACCTATGAGGTACGTCTTCTGCATAATCCCTACAGGCACAACACAATCCCAAGTATACAAATAAGCACTTCAAAAACACACCACACACTTCTCTCTTCCGGCACCACCACTCCTCCTCTAAGCTTCGTCCTCACCTACCCAACTCTGGCCAATGAGTGGTGCTTGCTAGCTCCTTTTATTATCTTTCTAACTTCATTATTTTTATTAGTGCTCCAGGTGCTTGATTGCCGACATCCAGCTGCACTTCCTAGCGCCCAAAAGGGGCTAGCAGGTCCTGCTGCAGCACCCCCTGGCGGTGCCTGCGGAACCCAACAGGGCTGCACCAAACTCCAATTCCTATGAAGCCATGTGGGAGTCCAGGCACCACTGCAACCCAGGGAGCCTGCCATCTGGCATCCAGGGGGAGATATTGTGTTTCCCATGCTTGATCCCCTGGAACATATGCTGCAGGGGCATCCCAGCCATCCGTCACAATATATATATATTTTGGGAGATGGCCCGGACACAGACAGGTGGACACCGATGGTTCAAACACCCACACATGTTTATTGTACATATTCTATATACAGTGAAGCACACAACCCCAAACTCCCCAAACGTCCAGGCCCTCAAACAATGACTCTTCTTCCTTCAGGCCGCCTCCATTCCTCTCCACCAAGACCTTGTCTCTTGTCCTCCCAACTCCAGCCCCAAATGGAGGGAGGCAGCCCCTTTTATCATCACCCAGATGTGCTCCAGGTGCCTCCCGATAATCTTCCACCGGCACTCCCCAGTCCTCCGGCATTGGGGCGCCCCCTGGCGGTGACCAAGGACCCCTATAGGGTTGAGCTTCCATTCTCAGTTCCTGTGGTCACCAAAGCCACCAGGGCGCAATCCCTCCTCCGGACATCCCAGCTGGGTGCCCCCCCCAGCCGCTTGCCACTATATATATACTATATATATACTGTATATGTGTATGTATATATATATATATATATATATATATATATATATATATATATACAGGTAGTCCCCAGGTTATGGACATCAGACCTACGACTTATGAACGGGCCGCAGCTGCAACGCATGCACCTCAGTAACTGCCACTCCGTCATCTTCGGCCTGGGGACGCTGCAAGCGGTGGTTGGACAGAGGCTGGAGGGGGGGCGATTTCCCTGCCTGCGCAGTGTAGTGTCCCTCGGGTGGCTCACGGCAGCAAGCGGTTTCACTGCCCGCCCACCACACATGGCTGCCCCGTTCATTCTCGCATGGGCGGCTGGTAATGCTGCAAGCAGTGGCTGGATGGAGGCTGGAGAGGGGCGATTTCGCTGCTCGCGTAGTGTATTGTCCCTCGGGCGGCTCCTGGTGGCAAGCGGTTTCACTCCTGGTGTGCAACAGAGCCCAGGGAAAACAGAACTGTATGTGTGTTACATCTTCTCCAAGACTCTGGCAGGAACACCAGACCTGTGGTCTTAGCGTATGCCTGCTCCTGATGAAATAAAAGCATGGATTAATAGAGACTAATTTAGGGCCTTGTTGAGTCAGACCTCTCTTCTTCTCAGAACATCTTTCCAGACACTGCAAAGACTTGCATAACAGAAAAAAAATAACAGCCTTTGTATTTTATAGCTAGTTTTAATAAATAAGAAAATGGCTTTTAGATGATTGCTGTACTGCGGCCATGGGATTCATTATATAGCAGCACACAGTAGCAATCAGACTGATTTGGAAAGCTTTCACAAGCTTCTCATAGAGATCTTTCAAGAGCTTGATTTCCAAAAAAAGAAGAAAATAGCACAGGATTACATTTGCTTCAAATGAATCTATCCATCCATCAATTGTGCCGTATTTGCTTTTACCAGATCACAGATTTTGGATTGGTATTTCTATCTATCTATCTATCTATCTATCTATCTATCTATCTATCTATCTATCTATCTATCTATCTATCTATCTATCTATCTATCTATCAAAATAATACAAATGTATCCATTTTCAAAAGTGCTTAATTCATGGTTGTAGGGGGCTCAAAATCATTCAAGTGGTACTTGCAGCAGGTAACCCTGAATGGTGCACCAGGACATCACATAGTACACCCACATTCAGCCCCATCATGACAGTTTAGATTAGTCGATTAAAGTTACCTGCAAGACTTTGGTACTGAGTGCCTAGAAGAAAACCCACATAAACTTAGGGAGAATGGGAAGACTCCGCAATGGCAGTGAATAGCCTGAGGTATGAACCCAGTCTCCTGGACCTGCGAAGTTACAGCTCATGGTGTACAAGACAATTTAACTAACCAGCAGTATATTGCATATTCGGTAAAAATATTATAACAAATAAACAACTGTAAAGCCTCTAAATTGCAGATTACAAGGGTAACTCAAAAAGTAAAAGCAATATAAAAATTATGTGGTATTTGCAACAGGTTGAAACTGGCACAATACAGCATGCTCATGATGGCTTATGGGTCGTTCGAATATGCACCTGCTGGCTCAGTACCAAAATGAAAATAGACTGACTCAATGAAAAATTTATGAATAGGTAGAAATGTTTAAAGTGGGAAGAAGAAATGTAACCATTGACTCTCAGTCTAGTAGAACTTCAAGAACACACGCACAAGCCCACATCAACATTATCACAGAAGACAGATAGATTATGTTTTCCGCTGTTGCTGCACATTTGGATATCAGCTATGGATCTGCACGGTCCATAGTGCATGATGACTAGGGGGTATCATAACGTTTGCGCAAAATGGGTACAGACATATCTTACTGATCTGCACAAGACGACATCCTTTTGTGAATTTCAGCAGATTTCCCTCCCTTTGCTCAAAGAAATCTCACTACAGAGCGTTGCTCAACAATGGGTGAACCCTGTACCGGAGCATACATGTTCATTTGGCCTTGGCTTCAACTAGACTAATGGAAAAGTACTGTACTGTGCATGTTTGAACAACCTATAAGCCATTGTGAACGTGTTGTATTACATCAGTTTCTCCCTGTTACAGTCACAGTGTAATTTTCAAATTGCCTTTACTTTTTGATTTGCTCTCGTACAGCAAACAACCTTTATTTTACAGTAGTATAGTTCCTTTCTGTGAACACCACCATATCTAGTCACTTTTCTAGTACAGAACTTGGTTGCAGTTTTTTATGTGACATTTGGATCACAAGCAGGTCACCTGCCTTTGTCACGGTCTCACAATAAACCATTGACAGTGCTCGATGTTTAACCAGTTTTGCCTGAAGCCACCAGTTGACACTGCAAAAGAAAATTCTGATTGCAGTGTCTAAATCTGAATTTACCGTTTCAAAGCTTAACACAGTGGAATGATAAGCAAGGCATTTATTTCTTTAGTGTGACAGTTAATCCCATCATTGCTTCATTCAAGGGTGGATGAATATAGGGAGTATGAGCATGCCCTAATTAATATGTTACGTGAAAATGTAGTATCACTAAAGTAGCTTAGTGCTAAACATATTTTTCATAGCACACATGTATGCACACATGTTTCCTTCATTGCTTGTTTCAGTCCCCTGACTGTTACTTGACATCTCTAATGGGAGAATGTTTGTTTGGACTGCAACAAGGAAAAAATGAAATCTGGAAATGAAAGGTGATTTCTTTTAACAACATTCAAACACAGACTTCTGCAAGGACATAATCATAAGGACATAAAGTGGGCTTTCCATAATACTATAAAAAGGGTTGTAATCAGACAAACAAAATAGGTGACAATATATTTGCAGCTAAATATGCTTGTGAATGGTTCTGCAGTGCGCTCCAGTTGCAGGGTTGTGTTTTGACCAGGGTGAGATCCAACTTCAAACTGCGTGTTTGACTCATTTAGACCCAAAAGAGATGAAGCACCTCTAAAATTTGAAATGATTAAGGCATACAGTACAACATTTCAGTTTGAGCATCACTGTGTCTGCCAATGTAACCCAGGAAAAAGATACCGCCTGACCAGTAAAAATGCACAAATGAAGGATTTGAATAAAAATCTGTACTGCAGTTGCCATTTGGTGAGGAACCATCACCATACAATATGAAGGCCTGTTACAAAGTACAGTCAGCTACTTTCTCTCCAGGAGTTTTAAACATCTGGTTTTGTTACAACATGTAATTATCTTGTAATTAATTGGGATCTGTTGATATTAATCAGCACAAAACACCTGTAACATCAAAGATAGAACAAAGCTTGATAGATCTTTCTAACTTCATTAAAAACAGTCGATTCCACAGCTATTCAGTTCCAAACACGAATTTGGCTGCTGCACTTCTGATTTTGATTGGCCCTTTCAAGAAAACTGACTTTTTTTTCCTTTTCAGTTCCTACTGTGACATACTGTATTAACTTTGAAACATGCAATGACTAGGGGTCATGAGAATTTAATTTTTTTCTGACAGCCACTGGTTTTGATACACCTTTACTAACAAAAGGAACAGGTGCATTTACCCTGCACTCATGGGAAATATCTTAATTGCACACTGGTAGACTCCATTGTTTTAATTACATAACTTCAATGGAATTACACACCAGGGGCCTTTTTACGTGTGTCGTGGCAATGAGAGCCATTTAAAGCATCAATCATTTTCTAACTTTTTTACATGACTAATTTAGTAGGATTTATAGAAATTGGTTTGCATTTTAAACTTTGACATCATAGAGGCTTTCATGCTGAAATGCCACAATGCACAAGAGTAAAATATGAAAAAGACCTTGTGTTGACAGATTTTAATCTTTGTATCAGAAACTTTATTTTCTTTTTTAATTTTTGAAAATTATCATTATATAAAACACATCATAGAATTCCGAAACCCACTTAATCTGAAACAGGATCACAATGGCTGGAAAAGAGTCCTGACAGAATTGGGCTCAAGGCAGGACATGTCACAGGATCCAGTCAAGCACATGCCCACAGACACACTATTTAGAAATCAGGAATTAACCTAACTTGCACATCTCTGGGAATATGTGACTAAAACCAGAATAACTAGTGGAAAAGCCATATGGAACAATGAAGAATGCGCATTCTACACAGATAGTGACTGGATACAGGATCTAAATCCAGGTCTGTGAGGTGGCAGCGCAATTCACTGTGACACTTATCTGCTTATCTATGTATCTACTGCAAATGAAAGACAAAACAAAGATAAAGGTTTGGGGTACCCTTTGGCAAACCTTGTATAACTGAAAGAAAAACAACAAACACAAATTAACGTGTAATTGGGCTTCAGTTTTTCAGACTGAAGTTGAGACGGGCAAGGCAGAGGAGGTGGGCTCAGGGAACCAAAACCTGGAAATGATGTCACTCCAGTTATGAGGTCTGCAGAAGAAAGGAGAGGAGAATCATTAGGTGAACCCTCAACTCAGGGTGCCATCACCATTAGATGAACCTTAAAATTAACTCCCAAGTACACATTTCTGATGCTATCTATCTATCTATCTATCTATCTATCTATCTATCTATCTATCTATCTATCTATCTATATGTTGTGATGCGGGAATTACTGGTTGTACTCCTGCAGGGTTTTTACTGCAACAAGAAAGATCTTTCCCATCTTTGCAGAGAACAGCCTAGAAGAGTATTTCATTTATTTCGACTGAATGAGAAAGTTTATCTGCAGGGGTTTATTATTACAGAAAGATTTTGGAGACAGAATGGTATAAAATCCTCTTCAGGAAAAGATCTTTATATATGCAGTGCTTTTAGAAAATTTTCACACCCTTAGATATTTTCACACTATGGTTATATAGCATTGAATCACATTGGATTTAATTTGGCTATTTTGGCACTGATCAACAGAAAAAGACTATTTAATGTCAAAGTGATGGCAGATGTTCACAGAACGGTTTAAATTAGTTACAAATGTAAAATGTGCATAAATTGAGCAGAATTCACCTCCTTTAATATGACACCCCTAAATAATCACTGGTGCAGCCAATTGGTTTTAGAAGTCATAAAATTAGTTCAATGGAGATCATCTTTCTATCGTAAAGTGGTTTCAGCTGATTGTAATATAAATGTACATTACCTGGAAGGTAGAGCCCATGATGAGTCGGTATGGTGGTCCAACCTACACAATAAAGACAAAAAGGAACACTCCAAACGAAATGATTATAAAGCACAAGTCAGGGGATAAGGATGAGAAAAGTTTCAAATCACTGAATATCTCTTGGAGTCCAGTTAAATCAATTTAGAGTATGGCACAGCGGTAAATCTGCCTACAGCAGATGTGTGACTGCCACAAAAGCTGAGAGATTGTGCAAGAAGAAAACTAGTGAAGGACACAACCTATGACCTATGACAGCTCTGAAAGATTTACAAGCTACAGTGTCTGACATTGGCAAGACTGCATATATAGCAACTGTTTCCGAGTGCTACACCAGCTGCAACTTTATTGGAGAGTGGCAAAGACAAAGCCACTTTAAAAAAATTACGTGACATCTCAGCTAGAGTTAGCCAGAAGGCACATGAGTGCTTTGAAATTAAGTTCTTTCGCTTTATGGCCATCAGATTAAATGCCATGTTTGGTGTAAACTAAACACTGCATATTATCAAAAACACACCATCCCCATGGTGAAACATTTTGGTAGCAGCATCATGCTGTAGGGAAGCTTCTCTGCAGCAGGCCCTGGAAGGATTGTTAGGATAGAGGATTATATGAATGCTACAAGAAAATCTGATGTGGTCTGGAAGAAATCTATACCTGGGGAAAGTTGTTTTTAACAATACCATGACACCATGCATGAAGCCAAAGGTACACAGGAATGATGTAAAAATAACAATGTTGATGTCCTGGAGTGGTCGACGCAGAGTCCAGCTCTAAATCCAACCAAGAATTTGGCTGGACTTACAAAAAGGCTGTTCACTCACATTCCCCCTGCAACCTGACAGAGCTTCAGCAGTTTTACAAAGCAGAATGGGGAAAAATTAGTGTCTTTCACAAGTTGAAGAGACTCAAGGCTGTCATGACTGCCAAAGGTGCTTCTACCAAATGAGAACTTGACAGGGGTGAATACTTATACAATCAGTTGTTTTTGTGTTTCATATTTGTAATTAATTTAGACCACTTGGCAGAGATCTGTTCTCGCTTTGACATTAAAGAGTCTTTTACTGATGATCACTATCAAAAAAGCCAAATTAAATCCAGTGTATTTATTTTATTAAATCCCCTATATTCTATACATTTCTTGGAGGACTGTGATTTTCACCCACAACCCAAAGACATGCCAGTGAGTTAAATGGATGTCTAGATTGTCTCAGTATGAATAAGTACTACATGAAAGATATGTTGTAAGACACTGGCATCCCATTTAATGTTAATGCCTACCTTGCAGCTGGTGGGGGCTCTATTCCTTCATCAAAGTAGCAAAATAAGCAGGTTTGGAAGATCATTCAATGAATGAGTGCATATGAGCATGCATGAGTTTGTCCAGTGATGGACAGCTATCCTGCTCAGGGCTGATCCTATCCCTATGTCAATGTAGCTACTGCAAGTTTCAGCCTTCATTTCTTTATAATGTAATAAACAGATTCAGAAAATAAAGAGATTAATTTTCACCCAGGAGAAACTTTGGGTCAGAACTTTGGTTATGGCTCAAATTATGTTGTCTTTTCCTAACTGTAATAGCCTCCATAATGTCACCTGCCTTCTCTCTGCATGCCAGGAACAGTCCTGTTTATAACTGACCATTAGAGGGGTGGGGTGTTGAATAAGACTTGTTTCAAGAAAATCCTCCAAAGGAAGTATTGTAGAAAATATATATATATATATATATATATATATATATATATATATATATATATATATATTATTTTTTTACTATAACCTATAATTACTTGTTTGAAGTAAAAAAATAAAGGGGATAATGTATGAGATAGGTAGAGAGAGCGAGATGGCAGGGGGTCTTGCTATGAAATGTCCATTCTGACAAATAAGTCGGTGACTAAAAAGAGCTCTGCCTCACAATGAAAATGGGCAAGCGCTCCAATCAGCCTGATGCAGGTTTGTCTTTCCTCTGTCACTGTCAAATTATAGAGGAGTCCCTGTTATGATGACAGCAGGCAGTAAATCTGCTTTTCTGCTTTCTGCTTGGGGGATGCGGACAGATATTTACACAAGTTGTCCTTGCCATTTTCTTCTTGACTTCTTCCCACTGAACACAGGAGGATTTGAATTGCAGAGAACAGAAGTGTGATATTGGATTTGAATGTGTGCCCTGACACAGTCTGGCATCTTATGCTGGGTGATGTGCCTCCTGGACCTGCTTAAATGAAAGAAGGAATTGTTATTGTTCACAGTTAAAAAAAACTAACAAAAAAAAAAACTGTCAAGTTTGCATGTAGGAAAAGGCTATTACCAAGTACTACTTTAAAAAGTAATTTTAGGCAAAATTCTGACTGATCATTGCTCTGCCAGGACCAGTGCTGCTGGGTTAAGCTTCAGCTCCATTGAACTTTAAAATTAAATGAAGTTGGCCCAGTAAATAATCCATTTAATTTATATATGGCACCTTTCCTATGCTCTAAGGAAATAGAGGAATGAATAAAAAAACTGAGGCAGACCCTTCAGAAGCAGTCCTGTCACTGAGGTCGTGGTGCTAAGAAATGGCCCCATGATGCCATTTGGGAATGAAGCAACAAAATGAATTAATAGTATTCATCCAAACATTTATTTGCAAACCAATTTAATCCAATTCAGTGGTGCAGGGCATGCTAGCTTATTCTGGAAGATTTTGGAAACAAGACAAGAGCCAACCCTGGACTAGGCACAAGTCCATAACAGGGCTCAGTCGCACATACCTACTCTCACTCATATGGAATCACCAAATGAGTCACCAAATAACTTACACGTCTGTGGGATGATGGCTGAACATTATCTAAAAACAGTTAAATATAAGCATGCTAAATCTGATAGAATGTGCAAATATATAATTACAAAGGATACACTTTGTGACGGTCTGACTCCTAGAGAACATTTCAACTAACGATATAGAGGCAATATACAAAAATTAGGATCTCAATAATGAACAAACAGTGTCATAACATAACATCCCAAGACCCATTTAATCCAAAGCAAGATCACAAGAGGTTTGAGTATATCTTAGCAGCACCAGGTACGTGTCAGGGACCAGTCCTAGACCATCATAGATGCCACTTATGTAGACACACAAGAACAGTTTAGATACCCCATCCAACCTAACCAGCATATCTTTATGGATGTGAGAGGATAGGAGCAGTGTGCCCAGAGGAAAATAAACAGGGCTATAGGGAGAACATGCAAGTAACACATAGACAACAACCAGATATGGGAAATGAACCCAAGATAGTGGGTTCATGAGGCAGCACTGCTGTCCACTGCACAAGCAGCTGAAGCACTCAACAATGAGCGATTAATTAAAGAAAAAAAAAAAAAACTGCTTAGTTTCCCCTGTAGGAGCTGGTTAAAAACTGCAGCATTTCCTAGCTGACCAACTCAGTGAATTTCTTTACCCTTCTTATCTCTTTTTAAGTTTCAAACATCCTCCTATCAATGAGCCTCCCCATCAGTTCCTAGCACTAGATTTATAGGCACCTTCTGACAATTTATATCTTTTCTGGAGTCCCCCAGAGTCACTTTGATGACCTTATAACATCTTATAGGCACTTCTGGAAATTGCCCTCTGCTGCTTTTCATTTCCATTGCCCCCTCTAGATTTTGACCTTTTTGACCCATACATGTTCTAGGATTGCCTCTTCTGCCATTTCCAGACTTGGAGTCTCATGTGGAATGGTGGGAAGTACTGCGGCTTAACAGTTCCAGGAGAATGGATTTAAATAGAAGCACAGTCATTTTCTATGTGCATCTTCTTACTTGCTGTGGTTGGATATGCTTTATGGTTGTTTGTTGTAATTGGCCTGGCATAATACATTTCAAAGGTTTGTTTGTTTCACCTGATGGCCCAGCAGAATTTCCTTTGAACTTCCAGTTATATGTTCTGGGATTATAGCAATTACTGCCCTCTCTCTGTCATCATCACTGAAGAAGCTTATCTGCAGTAATTCATCTGCTGGGACTTGACCTTGTCTTGGTCACCTTTGATGACTAATCTACTTGTCGCTCCTCATTGGCAGCTGGACACCATTTATAAAGGGCAATATGAGCTTCACTCAGCACTTCAAAATAACATGAATCTCACTTTGTCTAGATCAATCCAATTACTCATAAATTCTGTCTCTATAGCTTTTCATTATCGACTGAGACTGTCTATCCATTCATGCATTACAGGGTCATAGACAGTTTTGACCAGCTCCAACATCAGAATCAAGATCAAGCCAGGAACAACATTCACTCACTCTATCTTTGAGATGTGAGATCAAGGAGGAGAGCATAAGAAAACCCACAAAGAGTGAGCCAGAAGGAAGTTAATGCCCATACTTTGGAGATATGAGGCAGTTTTGGAAACCACAAGCCACCCTAGCAGCCATACATGGATCCTCAGATGGCTTGATCAGAACCTATAGGTTAGATAGGCCTTCATGAAAATTAAACCATCTGAGGCTCAGAAACTGAACTTATTGGTATTATTATTATTGTGTAAATCTATCTATCTA
This sequence comes from Polypterus senegalus, assembly GCF_016835505.1. NCBI lineage: Eukaryota > Metazoa > Chordata > Cladistia > Polypteriformes > Polypteridae > Polypterus > Polypterus senegalus. The sequence continues at coordinate 170,127,168 of NC_053154.1, forward strand.
CTCGGCTACTAGAATAAAGTTAGTGGGTTGTGTTTGATGTCCTATAAATACAAATAAACCTCAGCATTTGATTGAATAATGTACTCTAATTGAATGGGTTTGCAGGTTCTTTTTGGCTGTCGGCAGAAGATGGGTAAGAGTGGCTTGATTTCGGAGCAGATGTACTATCTGGGCATTCAGTGTGCGCACCCAGCAGCCTCTGACAGCAAGGATCCTGTTCAGTAAACCTCCACCCCATCACCCAGTTTGATGTAATGCTGGATTGTCCATGTGCCCAATTTCCAAGGGGGAACATCTGAGTTCGATGAAATGATTGAGTGCCCATGTGCCGAAAGCAAGATTGGGGAATACCGTGCTGCATTAAATGACCAGTTGTCCGCATGCTGCATGCTGCATTGTTAAATGTATGATCAACTTTCTTTTAAGGAGTTAAGTCACCCAAGGGCCTGTGGGGGTTCTTAATCAATGGTTGCCCAATGTCTTGTCATGCCTAAAGGCCCAAGGACTTGAGATTCTCCCAGCTACTACCAAATGCAGAATACAGATTTGAAACACAATTAATAACACACTAGTGTTGGATTGAAGCTAAAATTTTGACGCTGGTATTAATATCTGCACACGAAAGATGTATAAAAAAAGTTATATTATCAGTTGTAAAACTTGAATTTTATTGCTTTAGGGGCAAAAATTTCTTGAATCTGCCCAATACTCAACCACAGGCCATTCCCTATGCTTTCATTAAACTCAGAATGAAACAAGTCATTTGTTTAAGAAATTAGGGGATTAATGCAGCTGCAGGATTAATTATAATTAAACCATTTTAAATATTCTTTTTAATTAAACACATATTTACACAGTGTAAGTCATCATTATATTGATCATCTTTTATAGCGAGCGCCATCCATATAATTTCCCCCGACCCTTTCCCCTTGGTGCTCATTTTTGATTAGCTGGTATTTGGCTATCATTTTTCTCCAGTACTGTGGATGCAGTGAACACAATGATGATTAACCGACAGTAACCAGAATGAAGGAATTCCAAATCCTGCAGAAGATAATATACAGAAAATGGAAAATAACACTATTAGAGAGAAGCAATATCACTTATGAAAAGTACAGGCTTGAGACGCCAGATTTAAAGCTATCACTTCAGACCCACAAATGCATGGGCTGGTCATCCTGGCACTAAATCTGAGTTTAATAGCAATGTGGCCTGCACTCAGAAATTGGACATTCTCTGACTTAGTTTTCTGGTTGCCCTTAGCAACTGATAAGAAAGACACTTTCTTTGTACAAAGGACATCCCCCACGCTGTCACCCACGTACAATGGCAGACTCTGTTCTGGGAGGCTACACTGGATCTGGCATGGTTGTGTAGGACTTAAGGGGCTGATGAATTTTTGAATTAAAAAATAAGAACAAACACACCCACATGTATTAGCTTTTTGCCTGATTTGCAGAAGACTACATTTTCTTTCGGAATTAGGTGCTAGAAAACAGCATTTGTACTAGCAAACAAGTCCTATTGGTCTTGGGTTTGAGTCCCAGACTAAGAGCTTTCAATGTGAGGTTTGTTTGTTCCCCCTGGACAATGTGGGTTTTACAGTCAGGTTTTCCATTCCAAAAATATAGTGGTCAACTCATTGATAACTCTAAATTTGCACTGTATGAGTAAGCATTTCTGTGCCTTCTGATGAACCTATTGTATACAGCCTTAATAATTAGGTATATTTATACAGCAGTTTTCGCACCACACAAAGTATTTAACTTAAATAGTGTCCACTGTCTATGTAAAGTGTAATGTCCACCTAGATGATGCAACGGCAGCCATTCTTGCAGTATGCTCACCACATATTAGCTGTTAAGTAGTGAAGTGGTATTAAATACACATATAGAGACTTGAAAAGATTAGAGGAGCAGAGTGACCAGGCCATGGTGGGCATTACAGCTAAATCCTGGTATATCGTGGTACACCCTACTCATTTCAAAAGACGCCCAGCAATCTTTTATGTCACAAGTTAGGACCTCATGTTTTACATGTTATCTAAATGAGGCGGTAAATTTATAGCACATGTCCCTGTCATTGCACTGTAGCATTGGGATCCACATTTGGACCACAGAGTAAGCACTCCATGCTGGCCTCATTAATACCTCTTCCACCAGCAACCCAAGCTTTTCCTGGATGGTCTGACAATCATGTACTGGCCAAGCTCAGACATACTTAACTTAAGGTGATTTACCTGTTCTGAAGTACAGGTGGTACACCTGGGCTTACAAGCTGGGCTTTGCTCTGGCACCCATGACCTGTCTGTTTGAAAATGGATATGTTGTTCTACATAAATATTTTACACACATCTCATTGCTTTAATCTGGTGTGTCATCACTGTCAAGTCCGCAGAGCCTTCCTCCAGAATTCTGAACCAAAGTCAAACACACAATGATGGTCTCCCACCATACACACTCCAGTTTGACTAGGAATGTGTGCTCCACACAGTTGTACCAGTACTCCCTGATCTTATGTGTGTTTAAACAGGATTCATAACACGAGCCCCTAAAAGTGCCCAGGGATAATTTGAAGTACACATAATGAATGATTTTGTGAATATGGAAATAAAACTGGTGTATAATGAGGGGAAATGTAAAAGCATAATGAGAGAAATGCAGAGTGCTTTAATTATTAATAATTGCAAGACAAAATGATCATCATTCTTTCTGAACTCCCATAACCCAAACATTTCAATAATAGGCCTTGTTAGACCTTCAGAAATTATTTTTTATGCATGTATTGTAGGCCCTCAACCGAATGCTGCATTTACATGCTGTGGGAAAGACAGTAAATCACACTAAATCAGAGATATGAGTTGGAACATTCTGAGGAAACAATAGCTACTTTTGATGAAATGCTGACCGTTCAGCTTAGTCTATTGTATACAATAAAAAATGTCTTGTTTGTGGTTGAAGTCAGAGTTCTGAACAGTCCAATTTGTGAATACAGCATAACTACCAAGTCTGGAATTGTTTATCTGATGATATAGGAGAAAGTCAGATTTTTAATAAATATCCTCAACACAGATAATTCAATAGGCAGTGTGTTGCATTGAGCAAAAACTCCAAGGTTACTCATTGTGTGTGTTCCTGAGGAAATGAATGAATCTGCAAATGCTTCAACTGTAAAGAAAAATCTAAAAGCAATGTTAGTGTATTCCGAACCTTCAAGGACGCAGTCATTTGCACCCGGCCAACACAGAGTCACTAATTAAATGAACCTGCATATCTTCAGGTATAATGGAATGGCTGGAGAAAAACCCCCACAGATAATGACCAAGGCTCAGGTCAGTCAGTGTGCCACTATACTCATGAGCAGCTAAATTAATATTTCAGCATTTGGACAAGTGAATTAACGACAGATTTAGATTTTAAACAAACATGTATTTGCTAGTTACCATGACTTCAAAATACCCTTTTCAATTTAAACCCTTATTTCACAAAAGATTGATGTTTAGTTGCAGCCACTACTGTGTTTACATCTTCTACATTTAGCTTCGGGTTGGGACGGTAGGCTCCTCAGATGATGTGTCGGTGGTGTGGACTCTGCAGGCTTCATCTTTTGAAATGATTATTATTATAAAATGAGTGCCCAGTGAAGAGTAACACTAGTAAATTAAATGTTTGAGGTGCATTTGAAAATGTAGCCAACACAAATAGCTGAGGAAAGGGCTTGCTGTGCTGGGTAATGAGCAGCATGTCAATCCTCTTGATCTGCCCTTTATCACTTGGCAATGCCTTGATTAAATAGAATGTGAACCTTTAAAAACATTTTGGTATGGAATCATCACTAGTACTGCAATACAAGACAATCTGTGATTCAACTCATTCTTTCCTAAGAAAGAGTTGCCTGATCTCTCCAGGTTAATAGCAGCTTCTTCTTGGAGTATCCTGCCAAGACAGACCTACACCATTCGAGCAGTTGTTTCTCTTCTTCATGCAGCTGTATTAGTTTGTATTGACACAAGCAATATTTGAGTAATCATTGGAAACATCTATACACTTCAGTCTGAAAGGTCTTTGATGTCTCAACTGTGGTTATCCAGGCACATGGAACAAAAACAAGGTCCATCATGGAAGCTGAGACTCTTTATAGTACAAGAGTTACTTAAAAGTCAGTCTTCTCCCCAAAATTAAATTATATCAGCTATCTAACATTTGCTGAAGGAAAACTGGAAAATGCTGCTGAGAACAAAAAAGAAGTCAGAACCAGAATCCTTCTAGTGAAGCTCAGTGGTCTTAATGCAGTCAGACAGAAACAGACCCCTGTGCCAAGAACAGTGTCAGTACTTTGGATGGTATTCCACTAATAGCTACCTTGTCTATATACACGCTATGATGCAAGCAAACTGCTTTTTTAGTACAATGCTCCGAATCACATTGCAGTCTTTGCAACTTGGATTTTTTAACCTTGGTTTTCTAATCTCTCCTTGTAAGGAAATCAGACATAACTAGCCAACTCCAGTGTACTGATCCAATGAATATTGGAAAGACCATTTAAAACTAGTCAGCCTTTTGAATTTTTCTTATCAGTCACATCCCATGCCCAGTTTATCCATTTGAAAATCTCCTGTGGGTAAAAAGATTATTCTGTAGAAAGCCTAATCGAATCATCCCCACCTCGCCCCTTTCAACTGAAAGAAGAGTATCAAATATAGGAATCTTATTTAGATGTGAAACGGTAAATGATCTGTGAAGGAAGGCAGATGACGGAGTAAAGGAAAACATTATTTGAAGTGAAATCGGCCACATTTAAATAATATTGATTTATGGATGATCTTATTTATTTCCTGTTATTTCTGTTTCAAACTGCTTCACGGTCAATCTTTACTTTATATAGTGCATTTCACAATGTACATCATTTTATTAGGCACCCTCAAGTACAATATTAAAAGAAACTGATCAGAAGTGTTGGGAAAATGTTATCCGCAGAGTAGAAACTTTTTAACACTGACATAAAGGCTCCTTGCAAACAAAGGCTAATAGCTCTGCTCTCTGTGATACCTTCTCAATAAAACGTTACTTGTAATAGTATTGACAAAGTACAGACAGTGCTGACAAAATACAGAATAAAGATATTTTGCAAACTTTGTTCAGAACTTTAAAAATGTGCAAGCTATGAATAGGACCAATATAGACCGGACTGATGTCTTCTTAAAAAGCATTAAATTACTCATCACTAAGAGAGTAAAATGAAGGCTTATTAACAGATATATGGTACAACGCTGTTTGTGATCTTGCTCATGGTATGTATAAAGAACAGTGCTTATAAAAAGCTAACTTTAAAAGATCCAATATAAAATAACAATTGATTAATGATTCATTAGACATGGTGGTGCAGTCATTAGCAACACTCTTTTAGGCCACACCACTACAGCCAGCAGCCATACCACATGCGCTTCGGAACAGGTAATCCACCTGAAGCTAAGAAGCTAAGAATGTTCAGACCTAGCCTCTACTTGGATGGGAGACCATCTAAGAAAATGTTGGGTTGCTGCTGGAAGAGGTGTTGGTAAGGACAGCAGGAGGCACTTGCCCTGTGGTTTGAGAATAGATCCCAGTGCAGTGACAAGGACAGCATGCTCCAATTGTACTGCCCTTTGAATGAGATGTAAAATCTGTGGTCATAAAAGATCCTTGGTCATCTTTCATAAAGAGAAGGATGTTTCCCAATATCCTGGGTAAAATCATGGCCTGGTCATACTAGCCTCCATCTTTAAATGGCTAACTATCTCTTTCTCACCTTTCATCACCTAGTAGTTAATGGGTGGTGAGCATCACGGCACAAAATGGATGCTGTCACATCATTCATAAAATATAATATCTTTGTAAGGAATGCTGCTTTCGAGTCCTGTTCCCATGTCTTGCATGTGGAGTTTACATGGTTCCCCCTTGCCAGTATGTATTTTCCTCTGGGTACTTGCATATGTATGTGTGCATGACTGGGCTCTGCAATGAACTGGCTCGAGCCCCTTCCAGCCCTGCTTTGGAATTTAATGGGATGTCATGTCAATGGTTTTATATAGTGGTTTGGGAAAGTTCTACATTGAAAGGGGTAGTAACTGAAGTTACATTGTTTGCTTAGAAAACATTTTCTGACAAAGTTTACAATTAAAGATACTTTTTAAGATAAAGATATACAGTGCCTCCGGAAAGTATTCACTGCGCATCACTTTTTTCACATTTTTTTATGAAACAGCCTTATTCCAAAATGAGTTAAATTTATTTTTTTCCTCAGAATTCTACACACAATACCCCATAATGACAACATGAAAAAATTTTACTTGAGATTTTTGCAAATTTATTAAAAATAAAAAAATTGAGAAAGCACATGTACATAAGAATTTACAGCCTTTGCCATGAAGCTCAAAATTGAGCTCAGGTGCATCCCGTTTCCCCGATCATCCTTGAGATGTTTCTGCAGCTTAATTAGAGTCCACCTGTGGTAAATTCAGTTGACTGGACATGATTTGGAAAGGCACACACCTGTCTATATAAGGTCCCACAGTTGACAGTTCATGTCAGAGCACAAACCAAGCATGAAGTCAAAGGAATTGTCTGTAGACCTCCGAGACAGGATTGTCTCGAGGCACAAATCTGGGGAAGGTTACAGAAAAATGTCTGCTGCTTTGAAGGTCCCAATGAGCACAGTGGCCTCCATCATCCGTAAGTGGAAGAAGTTCGAAACCACTAGGACTCTTCTTAGAGCTGGTCGGCCATCTAAACTGAGCGATCGGGGGAGAAGGGCCTTAGTCAGGGAGGTGACCAAGAACCCGAGCTCCAGAGGTCCTCTGTGGAGAGTGGAGAACCTTCCAGAAGGACAACCATCTCTGCAGCAATCCACCAATCAGGCCTGTATGGTAGAGTGGCCAGACAGAAGCCACTCCTTAGTAAAAGGCACATGGCAGCCCATCTGGAGTTTGCTAAAAGGCACCTGAAGGACTCTCAGACCATGAGAAACAAAATTCTCTGGTCTGATGAGACAAAGATTGAACTCTTTGGTGTGAATGCCAGGAGTCACGTTTGGAGGAAACCAGGCACCGCTCATCACCAGGCCAATACCATCCCTACAGTGAAGCATGGTGGTGGCAGCATCATGCTGTGGGGATGTTTTACAGCGGCAGAAACTGGGAGACTAGTCAGGATAAAGGGAAAGATGACTGCATCTCTGGAGAGATCTTAAAATGGCTGTGCACCGACGCTTCCCATCCAACCTGATGGAACTTGAGAGGTGCTGCAAAGAGGAATGGGCGAAACTGGCCAAGGATAGGTGTGCCAAGTTTGTGGCATCATATTCAAAAAGACTTGAGACTGTAATTGCTGCCAAAGGTGCATCGACAAAGTATTGAGCAAAGGCTGTGAATACTTACAGTATGTACATGTGATTTCTCAGTTTTTTTATTTTTAATAAATTTGCAAAACCTCAAGTAAACTTTTTTCATGTTGTCGTTATGGGGTGTTGTGTGTAGAATTCTGAGGAAAAAATGAATTTAATCCATTTTGGAATAAGTCTGTAACATAACAAAATGTGGAAAAAGTGATGCGCTGTGAATACTTTCCGGATGCACTGTAGGTTAATGCTGTTGAAGGATTGGAGTACCCCCTCAGCATGCCCTATTTAATAGGCTACAGATAACAGAAAAAAATAAACAAAAGCACATAATGTAAGAGCAGTCCTAAGATTATAATTGCTTCTAAGGTTGCTCCTGGAGATCCTCCATTGCCAGATGTGTGTTCCTGATTGAACTCTAGCTTCTGGGATTGGTGACACTTATGTGTTGTCCAAGGCAGAAGAGGTTGGAGTTAAGGTTTGAAGGAAGAAGTGACTTCAAAACTCTTCCAGTCTTGTGTTTTCCATTCTGAAGGTGAAAGGGGAGAGACTGTAAGTGGCAGCGCCATCTCACTCTCTGTAGGTGAATTACATGTTATACAAAAGCTCTGAAAATGCACTCTAAGCACATGTGCCTGACAATAAATTCATCCTTTAAGCCACTAATCTAGTTTAGGGTTTCAGGACATTATGACTTAATAATTTTTCAATTTTTTATGCAGTACATTACAAGACACTATATATAATAAAGTTTACAGTATAATACTGTAAATACTTTACAGTACAGTAAAGTTTACAGCTTGAGTATCAAACAGTATCATCTCCAGACAGAGGAGTAGCTTCAGCGACAGACTGCTGTCACTGTCCTGCTCCACTGACAGACTGACAGACCCACACTATGCGACTCTTCAATTCCACCCGGGGTAAACATTAAATGTTAACATTATACAATGTTATTGTCTGTTTTACCTGCATTTTTATCATTCTTTAATTTAATATTGTTTTTTTATCAGTATGCTACTGCTGGAGTATGTGAATTTCCCCTTGGGATTAATAAAGAATCTATCTATCTATCTATCTATCTGTCTAATTACTGAATGTTTATACTAATTCATACAACATAAGGCACTATATATAAAGCTTTTTAGAATGCTTTGTGATCACGTTTTCTGTGATGGGTGATTTATACATTACAGAGTGACAGATGTTATTTTAAAATGTATTGTAATAGTGTTCACCATGAAATGAACATTTATTATGAAAATTGTAAAATGCTTTCAGTTGAGGGGTTTACAGTGACACAGGAATTAGTGATGTTGCCTTATGAATCCAACATTCTAGCTTTGAATCCCACATCTAAGGTAATTTTGCTGTCTCCACATTCTTCTGATGTCTATGGTAAAATGAGTGGAAGTTTGACTAAAAATTTGAAGGTGACCCAATGTGGTTGTGTGTGTGCATGGGCACCCCACAATGGATTCACATCTTGTCCAAGCCAGGTTGGTTCCTGCCTTGCATTCAATGTTTCTCCATGACTCCTGAATTGGAATTAAGTGGGTTTGAGAATTGAATACTATGTTTTTCATCAGTTTGTGGAGTGCTAATTTATTGGCTTCATCAAGCATTCACTACAGAAGGCACTATATACAGCACTGCGTACTATTTTTAATACATCTCACTATAAGACATACTATCATATGAAGATTTATCAATAATTTATTTAGTTTTGTAGTTCACACAAAGCAGACTGGAAAAACATTTACAGTATAGAACAGGGAATAGACATACTATGAAGAAAATCTATATAATAAAGATGGATGAATGGAACTGTCCACTACTTTCACAGTTCTGACACAAAAATCTGATTACTTACTTTGGAGATTGCTTTTTGGTACTTCTAGAAAGCAAAGCAACTGTGTAAAGATGTATCAATGGCTTTTGTGATCAAGCTTTACAGAAAAGTCACTGGTGAAAACAGATATCAACTGTCTATTTTATAAAATGCTTTGTTATTCAACTCAGTAACTAAGATACAATACAGAATTAAGATTGATCAATGTGTTATATTATCCTTTGTTTAAAATTTGGCTGCCTTATGAGATGGCAGTTTATCCTTATGTTTTCTTTGCCATTTTGTTTTTCAAAAGTACAAGAGACAGCCGTGACCTGGGGAGTGATTACTCTCCATGGTGAAATCCCTCTCCCGTGGTTTGTATTTGCTAATTGGCCATGTATAAATATTGACTTGGAAACTGAAGCTTTGCTAATCAATGGCTCTTTATGTCGAAACATTATTTAAACATACCCATTATGAGAATAGAGAAGGACTCCACTGAACATTTCATTACGTTTTTGTGTGTTGCTTATGTTTACAGTTGGTCTTGAAGTGCCTTTAATGTTTTTTAAATTAATTATCATTGTTTAAACCTTACACATTATTTTACTCCCTTACTTGTTAATAACCTCTTAAAGATGTGCTTTTCCATTCCAAAGAAAAAAAAATATCCACTCAAAACAGTTTCAGACATCAGAATATTCAATTGGCTGTTTTTCCCCCTACTCAAAGCTTGCCCATCTGCTAAGCTTTGCAAACCTTTGTGCCTTTGCCAAGTGGGTTAGCGAATGCCAATTTTACGATCTACAACAAATCCCATGTGTGTTGACAACTGGCAGTAACATAGCGTGTTATATTCCAGAGCATGTAGTGCGGTCCATCTGTTGCCGAGTACCGGTCAATGAGCAAATCCTCACAGCCAAGTGCGCCAAGGTGCTGTTGTTTTGTAAAGTAACTCTGCATTTCCCAGGAGTGTATCTGCTCTATTATTAGATGCTTGGATTCTTTACTCTCTAATATTTCATATTTAAAGCACTTTAGGATGCTGGATTTATTTAAAAATCTTCTATAACTGGCTATTTATTTAGAAAGCCCTATAGCAGGTACAACAAGAGATGAAGGTAATCGCTCATAATCATTAACTACTAGTTGGCATTGGCCTTGCTTTCTGAAATAAAAATTTAATAATTTAATGAAAACCATTCTTGCTAAAAAACAGAATTGTACAGTGTTGGAACCAAGCAATTGCTCTGTATGATATGCTATCACAATCAAAACTGGGGAGTACTTAGTGAAGAATGATTCATCTGAACATAACATGCTGTATGTCTCTACTACTTACTAGTCCTCTGTGCTGCTGGACTTGCAAATCCACTTTTATAATAACATGGCTTTGAAACCTTTTTATGACTTTGTGGACATTTTACTTTGTTTTTATAATTATCTTAAACTATTGTTTCATTGTTCTAGTGACAGCATTTTGTGTTCTGTTTGTTTGATAAACACTGCCATTTTCTAGCTATTTATGCATGGCTGCAGCCATAGTCTTCATGATCGCTTGGGTTATTGCTGGTCACTTGACATGGAGGTCATGTGAAAGCTTTTATCATCATATATGACCTATAAAAAATGGTGGAACACAGTTCTTGGTATCCATTTATTGGATCAAAGGTACAACCTTTTTTTTGAAGTATCGTATGAGTTAAGAGGAAAAATAACATAGATTAAGAACTGAGTATTTGAATTTCGTATAACGTTTTGTGGATTAGGCGCTTTCTTGACCAGATATATATACACAATATATAAAACATTTTTCCTTAGTGATATGGTGGTGATTCTAAGAGGATGAAAGAAACAATAACACTAAAGAAAGAATATACTAAGCTTCTTTTTAAAATCGACTGAACACTCACAATAATTCAATATTCAAAGGAGAGCTCCTGGCGAAAGCATGATGCAGTTGGGGGTTCCTGCAGTCGGCTCTGGTGTACTTTGAGAGAGACAGAGAGCTCAGAAGGCATATTTCCTAGGTACGGGCAGAAGCAATATTTTCCATCCATCTGTAGGTGAGCTCTAAGGTTTAGTGCAGTTGCCCAAGCTTTATACTTTTTTCAGATTCCAAAACAAGAACATGCCTTTGCCAAACATGGGTATATTCACAGGGAAACTCTAAACAGCAGATAATGGTCCCTGTCCATATACTGATCATCACCAAACTGGAAGCACATCATAACTTTGACAGAGTCATGTTCCACATGTCTCGTCCCATCTTTGAGTCATGTTCTCTCTCTAAGTTGATTTGCATGATTTCAGCTGTATTTATTTATGGCACCAATTACCTACTTTTAATAAAATAATGTGTTTGGACTATATTTTACAGATCACAGAGGCACACTTCAAATCTTTGACTACATAGTCCTAATAATTTTATAACTTTTTGGCTTTTCTTTTTCCTTCAGCTGTAACATCCACATTTCCAGGTGGTCTATGCATTGCAACTATGGTAATCTGCATTGTTCAAATCTTGTTGGTATACTCTTAGTTAAACCAGCACCATACCCCTAAAACAGAAAATGGGTCAATTGATTTAGAGTTCTTTAGTATAACCCCTTGAACTAAAGCACAGCCATCACAATTACTCTTTGATGGTGTGGTCCGATTTTACTTTAGACACTGTATTCTAAAATTTTAGCAAGGTGAGGTCTTTTCATCAGTGTAACGCAAAAAAGTTTACATTAATAAATACAGCATCATGTCATGTCACTTGCAGAAATTCTCAGATGACTCTGCCCTTATGGAGTGTATTGATAAGGAGGATGAGAAAGACTACATGAGTCAGATGGAAAAGTTTGCTTCTTAGTGCAATAAGAATTGTTGGCATCTTAACAGCAAATCCAAAGAACTGTGTATTGACTTTTGCCACACCAAAGAGCATCTATGTCCGATAACTACTCAAGGAGTGGATGTAGAGAGGGTACAGTCCTACAAGTAAATGGGTGTCCACATCAGTTACATAAAGATCTATCTATCTAATCATAATACTAGTAGTAGACAGCTGAGCAAAAGTTACAATAAAAGAAAATCATAAGTCAAAGTGGTGCCTTTTGACAAAAGCAGAGTATATCATTACTTACTAACTAATCTCGGAGGATAAATATGGAAAGACCGTATGATAAAACTGCACTTTTCTAAATAGAATGTTTCTGAAAGACTGAAAATCACTCCAAAGGTTTTCCAAAGGCATTTTTGTTTTGCTCTTCTGTATTGTCAGTTTCTGTTTGCCTGATTTGCCTCATTGTTTGTTACTTTAGATTTAAACAGATATTGTGATTTTATGTGGAAATATGTGTATAGAACAGATATATAGTTATTTCTTCTTTATTTTATTGTTTCTTTGTAATTTAAATGTTTTTATGATGTTTATATTTCCACCAGGGTTCCTTACTCTGTTTCAAGTGTGTTCTTTGTTTATTTATTTAATGTTTTTGTCATGCTGTGATTATAATTTTTTTTGTATTGTGTTATTGATTATTTTGTTGTTTTCACTTTTTTTGGAATTTTATTTTTTTTAAATCCATCCATTATCCAACCCGCTATATACTAACTACAGGGCCACCAGGATCTGCTGGAGCCAATCCCAGCCAACATAGGGCGCAATACAGGAAAGAAACCCTGGGCAGGGCGCACACACACACACACACACACACAAACACCCACCCACTCACCAAGTACATACTAGGGACAATTTAGAATCACCAATGCACCTAACCTGCATGTCTTTGGACTGTAGGAGGAAACCGGAGCACCCGGAGGAATTTTTTTTAATATTGTGCTTATTAATTAATTTGTAATTTTGTTTTAATTTTAATAAATGTGTTAGTTCTCTGCCCTGTCTCCTTTATGTAGAGCCTAAATTGCTGTGGACACATAATAATACAGCTTATTGACGGCCTTAACAGTCTTTAAGGAGAAGCTGCATATACTCTTCAGTTTCAGTTGTTCCTGAATTTTGGTTAGTGCTCTTTGTGAATTTGTTTTCCTGGTTTGGAACCCCTGCTATTATTTAAGATACTTTCTCAAAATTAGGAATTTATTTAATTTAGGAAAACCTAATTTTGTACCAGCCTTTTCATTTATTTGGAATGTTTGTTTAAATCTTTAGAATAAATAATTAATGTTTTTGTCTTTGAACCAGTTTTTCACAATTTTGGGGGGATATTTTGAAATATAGTTTTTAAAAGCCTATGCTCCATTTTTGGGTCTTTTTGAATTTGGGGACTGGTTGTCAGTGGTGAGGCCTACCTTGAAGTTCATCTCTGGCTTTTTGTTTTTTGAAAACAAGAATAAACTGAAATTCCATTCGACATTATTTCAAATGCAGTTCAAGTACTAAATACTTGAATTTAAGGTAAAGTGTGTTCTAGGTACCAGAAATATAAAAACTATATGAAATAACTACTTAAATCTAAAAAAGGATAGCATAGTTTTGCTGCCATCAAGTGGAAGGTGGGGGTTTTACAAAAACTAAAAATTGAAATTAAAACTTTTTTACTGTTCAAATTTAAATTGCTGCTGTCTGGAATGCTTTAGTTATTTCCAATAAAAACCTAACATTAACTGTGAGTAACATGTCACATTTTTTAAATGGGACCTTTCACACAGTTCTATAAAAATTACATTTTACTCTGTACTCAATGTAGGTTTTTGAACCTAAAGATATGCCTATATGAAAGTTCACAGGCTATTAATAGGGTCATAATTAACATTCAGTGATTGATTAGTTTCCAAAAAAATTAAAAATAGGTTTGTCTTTCTCTACTAAACATGAAAAAGATGTTTTACAATGATGGACATAAACAGATATATTTGAATTGTGATACTATAATTTAACTCTGTACTTCTTGCGGGAACATTAAGCTTGGCTGTCTTAGTATCTTTAGAACCTGAATGACACAGTTAATTATATCACTAAATTAAATGCACTGGGATTTTATCATGTGAGTTTGGGATTTCCAAGCTTACAGTTACTCTTATGGTATTATATTAATAATCTGTTTGAATCTGAAAATATGTTAGGTGCTCTAAGTATGCCCTTGGAGAAATATACCTTGAATAAATTGGATAGAATTAAGCACAAAAGGCACTGGAGTCTTTATATTCACTTTGATATACTTGAGTTCAAAGTATACTTCATCTTCTGTTTTCCTTTTTTATTTTGAGATGGCAAAAACAACTCTGTTGAGCAGAAGATTAATCGTGGGGGGAATATTCTGAAAATACACATATATTGAACACAAAAAGGTTCTTTTAGATCAAATGTACTGAATTTTTTATAGTATATACAGTATGAAGAATCTGCATATATTAAATGAAATTTGATTTAAGAATTTATGTTTTTTACCAACCTACAGAAGAATGATTGGGCACAATTTTTTCCAAACTGGGGAATTTGTGTAGGATAGTACAATTTGAATGTCTACCATTGCCATGTAAAAATGAAATGGAGGCCATTTAATTAAAAATATAAAAAAGCTTTTTTGGTCATCCAGTCACAGGAGTTGACTCAGCAGCAAGCAGTGAGGTTTGGATCCTACTATTCTGCCTTCATTTGTTTATTCCATATCTACAGAATTTCGTTATACACTTGTGCTGCCGCTAAGAGCTCACAAGCATACATTTACTGAGAATGTTGCAGAAAGTCATGACATCAAATACACATAGAGAACCCAAAGTAAAATGAATGTAGTATTGTCAGTGGGATTTGGCTATACTGGCTTACAGGACATGTATGAGTCATAAACAAGCAATGACGAAGATCAGGGAGATTAGTCACAAGAGCCAAAACGTTTATCAATAATTCAAAGTCAGGAACAACAGCAAGGATAAGTTAAATTTGAATGTCAAATTAAAGACTTTTAGATTTGCAGTTGACAAGTATTATCCGTAAACTTAGATACCCAGGAACTGCCCGAGTTGACCTTTAGTTGTTCGCTTTGTTGATGTCACACATGTTGCACACGCCAAAGAAAGCTGGGTAAAGTTACTATGGATATGACTGATAGTAGTTGGATATTACTGATACAAGTAGTCTAAAATGGCATCACTCACATAAAATGAAACTGGCATTGCAGTAAAACATTAATACATTTTCAACTGTACTAATATGTGCAATTTCCAAAATAAGTGGCAAATTACAAAATCCTTGTGTCTCAAATCTCTCCAATATAAAAAAAATCTTGGGATGAGACAAGATATTCTCAGAGAGATAATTTCAAGTCCTGCGAGATGAGACTTTGTGCCAACAGATGAATTGAAAACCTAACAAGTCCAAGCAGAGGCGGTAATAAAAGACAAACAGTAGAAGAAGAAAAAATAAAGAGTAGAAGACAAAGTAAAATGTCATAAAGAGGTTCGAAAACGTTGGTGCAATACACATGCAGAACAGGTTAGAGACTATAAAAGTACTAAAATTCAAAAGTCTCAAAAAACTGACAGATTACATTAGCGCTAACAAATAATTATTACTTTGTGAAATAACGGAACAGCGAAAAGATATCAAATATATGGACATAGGTGATATGACAAAAGTATGTAGATATTGTTCGGCTTTAAAGTTTAAGTCAGAGACTTGTAGATTTTCTAATTCGTGTTGCCATCAGGGAAAAGTAGTGTTTCTTCCCAATGAAGAGGCGTTCCATGAGAAATTAAAGATTTGTTATTTGGTGAAAGTGAAATCCACAAACACTATAGGCAAAATATCCAAATCTACAATAATCTGTTTGCGTTTGCATCCTTCAGATGATTTACACAATTCAGGACGCTATGAGAATCTGTGGTCCCGCAACAATTAAAGATACTACTAGTTTAAATTTCAAAGAAACCACAATTCGGTCAGGTTTATATTTATGATTACGGAGAAGTGATGCAACATAGAATCGAAAGAGTTAAACAATCGGATGTATTAGAAATTCCACAGCCAATAATGGATACAAATCCATATATTCAAAAGTATCGCACTTTACACAAAATTTATCTGAAAAACACGGACAAAGAAGTTTTCTTGTTTTTCTATATGAATCCGAAAGATCACACTTACATATATAATGAACCAGCGTGTGATGCATTGTCAGCGATAGTAGTTTTGAAAGATGGAGATATCAAAGACAGAATTGATATTCATGTTTATCCAAAAGCACAGCACGATTTATTGCAAGCGGCAGATCCAGGAAATGACTAGTGCATAGGGCATTCACAGGGGTTGGCGAGCGAAGCAAGCAGGGGACAGAGCCCCCTAGTATTCTTAAAAAAAAAAGATGCATAGATTGTAAGAAATCATGCATTCAATGGTTTTAGTCATGATGTGACAAGCCAGCAACACATTTTATATATGGCTTTCAATGTATGCAACAAGCTGCTGGAGATGTTCTTTCAGTCCTTAGTGGCCAGTGCATTGTTCAACGCTGTAGTCTCTTGGAGAAGCAACTTGAACCCAAAACACTCACTTGGCATAAACAAAGTGATCAGGAAGGGCTCTTCCATCACATGGCCAACCGTGGACACACTAGAACCTACTGCGGAAAAAAGGTTGGTGGCAAAATTGAATGCCATCAAGAAAAATCCCTTCCACCCCTCCCTGGAGATGGCTTCTTAAAGCACTTTCAGCCTTAGGCTAATTCCACCACAGTATTGTAAGAATCTCTTTTGCCTGCTGCTATCAGCAATTTAATGCTCCACTCGATTTACCAGACTAAATAGTTATACTTTTTAAATTAGTTGCATAATTTCTACACAATGTACAATTATTTATTTGGCTATTTTATTGTCCTGTGAATCTTTATTTTTTCTTTTATATATCTCTGCTACTGTATGAATCTAAATTTCCACTTAGTAAGTCAGGACCTTTACTTATCTGCCCAGATAAGGCCTTACCCCAGGAAGCCAGTCCGAACTGCTAACTTCAGGCTTCTGGCCTAGCAGGCCCAGAAATGGGAAACTGGCTATAAAAGATTGAAATACTTCAAATAGTTCCAAATATAAAAAATGTCAGTCAAGAGAGAAAAGATTACAATGAACAATGGTGTTTGAAATCCAAAACAAGAATCCTTATAAATTAATAGTGAACTTCTGCAATTCTCAATGACAATCAGAGTAAAGTGTTCTTATAGACCCAAATATAAAGGTGGAGGGCAATCCCTCAGGTGGGATGTCATGAGGATCTCGCCATTTGGGGTTCCACCCACAGAACACAAGGAACATAACAGTGCATAAATGCTAAATAATGAACGTAACAGACATTTCTTAAATATTTGCAAAATAATTATTCCCAAACAACAATAAAAAAACAACAATAATAAAACAAAACATAAACAATAGAAAAAAATACTGCTTGTTAATTGTCATATTCATATTATTTATTTCTTAGCTTTCATTTTCTTTGGTATTGTTTCCTGAATAGAGTATTGTAGGGCCTAAGCCTGAATCTGCAAAGGGTTGTGGGGCTCAATTACTTTTAATTCTGAGGCTAGAATAAATAACATGTAATCAGTGTTTTTTGTGCCCCTACTATAACAGTAATTGTAACAAAACAATGCAACTAGGCATCTTCCAATGTGAAAAGCAAATTTATGAAAAGTAAAAATAAGACTGTCAGTCAAAGAGGAAAGTCCTAATGCAGTTAAAGTCCATTCTGTTGTCTGTGACTTAAACCTTGCCAGATCTAGGATTTTTTTTTGAACATTTTTAATGTGTACAATTAAGTTAACCAAAGCAATCAGGTTAACCAATGCATGACATCTAAACCAATGAAACATAAACATTGTAAAGAACAGCTCCATAGTTCAAGATGACCATCTTGGTTTATTCACTATGTTCACTGGACAGAAGTGTCTGCTTTTTTGCTGTGCTGTATTCAGACTAGGTATATTTTATATACTTAGCATGAAAGAGGCATACTTTTTAATTTTTGTTTCATTTGTTGAACAAAACATAATAACAAAATCCATACCAATAAAATAAAAAGGATACAAGTACAATAGTATGTTCCTAATACAATCCAAGAAAGTCAATACTTACCCTCCATTTGACTGATAGAGCTATACAAGAGAGCTCCATTTAAAATTATTCTACATATAAGACAAAACAGCAAAAAAAAAAAAAAAAGGTTCAGCACAGTATAAAACGAGCATGCTTACTTTGGATTACATTAATACATTCTTCACAAATTCTGAAAAGATTCAGAACAGATTCTTAGAAATGGAGTTTGATTTTTTTTTTTTGTTTGAAATGTTTCTTTCCCTGAATTAATGAAGGTGGATCAGGATTCTGCCATTTGGGCAAAATAAGTATTTGTGCTTGTCATGTGGTATAGGATATTGCAACCATTTTTTCATAGTGCATCTTTATTCAATGACATTACTCCAGGTATTGCTGTTAAGGTGTTTGGAGATTTTTAAAGTACATGGCTATCAGAGAGAGGTAACAAAAATCTTGCCCAAAATGGTTTAAATGTACATTACCAAAACTTGACACCTACCAACAAGGGAACCTGATGACATTGTTCACAGGTTGAATCTTGCACTAGGTAAAATTTAGCTTTATATGAACAATGAATACATTTAAGATGAATTATGGTGTGTTTAGTGGATATTGATGTAGAAAGTATTTTATAAACAGCTACATTCATTCCTTTTCTGAATTTTTAATTCTAAGATTCCTTTCCCGTCATTCCCTGAAGTCATCATAGGGTACATTACTTGAAATGTTTTGGTCTGTTCTGGAGATGCTGTCTTCCTCTTTATCCAGGTTGCTTTTAAAAAAGGTTACACATTTGACATTAGAATATTAGCCATCAGAATATTAAATGGGACCCAAATAGTTCAAAAGATGCAAATACATAATCAAAGTAAAGATCTCTAAATGTTGTAATCCTTACTGACTTAGGGATTTGAACTACAGTTCTGTCTTAAGGGATAAGTTGCATTTTTTAAGTTGATGTTATTTTTTCACCTTCATGATATACAGTGGAACCTCGGTTTACGAGTAACTTGGTTTACGAGTGTTTTGCAAGACAAGCTAAATTTTTTAATAAATTTTGACTTGATAAACGAGCGATGTCTTGCAATACGAGCAGTATGGTATACACTTTGTCTGCTGAGTGTCATGTGATCACAACTGAGCTGATGGTTCTTCTCTCTCTCTCTCCCCTTATCTCTCTTGCTCGCAAAGCTCGTCTCTCTCTCCTTATCTCGCTCACTCGCTCACAGTCCGTCTCTCTCTCTCTTTTCTCTTGAGGGCAATTGTCTCCTATTCTCCGGCTGAGTCTGTGTGCCTCACTCATATAGTCAACATCCGTACGAGTGTATACTGTTTACTACAGCATTGTGACTGTGTGTGTGTGCGCTGTGAAGTGCGAGTCCCCATCTTGCACCACAAAACACAAAGCTGAGTCTCAGTACTTTAACAACACCAGCCGCCTTCAGCTTGAAACAGCAACAGCGCTGTTATTTATTGCAGCGGGATGTTTATAATGTTCCTTGTATGACCCATTGACGACAGGCGTTTATAGCATGTCTGTGATCTTTTTAAATGTGCTTATACGGCGAACTGCTACAGCGCTGGGAGACTGCGATTGCTTTGGGACGCTCTTCCGCGTGTCGTCCCGTTGGGTGGAATCCCACATGAGTTTAGAAACTCACTCACACCAGCCATGATTTTTTTTAAAGGTAAAGAGCAGGTTAATTTGTATTATATATTTTACTTTATATTTTGTATTAATCATTTTTATATGAATAGTTTTGGGTTGTGGAACGAATCATCTGAGTTTCCATTATTTCTTATGGGAAAATTTGCTTTGATATACGAGTGCTTTGGATTGCGAGCACGTTTCCGGAACGAATTATGCTCGCAAACCGAGGTTCCACTGTATATTAATTTCTCATCGGATATGTGTTCTAAAATGAAGCATTGTTTTATAATTTCATTAAAAAAAACAGCTTGCACTTGTGCTTTGTAACGCAAGTTAAGAATACCAGGGTCAAACATGAAAACAGAAGCCTTTAAACCTACCTAATATGTTCATTTTGAAGCAAGGCAACAGTTTTCAATTTAAGACAATGTACCTTCCATATTTGCCAGGCATATTTGTGATATCTAAAGTAAACTAGAAATAACACATTTAATTACAGACTCTTGGTACTATTTTGTTGAGATAAGGATACATTTCTTGCTCACTTGTCTCCGCTTTATGTGTGGAGTTCAAATTCACCTAATTTCAGAAGCTTTAGGCTGCATACTAACCTAGTTGTTTCTCTGGAACTCTGTTTCCTCAGTGGTTATGTTCTGTCAAGGCTTGTTCAACAAGCAGAGGCACGCTCATACCATAAGATTATTTTTTTTCTAAATGGCAGCTACATTTTTTGTTGTGTTGTTATTTTACATAAGACTACTGAACAAGAGTCAGGGTGGCAGTGTAGTGGTGAAGAGTGTCCTTAAGAGTTTCTTTGCACTTTGTACAAATAACAAAAATCTGAAATGAACCGTTTACACTGCATTGCGTTTTGTATAAAAATCTTACATTTTTTGAAAGAGCCAAGCCATCTGCATGTCGATGCCATCTCAGGGTCAGTGCACAGGGCCAGTCAACACTCAGAATTGCTTCCCGTGGCGTGTACTGTGCACACATGATAAAATGAGTCAGAAAATGAAAATGATAGTGTGTAATAAAAATCAAACCATGATGAAATGGATTGAGACACCACAAATCAGTTGTTGAATTTTATAGCTCATGCTGAGTCGCCCTTCCTGAGGATGTTGCAATAAAAGATCTGATGAGGATTTTTGAGCGAGTTAATTAACTGGCACTCTCTGATACCAACCAATCTATGTAAATACATGAAAAACATGCAAACTCTATGAGGATCTGTGCACTGTGAGGTAGGAATGACAGTAGTGTGCTACTATTCTGCATATGATAATACACCTGTGCTAAATGTATTAAACTTCAACCTGACTAAATTAAATGTATCAGCTGTAATTTGACTGCATGCTATGCACATGATCAAACCCTCTCTCACTAGACAGCCAAAGCACACACAGCCAAGATGATAGCAGCAGCAGTAGGCAATAGACTTGCAAAAAAATGTAATTTTTTTTTGAGTGGTGGGAATAAGCTTCCAAATAGTAAAACAAAAAACTCTGATTGTATGTAAGGGTGACTTTTCAGTTATTTTGGTCTAGTACAGAATAGAGTCAGCAGTTCACATCTGGGTATCATCATAAAAGCGCTTAGAGATGACTCTTTGAGATGAATCCATGCCCCTGGGGCTGAAGGGTCCAACCAAAGAAGATGAGCAGCAAAGTGAAGCACATCTCCAATCTCCTTTTAAAATGTCTGAATCTCACAAAATGGTTTGCTTTTTGCACTTTTTTCCTCCTAAAATAACATGAATACACTGTTTTGAAATGTAGTCTCAAGATGCACATAAATACTCAATAACACTCTTGGTCTGAAAAAATTACCAAATTCAGTAAGATTTAATGCTTTTGTTTTCAAATTGGACATCGGTGTCCTTTGCCTCCATTATAAAGTACAAGAGTAGACTAGGTTTTTTTTTTTGAAACTGATAAAAATAATGCTTCATTTTAAAGTGAAATTTCATGTGGAAAATTATTATATGCTGAAATTATAAAGGAACAACTTTAGTTTGAAAAATACCAAACTTAATCTATATATATATATATAAAAGCCAAATGCCACTGACTCACTCATCACAAAATCTCCCGAACCATGAGGACTTGGGACTTGAAATTTGGAATGTAGGTTACTCTTGGCCCATAGGTGCTCGCTAAGAAACAGTTTTAAAATTTCATTGCCCAAGGGCAAAATTTCTTATAGTTTTTAAACCTGTTTGTATGTCTGTCTGCTTTTCATGAGAGAACTACTAAACGGATTTAGATTGGGTTTTTTTCTATAATTTGCTTGAACATTCTGTTGATTTTGCGACTTCTCTCATTGCGTTAAGAATCATAGTTCACTTGCAGGAGCGATATATTTGCGCTAATCCGAGACAGAAGCTGTAAGTGGAGGGGAGGTGGAAGAGTGACGTCAGGAGTAGAGAGCTGGACTCACTGTCCTGTTTCACCAATATGCGGGCAAAGCCGTGGGGGATGGCTAGTTAAATACATAGACCAAATGGCACAGCAAATACTTTTTCACTTTCTAATTCATAAAGTGTTTTTTTTTTTTTTTTAGTTAAATAGGGCATTTCTTTCTTATTGTGTTATGACAGGTTGGTTAAGATTCTTTCAACTGAGCAAATGAAGACCTCTGCTGGCAGGGTGACCCATTATGACAACAGATTGTTAATTAAGCTGTTGCATCAGAGCTGTTAGAGAAAATAATGATAAATAACCAAATATTTTATTCCATTAAGGTCAAGGGACATCTCAAAAGCAGGCTCTGGGCAGTGTTACTCACAATTAGGGTTGTGACCAGTATGCAAAGAGAGATGCAAGTGATGTACAATACTGAGTTAAGTTAGTCTATATTTTGCACAGACTGAGATCGCGAGACTGAGCGAATCCCACTGTTGTGGAACAGAAGCATCAGAAGGAAATTATTTCCAATGGTGAGTAACAGAGATGCCTTCAGAGGACTAAGAAAGGCTCATGTAATCTCCAAGGTTGTCTCTAGTGTTTGAACAGAAAAACATTCAAATTTCTGAAAAGCCATTTCAACCAGTGAACTTTATGTGGTGTCTAAAGGCTTGCTTAAACACTGAAATTACCTTATTGAAAGAATTGCACATGTGGTGAAGTATTTAAAGTTTCTAGATAACAACTCTGTACAGGAATAAAGTACAATACAAATACAATTTATTTTTGTATAGCCCAAAATCACACAAGAACGCCGCAATGGGCTTTAACAGGCCCTGCCTCTTGACAGCACCCCAGCCTTGACTCTGTAAGAAGACAAGGAAAAACTCCCAAAAAAACCTTAGTGGGGAAAAATATGGAAGAAACCTTAGGAAAGGCAGTTCAAACAGAGGCTGAGTGTTCAGTGGGTGTCAAAGAGAAGTAGGTCGATACAATACAATACACAGAACAAAACATAAGTAATCCTCAATACAGTATAACAGTAAAATAAGTACAGAGCAGAATTTAACAGTAGATGATATCCCATAATATGATTTAGATTTCTTTAGGGTCCTGGAGACCTCAGCCATCAAGCTGCCTCCCCCCATTGGCCATTCCACAGCTGAAACATTGCTGGGCCAGCCAATCCGATGAAAGGGCCCCTCTAACTGATGATTCCTGCGATCCTCCATCAGGGATGACTTTACCTTAGGCTGGCAAAACAAATTGGCAGGTGGGCCGTGGCACCAAAAGCCACATTTGAGTACTGAGAAGAGAAACAGAATAGGTGAGGTTTAGTAACAAATTATAACTATCATGTTACTTATGTTTTAGTACTAATGACTAACAACAGAGATGCAGTCTGTACAGTTAATCGACAGCTCTAGTCAGGATTCGCTAAACTGAAGTAGTGAGTCTTCAGCTGGGATTTGAAAGCTGAGACAGAAGGGGCATCTCTTGTAGTAGCAGGCAGACCATTCCACATTTTAGAGGCCCTGTAACTAAAAGCTTGACCTCCCACTGTTATTTTATTAATCTTGTCTTTTAAACCATATGCAGTATCATTTTAAACAGTGACTTTCATTGTGTACAACATGACTCTGTGCAAGTGTAGTGGCACAAGTTCCAGTGAAATGGACTCACGCTGGCAGATTATGAGAATGTGTCACAGTGAGTCAGCGGTGGGATTTTACCTTGCGATTTTGTGTTTCTAAATGCAGCTCCAAAGTCACTTGGCAACATTATAAAGATTTCCGATAAAAATCTGGCTGTATGAATGAGTCTTCAGTACCCATCATTTTCTGTCATTTTAAGGTGTTTGTTATTTCAGTTATTCCAGCAGTGTCAGCTTTTGTGAGAAAGGAAAATTGAGAGTTGAAAAATGACCAACAATAAAGCTTTTTTTCCATAAAGTATATTCATGTCATTTAATGTTAGATTTTGAAGATCATGCAATGATTTTTACATGGAATTTTGTAGGAAATGAAAAGTTCTCAATCTGGGGACATACAGATTTATTTAGTAATATCTCAAAATATTTTCAAGATGCCAGGCAATGTGTTTTAGAAGTCAGTTTTGGATTATCGTAAGCCTACATTGTAATGTCCTTATTTTATTGCAGTCTCACTGTGATTTAAGATCTCTGCAGTATCATTTAGAATATCTGGAAATTACTTCTTTTCCATGTTTAGATTTTATACTATGATTTACCGATATATATATATATATATATATATATATATATTGCTTCCAGATCATTTTAAGATATTAGTAATGTGATTCTAGGGTATCTGGAAATAACATCTTTTTCCTTCAGCAATATCCATAATATGTTTTGCAGATAAATGGAAGTGAAGCCTACCACTATGAAAGAGATCCTTAATATGATTTAAAGTATCTGGAAAGTACATTCTGTTCCTCTTAAGATATCAGCATTATGACTGAATGTGCCTTGAAATGATTTCCCGTCCTTTTAAAGATATTGAGCATGATTTAAGACATGTGAAAATGACTTCTACTACATTTTCTGATATCCTTAACACTGTTCAGCCTATCTGGAAATGACTTCACTTGTAATCACCCTCTGTATCATGAATTAACTTCCTATCTATGTCAGGACAGTTTAAAGTGAACTGGAACTTGTTCCAGGCTCTTTTGAAATGTGCCTTTGATATCTTTAGACAGAAAGCTCATTTTAGAGATTAAGAAAGCTCATCCATTTTCAAACAGTGCAGAGGCAGTGGCATTTAAAGAAGGATGGCAACTGTTGGTGCTTGAGATTGTGTGCGATTTACTAAATTAATAGGTAAAACCAAAGATTTAGGGTGACTTTGAATGCAGCATAGTGGGGAACACTAGATGTATGTGGCTAAATGAGGAGCAACAAACGTGTTTGGGGTAGTCTGTTCTTAAATCAGAAAGAGACTCTCAGTAACTTGAGTTATGCCCAGTAACACACAAACTACAATCAGTAAACGTATATCTTGCTACAATATTTGTGCTGTCAGGGGCACACGTGGATACACATCCTATAACTTATGGTGCCTTGTCAGTGATGAGGTATGGCAGCTGAGGACCCTCAGTTAAGAACAAGAGAGCGACATTATAGTGAGTTTAGTCTGGGGAATCTCAGTGTGTGTGGTTCACTCCAGTGGAAAGATTAGGCCATGACCAAAACTCTATGAATAATTCTGTAGACCAGACGTTTCCAGTTCTAGGCCCAGGGGACCCCACGAGTCTGCAGATTTTTGTTCCAACTAATTTCACAATCCCTGAGTCATTTTACCTCAAACTGACCTCATTGTTTAATTACTTGGACTTCATTTATCTTGTCTCAATCTGTATTTAGTAAAGAGCTGAAGTGTGAGATTTACATTTATAAGGAACTAGGCGTATAAGCCCATGCTGTAAAAAGCGTGGGGTCCTAGAAACTTGAAATCGTCAGAAAATAAACTGAAATGTAGAGATTTCAGGTAGTTGAAAGGAACTACTCTGGGCATCTCTGTCCTAAGAGGATTCGATTTGCCAACATGCTCGCAACGCTTATGCATTAGCGGCGGGAGGAAAAGTAAAAGGGATACTGGTTTGCTGATGTTAGCGGCTAAGCAACATTGTCTTTCTTCTGAGGTTTCGTTTTGCTGATGTGCTGGCCTCACTTGTGTTATTAGTGGCTAAGTAAGTTTTCTGATTCCTCAGATGTGGGGTCCTTACCCAGACACATACACTTCCACGTGTAGACGTTTATATATGAGACTAGCTGTGTTACCCATCTTCACCAGGGAAGTCTCCTAAGACAATCATCTCTGGTTTTATTTTTTTTTTATTTATTTTTTTATTTTTTATTTTTATTTATTAATTTTATTACAATCAATACATAGCAATCAAGTTTTTACAAAAAAAAAATTATGTTAAAAACAGATCGATCCCCACCCCTGAGAGAGAGAGCAAGCCAAACGGTGTAAAATTTAAGGCTTGTAAAAATACCGAAATTAATAAATTCTCTGTGCTTTATAAACTTATTTTAAAATATTACTGATTAGATCCTGCCATGTTTTGAAAAAAGTCTGTACAGATCCTCTAACTGAGTATTTGATTTAATCATCTCTGGTTTTAATGCTGTCAGTTAATTGAATGTATCAGAAGTACTATGCGATTTATTGAGTGTTTTCTGTATAAAATATATTTTATTTTTTATGGAGCTAATATTATTAGTTCACTGGAGCTAGTTACTCTGGAATATGCTCTATACAATTTGCCATGAGCAAAACACTGTGCCAGAAATCAATTTCTTCTTTTCTTAATGACCAAATTTGGCTTTTGTTGATGGTCATTGGAAAACACAATTTTACAGGAAACTATTATTTGGAATTGAAATAGGTAATTAGTCGGAGTATTGGGAATTTTGGATATAAATATAATTTTACAAATTTTTATTTGATTTGAATGTGATGCTTTGATCTGTAATCTTGTACCATTACAAAGTTTTGGAGGGTTTTAGATCAAAAGCAGTATGCACTGAAATTAATTGTGGTTTACTTGAACTTACTGTATTATTACATACAGCTTTGACGTTAACAGGCTGCATATTTTCAGTATATGGTCTGTTAAATGAACGGAATGTTGTAAGAATTGTACAGAAAAGAACAGCCTCTTTGGTCTGTGCAATTCCTTCCTAGCTCTCAGAAAAAAAAGTAGACTGTGCCTAAGATTAACCCACTCGTTTCAGCTTTGCTGTCAACAAAGATTGACAAATAAAAAAAGCATTGGGCAGCTAGTTTTCTTTTTTCTATAATGTCACCAAATTTCAGTCAAATCAGCCAGAGCATTTTTGAGATATTTATTTTTTTATTGTATTTGTTTTTTACCTTTACTATTGAAGTGTCTTCTTAGTAGATACCTACTGGCCTGGATTCAGCTTTTTAACTTAACGGGACTTTGCATTAAATACAGAGATTTGGAATTATTGCCATAGTTTGTTTTGTCATTTTCCTATTCATTTACCTTTCTCCTGTGGCGCTTGCTCCCTTGAATTGTACTGTAATAATGATAATTTATAATGAATGAAGCAGATGACAGTTCTGATTAATATTATACCTATTCTTCAACAAAAATTCTTATACTGCCAAGGTGCACTTCATCATGTCAGCCTTTTCTGCATATACCTGTTTGACTAGTTAAAGATGCTATTGCCTAATAATCCAAGCTACAGGACTAACTTTAATTATTAGGAGTGTTTTGGTTTCTAGTATTTGCATTGTAGATAAAAGTTACTTAAAGCATCCAAGGCATCTACAAGTGAATCATAAGTGCCATTTCAAACATACAATGCCCAGAATCAGAATCAGAATTAGAATTTACTTTTTTGGCCAGGTATTCTACTAACCCAGGGGTCCTCAATCACGGTCCTGGAGAGCCACAGTGGCTGCAGGTTTTTGCTCCAACCCAGTTGCTTAATAAAAAGCACTTATTGCTAAAGTAACACTTCTGCTTCACTTTAGTGATTTTGAGCCCTTATTGCTTAATTTTGTCTTAAACAGCTATTTTAATTGCTCCTTATTATCAATAACATGCAAATGACAAGAGAGAGCAGCATTTCTCCATTTAGCTTATTTACATTTACACCTGTGTGTATTTATCTGCACTATTGGGTTTAATTAAATACTTGGAAGAAAAATGAAGAGAAAAAAGTGAAGAACTGAGAATTACTCGTCCATTTTAGCCTTCAAATCATTTGCATGATAGAAAGGGAAAGAAAATCTAGGATATGAGAATGACCTGACATAGTAGAGTTAATTTAATTTCATAGCTTGTTAGTGCTTTATTGGCAAGAATTGCTTTCTAATTAAGCAACCAGGTCAGAACAAAAACCTGCAGCCACTGCGGCTCTCCAGGACTGGGACTGAGGACCCCTGGACTAACCTGTATTTGGAATTTGTTGTGGTAGCATTGATGCAACATACAAGAGCTATACAAAATAGAAAAAGGTTGAAACAATAAAACATGAAAAATATGAAAACATTTTAAAATATGAAATATCTTTTCTACCTGAAGTGATTATCCACTATTTTTCATCTTTCACTTAAATCTGATCAAATTGTTTTAAGGATTTATGATAGACATTGACATTAATGTGGTTAAGAACATTCCCTTAAACATCCTAAGTGGAAACTGAAGGTTTCTAGTAGACTGCAGGCTACGGCATGGAACTCTGACAGCCTTGAACATAACCTTTGCTCACTGTCCCAGTCTAAATCCAGTGAAAAATTCTTGTTTTGACGTATAAGGAAAGCAGATGAAATTTGATCAAAGGGAGTCTAATGCCTCCTTTATCTGAGTTTCATGGTGACTCTAAGCTTTGTGCCTCACCTACCACTATGGCCTTTCTCCATCCTTTCAGTGGATTATAAAATGGATCGTCACACACTCCATCAGGTGGTCCCTGTTCTTCCTTACACATCTGAATCCCGCTTAATATTTTGAACCATTACCATTTTTTTCAAATTATTTTTGTAAGCTTTATTTAATGATGAATTACCTTAACTTTGTGTATTACTAGATGGCAATAATAATAAAAATAATTCTTTACATTGATATAGTGCTTTTCTCACTGCTCAAAGCGCCTCAGAGAGTGAGGAGCCACTTCAACCACCACTAATAGCATTCACCTAATGATGTAATGGCAGACATTTTTTTTTTGTGCCAGACATTAGCTCTTAGGTGGTGAAGTGGTGAGATAGCCAGTTAGAGACAGGGAATGATTAGATGCCCAGAATGACTAAACCATGGTGGACATTTTTGCCTGGACATTGGGATGCACCCTATTCTTTACGAAGGATGCCCAGGGATCTTTAATGACCACAGATTCAGGACCTCGGTTTTATGTCTTATCAGAAGGACAGTGCCATTTTTACAGTCCATCATTGCACTGGAGCATTTGGGATCCACATTCAGACCACAGGGAACAGCCCCCTGCTGTCCTCACCAACACCTCTTCCAGGAGCAACTCAAACTTTTCACTGATGGTCTTCCATTCAAGTACTGGCTAGGTCTGAGCATGTTTAGCCTTCAGGTGGATGACCTGTTCTGAAGTGCATGTGGTATGACCTAATGATGATGACAGGGTCACATGTGGCAATGTCGTCTTGCAAATAACTGTAACACTGCCTTATAACCAAGGAGAAAAATAGTAAGGTCATTTGGAGTGTATAAGGGAATTGAACAAAATAATCAATGAGAACAACTGAAGAGAGTTGTTCATATTGTCACTAATTGGCTTAGAAGCAGCTACTTCAGATGTATAAATCTTACATGCCATACGTGTGATTGCTGATCCTGTGGCACACTTGACAGTAAGGTGAGGCTTCTCTGATTATGCATTTTAATGTACTAGCAGAGAGTCTCTCTCAGCAGTTCACGTTGTGGTACACTTGTTACTACAATCATCTTTGTTCTGCTTGCACATTCTTTCCTTATCTGTGCTACTTTTCTTTAGGTACATCAGTGTCCTCTTATATCCTTTGGCTGTGTATATTAGATTGATAGGTAACTCCAAACTGTAAGAAAGTGTTGTTGTATTTGTATGAGTATACCTTATGATGGAATGGTATCCAGTGCAAGTTGGGGGTTCTGTTTTGACTATGATGTAAAAAACAGCTCTTGAAGAACTGAGCATAGAAAATGTATGAATTGATATTCTGTCTGCTAATGTATATGTGATCCTTATTCATTTTGTAAAGAGGACACAAGTGAATGCAAATATATGTGTTCAGGTGTTTAAACTATACTTGATTAGTTATCAAATGCGTGGTACGCTGCACAGAAGAGTGTTTTTTTTTTGAAGATATTACCTAGTTCATCCTATATTGCTTAGAGGTAAGTAATGACCAGAATACAACTAGTGTGAAGCATGAGGAGCATCCTCAATGTGTATCGGCTTTCTATCCATCAGAATTTTCTTATGAGGGCTTTTCTATAAGGCACATGACAGGTTGAAGGAGAGCAAGCAGACAAGGGGCATGTGAAGGACATCATCTTCAGTCAATTTCCAGCTTTACTTGGCTTGATGCTTTGCAGCGACACCACGTTAACCAGTGAGGTACATAATGCTTTGAAAGTAAGTGATGATGCAGATGGAGGGTTAGCGTAAACACTTAACGGCTTGAACTTCACATTTAATTTCCTATGACAAACAGCTTGGGAAGCCACTTAGGATGTGAGAAGACAGGTGCAGTACTGCAGTGGAAAACTTTCAGCTGTTAAGTAAAAGTAAGGAGAGATAAAAAGTTAAAGGAAACGGAGAGGCAGTGTTTCGTCTCTGAAAAGGGAACATTTGAAATATTCTAGGGTATGATCTTTGACTTAAAAATGATAGATCCATCCATTTTTTCTATTTACTTAACGCATTATAGAACTAACCCTGGATAAGATGCTGGTCAATTTCAAGGCACATTCACACACATTAACTCTCATACCCAACTAGTTTTGAATTACATATTAATCTAATGCTGGTGGGACCAATGGAAGGAGGAAAGGGGGTTTGACTAACTAAAGTAGGAGATTCTAAATGGAGGGTTTGGAAATGTAAGTTTAGCTGTCATTATTGTTGATATTTTGTGGCAAATATTTAAACTGCTATAACACCATCTTAGAAAGCAGAGTCCCTGGTTTCATTATATTGTGGATCTTTTGCGACGCCAAACATCCTTGATGCTTCAGAATGATACAATTCCATCCATAACTATTCTTCAGTAATTGTTGTGACTAGCAATAAAAATAAAATAAAAAATAAATTTAGGAAGCATGCAGTCTGGATAATTTAATTAAGTGTTACATGGAGACACAAAGGATTTTGAGAAGAAAAGCTAACAGACCCTAGTACTCAAACAAAATTAAGAATTAAAAAATGAGACTATATGTAAGCCCTCAAGGGCTTGCTATTTTGTCAATATGAACATCTGCCTACTGCCATGTTCTAAATACACTGTTCTGTGTATTTTATTCAGATCAACTTACATTCTGTAAAGAAGCATTTTTTATTTTCTTTAAGACTAATCTGTTACATAGATGGATCTGAATTTGGTGATTTTGTGTAAAGTTTACTTTAATGGTTTAATTTCATAGAGCTATCTAAGCATCTATGACATCTACTTTAATAAACCCCTAATGGGTACAAGTATCCATTTTGAAGAAACAAGCAAAAACAACTGGAACAAAATTAATTTGCTTGAAAATAACAAATCAAATGTATAACTGTATAGTCTGGCAATTCCAAAGTGAATCAGGTAAGATATATGAACTGTATCCTTGGGCTTTGTTCAACAGAGGAATACTGTGTCATGTGTTCATGCATTGTGTACTGAGTGACAGTTCTTACTTGATAACATCACAATTGCTGAGATTTATTTTTGAGAGTGGGAGAGATGTCCCAAAGATTAAGGAGATTTTCTAAAATAATACATTAGCAAAAGTGAAATATTAGTTTTCAATAACTGAAATGCCTTAACCAAAACAAATAAAAAAAAATTGGAGTCAAAAAATAAAACCCAAGTTCTAAAACCCTAAGTTCTTTAAACATGTTGTAGATTCTTATTCGTTACTGGTGTGATCCTAATTCAAAGTGGAAAGGAAAGTTATCAGGAAAATAAATGGCCACAATAAAATTTAAATTATTGTTAAAGAAAGATATTTTCTTAGTCAATTAAAAAATCAAATACAGAGAAACAAAAAACTGGAACTGAAATACAAAAAATATAACATTCCAAAAATAATAAATGTAAAATTCAAACATATAAAATTTTATCTACAAAATTAAAAAAGAGGAAAGCAGAAAACAAATGACTTGTAATTACCAAACATCAGCAAAATCTAAATACTAAATACAAAAGCCAAAGTTCAAAACCCAGAAAGAGAAAAAAACTAAATGATCAAAATAAAACTTCCAAAATTGAGAGAGCTAAAAGGAGCACAGCTAAAATAGTCCCTCAGGGCTAACATGGCACTAAGTAGGAGTCTTGACATCACCTCCATCAAGCACAATTAGACACAACATATTTAATGAAAAACATAAAGGGAACAAAAAGGAAGGAAAGAGAAAACAAAGACAGCAAAAACCCCAAATCCCAGGACAACACCAACATGAAACCATAACAGTAAATGTCTTTAGTTGTGTTCTGCCAAATGATAGTGAGAAAATGCAGCAATTTAAACAGATCAGAAGATGAATCAGTAAAGCCAGAAAAGAGTTGAAATCAGGAAATTCTATCACCAAAGCCCAAACCAAACTCAACATGTAAAGGGAAATACCACATTTTTCAGAAGCAAAAGCAGTACTTTTCATAAAGTTCAATCGTACTTGATGCTTTAAGCGACAGCTTTCATGCCACAATCACCTCACAGTTTTTGAAGCTGTGCTCCTAGCCTTTTGACAGTGATTCTCAAAAATGGCAGCACTTACCTGGAACAAAATGGCAGCTCGGTAATCATTTATTGAAATGAAAATAAATATCCCCATTGTTAAATTGATACTGAAAAAGAAGAATAATAGAGACAGAAAACTCTACCATCAAACCCCATCACCACCAAACCCACATTTATGACGTGGGAGAAAAGTGTATCCACATACAAATGTATTTTCACATGCCATAAATAATAAAAGGATGTAGAGGTAAAGTTATTTAGGGCACCTCCATCTTCTGTAGGTACTATGAGACAATAGTACAGATCACAAATCAACAGTTTGATTGTTGCTACAAACTGCATAGCAGCACCCATAAAAAACAACACACAAAATGGCCGTGCCTCCAGAAAAACAGTACACAAAATGGTCAGATAACTAAATTATAAAGGACAAAAGTTACAAATCACATTAATAACAATATATTTCAGATAATTACACAATAATTAAAAGATTCCTAACTGCAATAACCTAGCCAACTGAAAGATCAACAGATAAAACAAGATGAAAAGCAAAATATAATTGTAAATAAACAGAGGTGCAGCTCTGTTTTTCAACCCTTTACTCCTTACCTCAAAAAATGTCTGTGATTTGGGTTATACTCTGTCGTTTTACATATAAATTATGATTGGGTTAATTTGATTAGAACACTTGTTCCCAAGGGACAGTTTTTCATCCCTCTTTTCTGCACAGTAGCTCATAAAGAAATAATTTCCCTGTCTCTACCCCCTATATTTTCTCTTTTTCTTTCTCCAGTTTTATTTTGATGGGTTTTTCCCTGATGACTACAGGATCATCAAAACCCAAGCTTGCTGGAATTCTTTGGCTTTCATCTTGAAAGAAGGAGCTGGTATTTTTTTTTCCCAAGGATGGAATTAACTAGTTCTCTACACTAAGGAAAATAAAATACCCCTACTTTGAAGATCAAAAATCTCCTTCTGTGTGGTGCTCACCCTCACCATCCTTTGTTCCTCATTACCTCTGCATCCTCATTCATACCATATGTAGCGTGTCATACAATATGCATATTACATATCGTCAAATCTAAAAGTCCTTCACCCTTTTACCCTCATGCTTTTCACGCTTAGCCAATTTGTCACCATTATATTTCTAAAAATATTTCAAATAGTTTGGGGGGGGACTGTAGGCCGCATTTATTAGGTGGAATATAAAAAAATGTCTGAGAGTGTCCACTTTCTATATACTGAAAATGGGAAAGGAGGTCGGAGGTTGGATGCAATGGCACATAATATTACAAGCTCCATTAGAAATTTAGCTAATTTACACACACATTCCCCAGTCGAAACACTTCCTCATATAAAGCAGAATTGCTCAAAATTTTATTAAGCCTTAGAAGTTCTTCTAGAGGTCAGGTAAAGACAAATGAGTTGCATTCAAGGTCTATTACAAAGTCTGTGAGTGGGTTCAGCTAGTTTTAAATGATGGGGTGGCTGCTGGAAGGTAGTGGTGGGGGAGAGATTCCTTAATGAAATGATTAAATGGAATTTTAGTGAAGTCTCCTGCAGCCGTGAGTCAGCAACTATGTGAACGTTCTTTGATCTTTTGCCACTTTACTATTGACCTTGATTTCTGATAGCTGGTGATAATTAGTAATTATGTTAATTTATTGAAACCTTTTCCTTCAATTTTACCTCTGGCAGTGCAGAAGAGGGTCTGCCTTCAGTGTACTTTGTGGTTCTTAATAGTTCTGCCCCAACAGAAACTAATGTATCAAATAATGGCTCACAGACTATTTTGAAAAATACTTAGTGTTTAAGGTCATTGTGAAAAACCTACAGTAAATGAAATATATTTCAGGTTACAGCTCTACAGAATGATTATGGAGCCTTCATAACATAGTAAGAGCTTTATAAAATAAAAAATGGAAGGATTGCATAGTATTGGACTTTATGGTAATGCTGTTTGTAATTATAAATAGCTAAGGTTATTTTGTTTGTATTGTACTTTGTATTCGTGTTCCTTTATACGGAAGGCACTACAAAAATAGATTTGCTTGGCATTACACTTTGTGCTGTTTTTTTCCCATATGGAAAAACTATAAGTAATCACTTTATAGTGCAATGAAAGTAATAATTTCACTATACTTTATACACATGACAATAATGACCCTATAAACCTTTAAACTTCATGATAGTGCTGCTTTATATACAATGAACTATGTGAGGTGCATATTTGCAGAATGCCTTTATTATAATTGGGTTATGCTATATCAGATAATAACAGTTTTTATTTGAGTGCTCTCTATAAGAACATTCAAACTACTTTCTGTTCATTCTCAATATGAGACTAAATGGTACAGTAGTAAAGTTTGGGAGTCACATTTAGGTTTGGTTCTTGCAAGATACCTGAACAACAACCATGAAAAGAATAAGCAGGTGGCATCATTAATATACAGAAGAAAATACTGTACGTTCACCCTGAAAGGTGCTGTATAAAAGAAAAATACATCAATCAACTATGGAACAATTTATGTTTGTGTACGACTTACGACTCTTATGAGATCTGCACCTCTGCTTAAATTCAATTAACTGAGTCACAGGAAGAATCCTATCTTGGATCGACTAATAAAGTCAGGGGAAAATGATACATGGAAGGAGCTATGAAAGACTGGAGTGGCTACCAACATCAATGATATTAAAATGTTATCTGAATCAAATATCACACAAAATGATATATATGAACGTATTAATTTGTCATATAGTACAACCACCAAAAGATTGTATTAAAATATATTTCACCAAGCATGAAATACTCATCAGTGAAAGAAGAAACATTCACTCAGTAAACAGCACCCTATACAGCTAAAAGATAGATAGATAGATAGATAGATAGATAGATAGATAGATAGATAGATAGATAGATAGATAGATAGATAGATAGATAGATAGATAGGTTAGCATTTCTTGACATGCTTTGGATGAATAAGTCCTGGGTTAAAAGTACTCGAGGGCCAATGTGTCACAGAGAGAATGTGCAGTGTTGTTCACAATAGCCATCATTTTTGTTTTCATTCTCTCCTTTGTTGGGCCTTTCTTATATTGGTGCCTCCAGCTTAACACACCACAGTATAGAAATACACATTGGTCATTGCAGAGTTGTGGAATATGTAAAGGATGTAGCTACCCACATTGAAGGAACACAGTCCCCAGCTTGTCTGCTCTTAAATTTCATACACAGCTGTTTTATTTTGGTAGACCTGTCCAGTCTGTTATTAATGGGGGTCTAAGTACTTATGTCAGTGCACCACATCCATATCTACTTTCTAAATATTGACTGTATTTACAATGTGGAATATAATTCTTTAGGCTGATATAGTCCTAAACATTTTATTCCCAGTTTTTGTTCAATGTGCAAAGTCCTAAATCTTATTTTATGTGAATAATCAATGTGATTTATGATATTGTTGAAGACAGCTATTCCAGTGCAGCCAGGAGTACAAATTCACACAATGACCACTTAAATGGGTTCTATCCTGCAAGCCCTAAGACAGAACTAAGAAGGTCTGCTGAAACACTGTGGGGACAAAGGGCCTACACAAGCAATCTGGAAACAGGCAAGCAGCACCAAGCACAAAGAAAATTTCTTAAACTACAAAACGAAATATTTTTCTAGATAAGGAATTTAACTGGTCATATGATTAAAATTGGAAATAATGATTATGACACCTTAGTTAAGCTAGCTAACAAACATTTTAACAATATGTTATATTATTAAGATGAGTTTACTAGTTATTTATTTTTTGCAAAACAGTGCCATCTACTGGGAATGAGGAAGACAGTGCTCCACTTGTCCTTAATGTAGAAACACCAGTGGAAATGTCGATTAGAGTAAATAACTATTTCTCTTGTAGATTGTGATAATGCCAAGGATGTAACCACGGTATATAGGCCATCCACCTGAAGTTAAGCAGTTCGGGCCCTGCTAGTACTTGGATGGGAGACCATTTAGAAAAATGTGGGTTTCTTCTAGAAGAGGTATTTGTGAGGCCAGTAGGGGGTGATTACCCCGTGTTCTGTGTGTGGATCCCAATGCCCCAATCCAGTAATGGGGACACTGTGCTGTAAAGACGAGACGTAAAACCAAGATCCTGACTCTCTGTGGACATTAAAGATCCTTGGACATCTTTCGAAAAAAAAGCAACATTTATCCCAACGTCCCAGCTAAATTGCCCATCATGTCCTAATCATTGTCTGTTTCTAATTGGCTATCTCTCTCATTCCTTCACCACCTAATAGCTAATGTGTGTTGAGCATACAGGTGCAATAATGGCTGTCGTAGCATCATCTAGGTGGGTGCTACACATAGGTGGTGTTTGAAGTGCTTCCCTTCTGTCTTTGTAAGGTGCTTTGAATAGTGAGAAAGTACTATATAAAATGTATTATTATTATAATTATTATACAGTATTTGATAAGGATTAAGCAGTTTCTTTGTGAAGCTCCTTGTAATCATTCTCATTATTAAATTTACCAATGTCAAATTATTGTTGATAATGCTTACTGCTAAAACTGAGTTACAGTATGTAAAGCAGGGATTTATATGATTCTCACCATGAGGGATACCATATTAAATGAAGACTGAATGCCTTGTGAGTACTGACTTTTTGCTTGTAGGGTGTTTTTCAGTTTTGTTCACACTTCCAAAAAGATATTAAGAAATATTGTGTCTTGGAGTACTTTGTAATAGAGTGAAAGATGAAAAGTAATGAAATCTATGTTTGCTTCTCAAAGAAAAAAGAAGTGTTTGCTTTTTGGATTGCTTTGCAGTTCTGCTCACTGTTGAATATGTAACAAATACAGAGTTTATAGTTTAATAGGACACCTTGGCCTCATGTATAAATGGTGCGTACACACAAACATGTTGTGTATGCCCATTTCCACGCTCACTTCGAGATGTATAAAAAATGAACTTTGTGTAAAGCCACGCACATTTTCACAACAGCCTTACACCATGTTTACACTCTTTTCTTTTATGTTTTGCAAACTGGCGGCACCCAGCATTAAAGCAGTGCTACTGTTTCTTGATCTCCCTTTCTTTTTTAGATTCACATCCATGACAAGGACTGTATCAAAAACACCATAATTAATTCCCTATTGTTTACAAATGTAAGGCACTTGATTGTAATAATTCTGAAACAATATAATGGACCACGGAATAGCCAGACTATTCCAAATATTACTCAGAGCATATTAAGCCTTTGTATCTGTTTGTGTTATCACAGCTGCACACTAGCTGATCAGACAGCTCCATTGCAGTTTGTTTCAAGAGACCAAATATTACCGGGATACAGCTTCCAGCCCTGGAGGACATTAATAGCACAAGTTGCCTCAAGAAAGCCACCAGCATCTTCATGGATTCCACTCAGCCATGTGCACAGTCTATTTGAACTTCTCCCATTTGGCAAACTCTTCTGAGCCTTTCCTACACGGACCTCAAGGCTCAGAAACAGTTTCATTACAAGAGCTATAAACACAGTCAATCAGTTCATCAAGTGCTCCTGGTAGAACTGTTTGTACTTATAGTACTACAACTTGCACTACAACTGTAATATTGTACAACCTGAGCCATTTTATGAACCATTTATGCCATCTGCACTATATGTACATGTATATTGTACTTATGCTATCATATTGTATATTTGTCATATATTCATCCATCCATCCATTTTCTAACCCGCTGAATCCGAATACAGGGTCACGGGGGTCTGCTGGAGCCAATCCCAGCCAACACAGGGCACAAGGCAGGAACCAATCCTGGGCAGGGTGCCAACCCACCGCAGGACACACACAAACACACCCACACACCAAGCATACACTAGGGCCAATTTAGAATCACCAGTCCACCTAACCTGCATGTCTTTGGAATGTGGGAGTAAACCGGAGCGCCCGGAGGAAACCCACGCAGACACGGGGAGAACATGCAAACTCCACGCAGGGAGGACCCGGGAAGCGAACCTGGGTCTCCTAACTGCGAGACAGCAGCGCTACCACTGCCGCCTGTCATATATTTTTTATCATATTATTTTATCATTTTATAGGAAAATTAGTTTATGGAGGAGTTGCATATTGAATCTCATTGTACCATACAATGACAATAAAGGAATTCAATTCAATTCAATAGGAGAGATTATGCATTTACAGATGGTTATGACTAGCTTCTTGGAGCCGTGTGCTGCTTGAATACTAAGATGTATACTTGATATCATTTTTTGATGAAATGCATTAAAGTATGTATATTACATTTTACAGATAAATTGCTAACTTCATTTAAATAATGCGTACTGTTAATGATTAAACATGTGGGTACACGGTGGTACAGCAGTAGTGATGAGCTGGTGCACTGTCCAGGGATTGTTCCTGCCTTGCACTCAGTATTTGCTGGGACTGGTGCCACCCCTGGGCTATCTAAAAGAGTGTCTTATTTCTTTTACGACACTTACTTGGAAAACCTCTGCACATTTCCTTTGTGGTGTAGCCGCACTGCCTCCCAACGCCACCGTCCTGAGTTACAGTTCTAGACCACTTATTGTCAGATCTGTGAAAAAATTTTTACAAGGGTTCAGGTGTTTCTTATATATTCCAAAGTAATACAAGCTAGTTGGAAACTATATATTGGCCCATTATGAGTGTTGTGCATAAATGTTCATTGTGATGGTTCCCACATGCACTCAGTGGTGCTAGGATAAGCTTCTCACAACTCAAAACTGTATTAGGGATTAGAAAATGGGTGGATGGTTAATATTTGATTTATAGTATGCTTCCAGATATATCTTACTGTGAATGGCACATTCTAAATAAGTATTACTTTTTGAGGTTTATTACTTTTGCTTTGAACAAAGCAATGTAAAATACAGAGATGTTCTACAGTATACCTTGTGATAGGATTCTTTATGAAAGGCTCCATATCAAGCAAAGATTGTTAGTTTTGTGACAGACAATCCCGCCTTTGTAGCTTTCCTTTAAAACTGGAACTGCAGAGAATAAAAGCACAGACCTCTGAAATCAGAATTTACAACTTGTGGCAAGACTTTTGGGATGGTGTCCATAATGAAAGGTGTTATACTTAGAAAAGAAGGCTTATCTATAGTGCAGAAGTCATCAGCTTCCACTGCACGCAGTACTAACATTTCCTTTTCAGTTTCTTTGACAAGATATCTCATTTGTTGTAAAAGGTAAGAGTTCTTGGTATGAACTTAGGAAGCATTTCCAAAGGCTGGAAAGCCACGTGAAAGAAACTGCTCTTCATGCTGTAAACCGATGAGCCTTCAATAGAGGTGCCTCAGTGGACACGATCTGTGCCATGCATTCAAATGGAAAACAGAACTTTCTACAGAATAAAGGCAGCTTTCTGGATTTGATTTAAAGTCAAAAGATTTTAACCCTCTTATAGGTTTCAGTAATGTACTTATAAAGTTTTATGAAGTGCAGACATACTGCCTCCCAAAAAATGAACTGATTAAGTGAGTGTATTTTTACAGCTAGAAACATCACAAGGGAGTTTTCTTTCTTTAAATCTATTAGTGGTTAATGAAAATCTTGATGTATTTCTAGCTACTTTGGAGCACAACATTGAAAGGCTTATCTAAGGTAATTGGAGGGTAAGTTTTAATTTCCTCATCAACTTTCATGCAATGGCATGGTGGCTTGGTGCTTACAATAGCTGTTCACACAGTGTCTGGGTGAGGTTTGCATCAGCAACCATAACACATGCAGTTCAGAAGAGGTTATCCACCAGAAGCTAAGCATGTTCAGGCCCAGCCAGTCTTTGGATGGGAGACCATTTAGTAAAAGCTTGGGTTGCTGCTGGAATTGGTGTTATTGACACCATCAGACAGATGGTAACCTGTGGTCTGGATGTGTATCCATAATGCCCCAGTGCAGCGATGGGGACACTGTGCTGTAAAAATGGCTCAGTCATTCAGATGAGACATAAACCGAGGTCCTGACTCTCTGTGGTCGTAGAAAATCTCTGGGCATCTTTCATAAAGAAGAGGGTGTATTCCCATGTCCAGGCTAAAGTGCCCTCCATGGCCTCGTCATTCTGGCCCCCTAATCATCCCCCGTCTCTAATTGGCTCTGTCTCTCTCACCACTTCACCACCTAACAGCTAATGTGTGGTGAGTGTACCGGTGCAAAATGACTGCCATCACATCATCTAGGTGGATGATACACATTAGTGGTGGTTGAAATGGCTCCCCACCCACTATGAAAGTGCTTTGAGTAGTAAGAAAAGCACTACACAGGGGGTCCTGGGGTTACGACACAGTTCTGTTCCTACAACAGTGATGTAACCCGAATTTTGGTGTAAGTCGAAACACACCCTAGCCCAGCGGTTCTCAAACTGTGGAGCGTACCCCCCTGAGAGCTGAAGCTGTAAAAGGGGGGCATTGAATAAATGAACAAGACATCAAAATACATTTTTTACATTTTTATTTCAAATTTAAATTTGCAAGCATATAATCAAAACGAATGCATAATAATTAAAATAAAACATTTCTATGGCATAGATCTAATGACTAACCGACGAGCGGCACCACTGCTGCTGCTTTTATAGTCGCGTATTTTCAATCCAGAAAGTTCGAGACATGTCGGTATCTGTCGCGAACATTTGAGGAACAGTAGATCAAGTGATAATGCGGCACAAGTGCACCACATTGGCAGCGTAGCCAATATTGCCAAATTGAGTTAAATAATTTACTGCGTATTGGGTTATTTTCATGATACAACTTACAGCGGTATAATATTTGTCGGACAAAATACGTTCGTCTCGCGCAGATTGACTTCATTGGTGTCCTCGTTTACGATATTTTTAAAAATGAAAACATATTTAATCGTTTCTTTACATAAAAAAATAATTAAATAATAATAAATAATTCATTTTTTGTTTTTTGGGATTAGAATTACTACCAAAAACCACACAAGGCATTTTAACAGTTATTAAAGCACTTTAGAAAAAATAAATTGCAAATATTTCATCGAAGTTAGCCAAACAAATGCAAATCTTATGGAAGTAAAAATGATATGATACCGCAACACTGCACGAGTATCATAGCTTTGTTAGTTGTATCATGGGTTATTCTCATCTATGTTATATTATGCAGGGGGCGCAGAATTATTCCAGGTAGAAAAGTGGGGGGCGCGAAATATGAAAGTTTGAGAACTGCTGCCCTAGCCTAAGCCACTTACCTATCCTAACACATTTGCAGAATCATAATCTAGAACATAAAAACACAACTAACCCACAGAAAAAGGAAAAGGACATAAATATACTGTACTGTACATGGTATTGTAAAAAACATGGTAAAACAGAGGTGCTTATAGTGGGTCCATCAGCTAAAGCCCAAATTGGTCTTGGACTTCTCGGTTCTTTCTCTGTCTTT
Source organism: Polypterus senegalus (assembly GCF_016835505.1). Classification (NCBI taxonomy): domain Eukaryota; kingdom Metazoa; phylum Chordata; class Cladistia; order Polypteriformes; family Polypteridae; genus Polypterus; species Polypterus senegalus. The sequence continues at coordinate 170,169,357 of NC_053154.1, forward strand.
TGCAGACCTCAAGTCCGCAATCTACATGTTATCTTTGACAGTAACCTCTCTTTTGAGAAACAAGTAAATTCTGTAGTCAAGAGTTGCTTTTTCCAGCTTCGTCTATTAGGTAAGATCAAGTCTTTTTTATCTTCTAGGGATCTTGAGAAAGCTACTCATGCTTTTATTTTTTCTCGCCTCGATTACTGCAACTCGCTGTATTCTGGGATTAACAAATCTCTGATACACAAGTTACAGCTGGTCCAAAATGCTGCCACTGGCTTTCTGGTTGGGGCAAGGAAGTATGACTCTGTTTCTCCTATTTTAGCTTCTTTACACTGGCTGCCTGTCAGTTTTCGAATTGATTTTAAAATCTTGTTGCTTGTTTTTAAATCTTTACATGGGCTTGCTCCTGCCTATTTATCTGAATTGTGTGTTTTACACCAGCCATCCAGAGTGCTTAGATCTTCTGGTCAGTTGTCTCTTGTTGTCCCTCGTACCAAATGTAAAACCAAGGGGGACAGGGCTTTTGCAGCTGCTGCCACTCGCCTGTGGAACTCTTTACGTCATCACATAAAGGAGTCGTCTACAAACCGTATTCCAAAAAAGTTGGGACACTAAACAAATTGTGAATGAAAACTGAATGCAATGATGTGGAGATGGCAAATGTCAATATTTTATTTGTAATAGAACGTAGATGACAGATCAAACGTTTAATCCGAGTAAATGTATCATTTTAAAGGAAAAATATGTTGATTCAAAATTTCACGGTGTCAACAAATCCCAAAAAAGTTGGAATAAGTAGCAATAAGAGGCTGGAAAAAGTAAATTTGAGCATAACGAAGAGCTGAAAGATCAATAAACACTAATTAGGTCAATTGGCAACATGATTGGGTATAAAAGAGTTTCTCAGAGTGGCAGTGTCTCTCAGAAGCCAAGATGGGTAGAGGATCACCAATTCCCACAATGTTGCGCAGAAAGATAGTGGAGCAATATCAGAAAGGTGTTACCCAGCGAAAAATTGCAAAGACTTTGCATCTATCATCATCAACTGTGCATAACATCATCCGAAGATTCAGAGAATCTGGAACAATCTCTGTGCGTAAGGGTCAAGGCCGTAAAACCATACTGGATGCCCGTGATCTCCGGGCCCTTAAACGACACTGCACCACAAACAGGAATGCTACTGTAAAGGAAATCACAGAATGGGCTCAGGAATACTTCCAGAAACCATTGTCAGTGAACACAATCCACCGTGCCATCCGCCGTTGCCAGCTGAAACTCTACAGTGCAAAGAAGAAGCCATTTCTAAGCAAGATCCACAAGCTCAGGCGTTGTCACTGGGCCAGGGATCATTTAAAATGGAGTGTGGCAAAATGGAAGACTGTTCTGTGGTCAGACGAGTCACGATTCAAAGTTCTTTTGGAAATCTGGGACGCCATGTCATCCGGACCAAAGAGGACAAGGACAACCCAAGTTGTTATCAACGCTCAGTTCAGAAGCCTGCATCTCTGATGGTATGTGGTTGCATGAGTGCGTGTGGCATGGGCAGCTTGCATGTCTGGAAAGGCACCATCAATGCAGAAAAATATATTCAGGTTCTAGAACAACATATGCTCCCATCCAGTCGTCATCTCTTTCAGGGAAGACCCTGCATTTTTCAACAAGATAATGCCAGACCACATTCTGCATCAATCACAACATCATGGCTGCGTAGGAGAAGGATCCGGGTACTGAAATGGCCAGTCTGCAGTCCAGATCTTTCACCTATAGAGAACATTTGGCGCATCATAAAGAGGAAGGTGCGACAAAGAAGGCCCAAGACGATTGAACAGTTAGAGGCCTGTATTAGACAAGAATGGGAGAGCATTCCTATTTCTAAACTTGAGTAACTGGTCTCCTTGGTCCCCAGACGTCTGTTGAGTGTTGTAAGAAGAAGGGGAGATACCACACAGTGGTGAAAATGGCCTTGTCCCAACTTTTTTGGGATTTGTTGACACCATGAAATTCTGAATCAACATATTTTTCCCTTAAAATGATACATTTTTTCAGTTTAAACTTTTGTTCCGTGTTCTGAATAAAATATTAGAAGTTGGCACATCCACATCATTGCATTCAGTTTTTATTCACGATTTGTATAGTGTCCCAACTTTTTTGGAATCCGGTTTGTACAATTGAACTGCTCAAAACAAGATTAAAGACTCATTTTTTTTATTCACTTGCATTCCGTGACCTTCAGTAATACTGATGGATTCCTCATTGTGATTATATAACATTACTTCTGTTTATTATGTACTTTATTTATGTTCTTATATTTTATTTATTTTTATGTTATTTGTTTGTTTTCTTGTATTCTATTATTAAAGCACTTTGGCCACAGCATTCCTATGTTGTTTTAAATGTACTATATAAATAAATTGACATTGACTATTGTAGTAACAGAATAAATGAGAAAAAATGAGTGTAAAAAAATCCTTACCTTTATTCCTTCTGATCTCTTTACAATGTCTAATTTCACTTCCATCGTGATGGCTTTCCTCTTCTTCGAAGCACCATCTGAAGACTCTGACTTTCATTTAGCCAGGATAAGGGCCAAAAAGTCACCAAACAAAGCAACACAAACAGACCACTTGTGCCGTACGCAACCAAACTAGTTCGCCAACTCCCTCACTCATACACCGCGTTACTGCATATTCTTCCACTGTGCGCAACCAAACTAGTTTGCACACGTAGTCTGTATGTATGACGGTAAAGGTGTAAGTTGAAACACTCAGTCTCAATTTTTTTAAGTTTTTGTGGGAGTGAGTGTTGTAAACTCAAAACGTCATATGTCGAGACGTTGTAACCCGAAAACCCCCTGTATAAATGTAGAAATTTATTATTTATCTTCTTTACGTATCCATGTGTATTTTTCTCTGAGTTTTTCTTCCATGCTTTTTATATACTGTAAATTCATATATGTCTAAATACTCTGCAATCATTTGATACCCCAGACTGGTTTGGCTGCTGTTTTGCAGCCAATGGACTGGATTTGGTATTTTGGTAGATATTACAATACATGGTCGGGCTTTCATTAATTGTGTGACTTTTTGAGTCTTTACATTTTTTACAGATTTCATTATATCAAACAATGCACCTACTTTATTTAGTGAAACTGCATAACCCCTTGGCTACACTAGACCTCAGGATCACATCTTTGCTCTTTGCAGATGATAGGGAACTGCTGTTTTTTTCGGGCTGTGACCTTAGACACACACTGGGGTAGTTTATAGTCGATTGTGAACCAGCCAGGATGAGGATCAGCACCACTATACCTCAGTTTTTTGGTTCTTAGTTGGAAAAGGGTGAAGTGAACCCTTCGGGTTGACGATAGAGTGTTGCCTCAAGTTGAGGAGTTTAAGTATCTTGGGATCTTGTTCATGAGTGAAGGAAGAAGGGAGCATGAGATAGACAGAAGGATTGAAGCAGAATCCACAGTCATGCAAATGTTGTACTGGTCAGTCTTGGTTAACAGGGTGTTGAGCTTAAAGCTGAAGCTCTTGACTTACCTCCTGATCTACTTTCCTACCCTCACGAGTTGTGGATCATGACTTAAAGAGCTAGAAAGCAAATACAAGTGGCAGTGAGTTTCCTCCACAGGGTGTAGTTAAAGGGTGAGGAGCACAGCCATTCAGAAGGAGCTCAAAGCAAAGCCACTGCTTCTCTGCACTGATAGGAGCCAGTTGAGGTGTTTCGGGCATCTGATTAGGTTGCTTCCTGAATGCTTCCCTTGGGAGGTGTTTTTGGCATGCCCTACCTGTGTAGACCTTGGGAGACCGTAGGAGTTGGAGGAGGTTGCAGGGAAGAGGCACATCTAAGCTTCTTTACTTAGACTGCTGCTCCAGCACACCAAGCCCGAATTAACATCAGAAAATGGGTAAATGGATGAACATTACTTTAATAGAAATGTCTTCCACAAAGATGATACAGTACATGCTTTAGCAGTTTCTGGTATTCCTGGTTTTACTTCTAGCCCAACTGTTTTTCACAGACTTTACATAAAGCAACAAACTGTCAGGCATCTAAGCGAATACTCAAGTGACTGAGTTTGGACCCACGTTTGTCATAATTATAAAACTGGGTCTTGCAATCACTGAACCAAGACTTAGTAATAGTTCATTAAATCACTTGGGCTAAACGTGAAAAATCTTGTGTCTGCTTCTTGATCTGAACTACTTACTGTATGAATCTACATCATTGGAAAAGGACAGAAGAGGCCTGTCACAATGAGCATAAGCTACCAGAACGGCTCTCTTAAAAGAGAGATATAAGAGAAAGCTGGCACGAAGCTGGCTGCACAACAGGCTGCCAGAGGCCACAAAGCAGAGTGTAAATAAGGAGACTAGCATCAGATGGGTGAACAAGAAGGGTGCAATATGAAAGGATTTTACAGGGTGAAAACAATGAGTTAGCAGGCAAATTCAGCTGCTATGGGATTAGCACTATGTCATTATACCTTGATCTAGGTTTATTATCAAAAGAAACAAAGTCTGAAATATTGGAACAGTTAGGTTGACGCTGCCAAAGTCTAAAATGGTGGAACTCGGAGATAATCTACCCAGTTGAAGTTGAACACTGAAGCTTTGTTTGGACATTTTTGTTGCTGATCGCAGAAACAAGAAGGTACTGGCTACTAAGAAAAGATGAGAGCTAAAAACCCTGAAATGAGGGAGAACTAACTAAAGGTGACGACAGGAAGATTGTTCTCCGATTCAAAATATTGAGCAATATCAGCACTTTATTTCAGATGCAACAGACCATGCACGTAACATCCACAGGGTATAAAAATGTGAAAATCACTATGGCTGTGCAGTGAGAAGTCTTATTTCCATCTCATCTCCTTTAATGGCTGCTGTTTAACAGAAATGACTATGTTTTGATTTGTACAATCAGTACACTTTTTCCTGGCAAATGGTGTCTAGGTGACATATCTGTAAGATATTATGTTTATCCTAAATTAAAAATATAGAATCAGATCCAAAGGTTGTTAAAGGTTTGCCTCTATTAATTAGCTAGTCATAATAGTGATAAAGATACATGAGATATTTGGGATAAATATGACACTTTATTACAAACAAACAAAATCTGGTGTATCAGTAAAATCCTTAATGTAGGCCAGAAAAAGGTTGTGTGCGTGTGGACACTTTTAAAACACGCTTCTTGCCTGGGCAGGGATCCGTGAATGTGTTTGTGGGTTTCTTTTTTGTGTCAACAGGACAAATCATTTGTTCGCTGTTATGCTGGGTATTCTTTTTCTGGATGACGGATCTGGATCAGCTTTGGCACAGTTCTGTGTGAGTATCACTCAGAGGATAGGAGAATGGGTGACCGGCTGTGGGCTAGATGGTCAATGAGGAGGAGGAGGAGGAGGAAATTAGGAGCATGAGCTGATACAGTACATTGCTGCACCCACCACATGACAAACCAACTCAGGATCCCAGATTAGGACTCAAGTACAGCCATGCAATGGGTGACACCTCAGCACCACACTAGCTCAGATGGAGTGGAACAGTGTGAGTTTTTTTTGGTGGCTGGAGTGACAATTCTGCCACCAACCCCTAGGTTTTTCCCTACAGGTTGGAGGTCCTACATGCAGGGCTGGATTCAGATGGTAACATGTTGCATTAAAGTAAACAATATATTAGAAACTATTCAAGGCAGCATGATGGAAGGGTCTCTTAAGATACCAGGGCTGAACATGGTAAATGTCAGCCTGATGAAGTGGTTTATGCACTTACCCAGTACTTACAGCATATATGAAATTCAAGTAGCCTCTCTGATTGTACCCATTTTGCAGATGCAGGGGCTACTACCAGAAAAATCCAGGGCCTTAAACCAGTGTGAATTAATTAACGGAGGACAGAGGGGGACCCCCATTTATGAAACAAAAATCTGACAAGTTGATAAGAAAAGTATATTTGGGTCCTCAAGATGGACGACCAGTCTGGAACAGCATCTAGAACCCTAAAAATTATAGTACATCCAGAATAAGTCTTTGGAACATTCCTGCCTTAAGGCAGGTCAGCCTTGTAGTTAGCAGGGGAGTTATTGTCAAGAGAATGAGGGCTAGGGTGGGGAAAATGTGTTCAAGTGTACATTTAGATGATGGTGAACAGGCAGTGTTTTTAGGCACTTATAGAAAAGTGGACCAGTCATCCAACATGCTAGTCAGGATCAACTACCCATATAGTTCCTTTGGATTTTTTTTTAGCTTATTTTCTTAGGGTGCTTGTTTATTTTATCTTCCTGCTGTACTTTGTGCTCTTCTAACTGTGTCATCCATCCATCCATTCATTTTCCAACCCGTTGAATCCGAACACAGGGTCACGGGGGTCTGCTGGAGCCAATTCCAACCAACTTCTCGTAAAAATGCCATTCTTGTTGGAGCTTCTTGTCCCACTACCTTATGCATTGTTTGAGTTCAAGGATGGCTCAAGAGCACCCGCAACAGCCTGTAACTTTCAGTCCTCCTCACAAACCAATCCTCACATTCAACAGAGTTCTGATTATAGACTATTTTGTGGATCTTTGGAAGTTTGTTGCAAGGTCTGAACCTATCTAACAGTACTTTCTGCTAGTTCCATCACCATTATATCCTGGTCCCATTAGAACATTTAAAGGACTGGCTATCCATACTAACTCCTGTATAGATGGGCAGTAGCAGTGATGGTCAACTCATTAGGTGACACAGACAACCACCTAGGGCACCATCTTCTAGGGGCACTAATTTAGCAAGCCCATTTCTCTTTGTCTTAGATGGCTGCATTCTGCATGCTCCTTGTGCTCTTAAGGGTGTGTGTTTGTGTTTTTTTCACCAAGAGGTATGAAAATAAATGTATTCTTTGTCAAAGAAATGTTCATACTGTTCCAGCCATCTTTAACTCCTTTTCCATTATCCTTGAGATAATTGGTCTGCCACTAGTCACACACACATGCAGTGTCATCCTCAAGTTTACTATCTTCAGTGAATTGCAGGTACTGTAGTGATGTAGGGCAGCTGTTGGACAGCATTTGCGGCAGCAGAAGAGCTCAAAATGGGCTATTGCATGAAAAAAAGTGATTTGCTGTGCTATAACAGTGATGACAAGATAGGTTATAGTTCTAGAGATAGTGAAGCCTATGAAAGGGATGATTTTGTATGAATGGAAAACTCTAATGCCACTTCTGAATATGTGTTGTTTGAAAAGAGCTTTGGACAACGTTCAGAACTGATGTTCATAGATTGCCAGGGTGCAAGACAGATGTAGCAGATACAAATGATCCCATACAATACTTCAATTTGATCATTAGTGACTGCAGTAAGATGTAATTGTGACTGAGCCCCACCGACAGACACAGAAACTCAACCAGCACTGCACAGTAAAACAAAACTCCATTTATGACAAGTTGCTGGCTTTCTTTGCAGTTATTCTAATTATTGAAAAGCCTGACATTGAAATGTACCAATCAACAAAACCTTGAATTAAAATGCCTTATGAACCATGCTGAATATGGATCATGGATAAAAAATGTTCCAGCTTATTTGTATTTATCTGCCACTTAGTGAGAAATCATTTTTGAAAATAAAATCCTTCTTTACATTTTACAGACCTGAGCAGAAAGTTCTTGTTGTTGACAAACCACAAACTATCTTAAATAAACTCTACATTGAGGCTATCTGTACACTGAACAACTGGTAAAGTTTATTAGTAGCTGGATAAAAGTGCCCAGAGTGTGAAAACTGTCAAAAACCTACACCTACTGATGTGGTTTTATTTTTATTTCATTTTTTAACATTTATTTTTATCTATTTTTAGTTTTATTTTCATATTTTTATTTCTTTATTCTCAACAGCTAAAACTATGTGATATTGTGAAACTATTGACACCAGAATGTTTTAAAATGGGTGGCACGGTGGCGCAGTGGTAGCGCTGCTGCCTTTCAGTTAGGAGACCCGGGTTTGCTTCCCGGGTCCTCCCTGTGTGGAGTTTGCATGTTCTCCCTGTGTCTGCGTGGGTTTCCTCCCACAGTCCAAAGACATGCAGGTTAGGTGGATTGGCGATTCTAAATTGGCCCTAGTGTGTGCTTGGTGTGTGGGTGTGTTTGTGTGTGTCCTGCGGTGGGTTGGCACCCTGCCTGGGATTGGGCCCTGTGTTGGCTGGGATTGGCTCCAGCAGACCCCCGTGACCCTGTGTTCGGATTCAGTGGGTTAGAAAATGGATGGATGGATGGATGGATGGATGTTTTAAAATATTTTTTCTCCTCCTTTCCATCTCTGGCCCTTTCTCTCTCATCATAGATAGTTAATGGATAAGAATCTGTTTATTTATGACATTTGACATGGCAGACTGTGCTCTGAAGGCTATCTTATAGATAAACGTCTACACATCGAAGTGTGTCTATCTGTCTGTCCAGCACAGAACTGCGAGGCTACAGCAATGAAGCTCAAAGAGCCTGCAAGGCGACCCCAAGTTAACAAGTCATAATGAGAAAAAAGTACGAGGCTACAACATGAAAGCAAGCGACTCTGTTGCCAAAGTGAACCCACCGAGGAAAGACAAACGAGAGAGAAACTCGCTTAGCTGCTGATAGACAAGGGGGCGAGTACGTCTGCAAAACAAAACCGCCGACTCTGCATTTCAATTTTTTTTCTGATGATTTCAATTGTTTCTAGGAGCCCAGGCTTTTTACAGCATGAGCTTAGCCAGCTACTTGAGTATGTCTAAGCTTTGCCATTGCATATTCTGCCCCCTTCCCTATATCACTCATAATCTCACATGCTGTTTTTATGATTTTTGCAGCTACCCATACACTTCTGCAAACTGGCATTTTACTTGCTGTTTTTCTGTATTGCCTGTTCAAGTTTAGGCGACTCCTAACATTTGACATTTCATACCAGTTTTTCAGTGGTTCTCAGAACACCTGTGAGGAGCCCCAAACAATGGTTTAATCCCAGGTCCCCCTTCCCTGCTAAGTAAGCCCCTGGGTTTAACGATGCTATCTGAACATAATATACATCATCATGTTCTGTAGTGTTTAAATTTTAAAGAGGTTTTAAAGAAAAGATTGCATTCAGTCTGAAGTTACTGTAATGACATAATAATTAATTCTACTACCTAAGCAGACTGTAATGAGCCATATTACATTCGATGATGTCGTAGAGGACTATGCAGCAAGGAAGTCCAGGAAAGCAAAACTGTAATATAAAAGTTCTCTTTCTCATTTTGTTAAATGTCAGTTTTAAAGACTGTGCAACTATTGTGTTATTTTTAAGTGATATAATTTATAATATACATTGTCCATCAATTCATTATCCAACCTGCTATATCCTAACACAGGGTCACGGGGGTCTGCTGGAGCCAATCCCAGCCAGCACAGGGCACAAGGTAGGAACAAACTCCTGGCAGGGTGCCAGTCCACCGCAGGGCACACACTAGGGGCAATTTAGGATTGCCAATGCACCTAACCTGCATGTCTTTGGACTGTGGGAGGAAACCGGAGCAAATCCACGCAGACACGGGGAGAACATGCAGACTCCACGCAGGGAGGACCCAGGAAGCGAACCCGGGTCTCCTAGCTGCAAGGCAGCAGCGCTACCCACTGTGCCACCCTAATATACATTGTTCTAGGGATAACTGTGTTCATTAAATTATTCTTATATTCATATATTTTAATTGTGCACTTGCATTAAAATGTCCTATTTAAGATCATTATTATTATTATTATTATTTTTAATTACCTTGCATGCTCTATGAACATGTTTAGTTTGCCATTACTTTGGTCTGTTTTATTAAACGAAGGCATGAGAATTTTAAAATCCATTGTTAATGCATTTATTTTGGCGTGGTGTTTATTTTTTTATTTTATTTTTTTTAAGTGTGGGTGCTTGCAGAAACTTGCCTAAGGCTCCATGTGGCCTTTCACTAGCACTAGAGAGTAGACCCACTTCACTTTACTGTCAGAAACCCAACCATGCGGCCATTTTCTGTGTTTCCTTTTTACTTCGGGCACAATTGATAATGGGTTAACACTGTTGCCTTATAGCTGTAGGTACACAGGTTCAGTTTACAATCAAATTACCATTCAGTATTTGCATCTTCTGCATGTGTCTGCCATGATTTACTCCCATATTCCAATGATGTGTTGATAAGGTCAAACGGTGACTGTAGATTTATGGATGTGTGGATGTGGATGTGTACTTCAGTGGGTGTTGTAATGGGTTTCCATTCCATCCTGGGTGAATTCTAGTGATTTGGATTGAGTGGATGTGCTAATAGATAGACAGATGCTGGCTTATTGTGAGGGAGTGTGAATGTGAGATGAATGGGCACTTCTATGGATTGTCATCCCATTCAGGGTTCGTTTCTGCCTTGCAGCTGATTCTTCTGGACTAGTTTCAAAGTCCTTGTGCCTTAAAGTGGATTAAGTAGTCTGGATCGTTGAGAACTTGTGATTGACATAAGCCAACACTTTTAGCACTCTGAATTTATTTTTCCTGTTATGTCTTTCTATATGTTGATCATTTTAGTGCTATTCTGTTGATGCCATTTTCTTGTTTGCTTTGGTATGGTAACCACCATTTTGTGTTAATTGCTGCATGTAGTTTACCATATCATGCTATGCTTGTTGCTGGTCAGATAACATGTTTTATTATGATGCTCTGCCTATATAAGATGGTGATTCACGACTTTCCATTGCTACTCTCTGTTGCTCTCTTTAGTTTTAGAGGAAGCTAAAAGGCACTTCCAAGAAAGTTTGATGTTTGGATCTTTGCTTTGTTGCTTCGCCCTTGCATTTTGGTTTTGTTGATCGGGGCCCTCTTGCTTTTCTCAAAATTCTCACTTTTTCCTGTCCCAGACCTTCTCCCCTCCATCTCCTGGTCATCGCTTTCCTTTCTCTGCTGCCCAGCACTTTCTATGCTATGACTTGGCATAGCATTTAGGGTCAGTTCTAGCTAAATCTGCAGTCTAAATCTGTAGGAATAGGTTACAACCATGCATAACCTGACATTGAAAAAGCATGATCAGAAAATGGATGAACATTTCTCATTCGGGAATTGCGGTAAAATCCAGAATTAATGAGCACATGGCAGTAACCAGCTTCGTTCAGAACACCAGTCCATCTCTGAAGATATTCTTGCACATGCCTGTGCTCTCTTTGCATAGTGTAACTAGAGTTAGTATATTACATAGAGTCACTGACACTGGTAGGTAACCAAATTCTAAGGAAAGAATCCATGTCACACAGTTCCAATTAAGAAGCTCCCTAATAGGGAACTTGACCAGGGTCGAAGCTACCCATCATAGCTTTCCAGCAGAAGCCAACCACAACATATTCTTCTTCTTCTTTCAGCTGCTCCAAGACACATTAAAGACTAAAAATCACAAGCATGTGATTTTAACATGAAGCCGTTCCATTCTGGCTTTGCACATTCCAATATTCTTACTTCATTACATTTTTATTTCCACTGCATCTAGAAAACAAGGGCATGGTGCGACTTTGTTATATTGTCAGATTACTGAGCAGAAGAGTTCAAAGTAACGCACTTGGGTATCTTTGATTCTTAGATCAGTGGGAGAGTTGTTTGTCAAATAGAAAAGTCACTAACTGTGCTGGTGATGATGATAATAATATATCTGCTTCCATTTGGAGGAAATCCATGCTTACACACCGCTATGCACTAATATTGATTACATCGGGGAGGTAGACAAATCCAAATGAATCACTTCACATGAGTGGCCAGCATGAAGAGCAGGAGTGATATCACTGCACCAAATAGATAGAAATGGGACTAAAATGTATGGTTTGTTAATAGTAGGCTAGATACTGACTTTTAATATCACTGCTGAAACAAGCATGTACTTGCCAGTAGGCATAAATGTTTGAAGGGATTGTCGCCTTTGAGTAAATTACAGGCAGTGCAAAGGTTAGCTGCCTTTAAATTATGGCTCCTTAATATTCTGCTGGCCTCTGGAAAAACAACCTAAATAAGCATTCCTCTACTCGGCGAAAAAACATGGTGAGCAGCCTTTTAATGGATTTTACTGCACAGCTTCTGTGTCTCAGCTCAATTTGCTGTTTTGTAGATTACAGGATAAAATTTGGAATAAATTCAACAAGTTGATGGTATTTTAGCAAAGATTATCAATTTCTTTTATTACTTATTGGTAACTGAGTCATGTTGTATAAGCACCAGGGTCATCTTGTTTAGGATCACGTTTAATGGGGTGAAGTGGTTTATTTCCATCTGCACATTTTATGAATCTGCTCTTTCCACTTTAGGAAATGTGCCATATGTGGGATGCCAGTCTTTTGCAGCACACAGTAACACAAACACCCCTTCTTATTCAGAGCCAGTTTAGAAGAAACATCAATCCAACCATTTAATTCAGCTCTAGTTTTCAAGTACTGAGACCACTAGTAGCAGTACCTAGCAAAAAAGGCAAGAATTGTTCTTGAACAGAACACCAGTCTGTTTCACTTACTCAGTTATACTCAAACAAGACCAGTTTCCATCCATTAATTTGTTCGTTCGTTATTAAATCTCCTTCATCCAGTCATCCTAGGACTTGGAGAAAAGATGTGACCCCATGGACATTATATGTCAAAATCACAAAAACATTCTTAGCCGATATTTATCTATTTTCCCACAAACATCTGAGGACCTTTGATCAGAAGACTGAAAGCAACGATAGACAAAGTGTGCCAGTTCTGGAGTGTTTTACTCAATCCAAATGACCTAACATGTAAAAACAAAGAAAATCCACACAGAAAGTGACAGGGTGTGGATTAAATCCAAGGTGACAAGAGTGGTAAAACTGCAGAACTAATCACTGCACTGCATTGGCACAGCGCTTAAGTACAGTGGGTATTATTTGTTTAGACGGGCACATGATTGCTTTGTCTCCTATTCCAAATTGCTGTGATAGGTAGAAGTTTAATTAGACATTAAAAAGAAAATTGTCAAAGCAATTAGACCAAATAGAATAGCATGTTTTTTCATTACTGAGAAGAAATGAATTATCTACTTTGTCTGTAACCTTTGACCGATATGTTTTAGTTTTGAATTTTTAAATAAAAGTTTGACATCCCAGAGGAGATATAGGTCTCACATATAGGATGAAGCAGTACTGTGCTGGACAGTCGTGTCAGCAATTCAGTACATGGCGCTGAAGGAACTGTTACTGAGATTTAACAAATCCAGCGTCAATATGTGACCCCAAATAATGTCAGTTCTGTGTTACCGGCAGGCGTTTTAAAGCCCTTGTTACAGCGGATGATTAGGCAGAGAGCCAAAGGACAATTCTGCATCTCTCAGCAATAATGATGTACTTTGAGGAAATGATTATCCTGTAATGAGTTATTGCTTTTGTGTTTTTCAGTTCGGGTTCAATAAGTCGCTGGCAAGATGGATTTAATTAACAAGGTAAAATTGGCTTTATCATGACAGCTTATCCTGGTTCCGTCCTCCTTCAAACTATTAAGCGTCATCTGAATGGAAGGATTTTGCCGAAGGGCATTGCTGTTGCTCGAATCTGCTTGCCAGTGTGCTTTCTCTGCCTTGCTTTTCATCCAAAGAGAAACTTGCTAACTTATGGGAATTGAACATCATTATGTTGTAAAGCTGGACTTACATATTTTACTCTGGACATCTGAGACTGACCGTGTGACAGTCCTTCACCGTATCTTGTGTGATACCTTAGGCCTTTATTGAAGACATTGTAAAGAGTAAAGGTTGGGATGTACACTTCTGATACTTCTGATAATTTGATGGAAACTACTCTACTTCAGATGACCAATGATTTGCTTATTGCAGCAGACTCTGGACAATCCAGCATATTAATTCCTTTAGATCTTAGTGCCTCATTTGACATGATGTTCTACTGTCCAGAATGGAGAACATGCTAGGTGTCTCTGGCACTGCCCTCCAGTGGGTTTTAAATCCTATCTGACTATTAGGCAAGAGTTTGTTAGTATTGGCAACAACATATCCAGGTCAGTGCTGCTCACACAAGGGGTTCCTCAGGGCTCTGTCTTCGGCCCTCTGCTATTCTGTGCCTATATGCTTCCCCTTGGCCATATCATTTGTAGCTATGGACTGGGTTATCATTTTTATGTAGATGGTACTTGACTCTGTTTCAATGTTAAAAGTGAAACTTCATCAGAGCTTTCTCAGCTCTCAACTTGCCTCACTGAAATTAAAACCCGGGTAGAGCAGAACTCTTTTAAAATTACATTGCAAGAAAACAGAACTCCTGAAAATTGGCACTAAAGTGCAACTTAAAAAAATTAGCTTCTTTTCAATCACTCTTGACAGTGATGTCATTAGACCTACTAATGCAAGGAATCTTGGTGTCATTTTTGATTCCTCCCTCTCTTATTCCGCCCACATAAACCACAAACTTTCTTATTTTCCCCTCCACAGCATATCTTGTGTTTGCTCATTCCTCTCCTTTTCTAATGCTGAGAATCTTCTCCACTCTTTTATCACATCCTGCATCGATTATTGTAACTCCCTACCAGCAGGTGCCGCTTCTTATCTTATATCACAGCTCCAGTTGATTCAAAACTCTGCCACAATAGTCTGAACACAGACCAGCAACAACAAGCACATAGCACCCATCCTGCTTCACCTCCACTTGTTCCCTGTGTCTTACAGGATTGAATATAAAATTCTATTATTAACCTACAAAGCTTTACATGGCCTTGCACAGGACTACATTAGTGACCTTCTCCATCACTATGCTCCTGTTCACCCACTAAGGTCCTCTGGCAATCGTGTTGTGCCCCACACTAACCTGTACTCTGTGGATGACAGGCCTTCAGCCGTGTAGCACCCAGACTCTGGAATAACCTCCTTAAATTAATTAGATCAGATGACTCAATTCATTCTTTTTAAAACAACTTAAAACTCATCTGTTCAGGATGGCATTTAACCTGACATTCTACCCCCTCTTTCGATCTTTTTCTCTGTCCAGATGCTCAGGGTAATTTGCGTGTGTGTTATATCACAAATTATGTTATTTGCTAGGCTTTTCTTTTAGTGTTGAGTTTATCATTTTTCTCTGGTTTATTGTCTTTTATTCTATTTAATGCTTTGTGTATCATGTATCTACCTGTTTTAGTGTTCTATTCAGGAAACTTCTGTATCCAATGTTACACATACCTTCCATTTCTTTATGAGACTCTGTGAAGCACCTTGAGCATGGAAAAGGTGCTATATAAATAAAGTATATTATTATTATTTCATCCCAGTCCCTAACAACTGTCAGGATACAGCTTTCTGGCATGTGGAGTTCTGTGCAACCCCAGACCATCACTAACCCACCAGCAAGCTGGTCATGTTGGATGATGCTGCAGTCCGCATAGAGTTCACCACAATGTCTCCAGACTCTTTCACATCTGTCATGCGTGCTCAGTGTGTACCTGCTCTCATCTGTGAAGAGAATGGGGTGCCAGTGATGGAGCTGCCAATTGTGGTATTCTCTGGCGAATGCCAGCCAAGCTGTATAGTGAAGGGTTATAAGAACAAGTCCCACATTGAGGACGTTGGGCCCTCATGCCATCCTCATGGAGTCTGTTTCTGACAGTTTGGTCACAAACATGCACACCACTAGCCAGCTGGAGGTCATTCTGTAGGGCTTTGGCAGTGCTCCCCATGTTCTTCCTCGCCATCCTAGAAGATACTACTCATGCTACTGGTAGTGAAAAGGACACTAGCAAAACAAAACTAGAGAAGAATCTGTCAGGAAGGATAAGGAGAGAGCAATTGTTTCTGGCCACCACCTGCAAAAAAAATCCCTTTTTGGGTTTGCCTTGCTGTTGCCTCTCCAGTTTGCCCATTGTCACTTTCATTTGCACCAAACTAGGTGAAGTTGATTCACATTTACTTATTCTTTCTAACTGGATAGATAGATATCCCAGAAGCTTAATTGATTTGGTGTTAGACTGTGATGATTAAGTGTTCCCTTAATTATTTTTGAGCGGTGTAGTTTGTTTTGCTTTTTAACTCAAATTTATTAATATTTTTATGAGACTTGGACAACCTCATGGACTAATTACAGTCGACAACCAGACAGTGTACTGATGAAAGTAAGAAGGTTAACAGCATGATGTGTCCAGTGCAAGTCAAGCAAGGTTATGCTTAAACTGTACAACACACTTCTGCCGTTCCTCAGAAATCGAGTGCAATGGCACTGTAGGATTATGCATCTGCGGTGCTCACTGCACCCTTGTGAGACCTCATAGAGTGCAGTTTTGGATATAAAAGTATCAGAGAACGTCCAGAGACGTGTGACTAGGCGTTTTCAGGGTATGTGGGATGTGACCTATGAGGAAAGGCTGAAGGAGATTATCAGTCCATGTTTAAGAGGTCACTTGAGAGAAATGTTTAAAATTATAAAAGGAGTTGGCAGGGAGGAGGTTCTGTGTTCTTGAGAAAGTACACATGGGCATAGAAAAAGGTTAGCTAAGGGTAATTTCCACTCAACCAGCAGGAAATATTTCTTCACAGAGAAAAGGAACATAGATTTGATGATATTTTGAATAGACATTGTCGAATTGTACTACGTTGAGCTAAGTGGCCTGCCCACATCAAAAATTATTCTTATCTTAAGCACTTATGAGAAAAAAAAGCTATATGATTATATTATTTTAACACCCAACTATGCCCTTTTCATGCAAATGTACTGAAATGACATATACTAATCAGCCACAACATTAAAATCTCTGACAGGTGAAGTGAATAACATTGATTATCTTGTTACATTGGCATCTGTCAAGGGTTGGAATATATTAGGTAGCAAGTGAACAGTCAGTTTCTTGAGGTGATGTCCTGGAAGCAGGAAAAAATGGCAAGTTTAAGGATCTTAGTGACTTTGACAAGGGCCAAATTGTGATGGCTGGACAACTCGGTCAGAATATCTCCAAAACAGAACGTCTAGTGGGGTGCTTCCATTATGCTGTGGTTAGCACCTACCAAAAATGATCTAAAGTAGGTAGGTAGGTCATTCTGGACCAACCTCTCAAAGGCTTTGAGAAGTCAGATGTAAGTGCTACTGTTTTGTAGTCGTTAGACAAAGAGATGCCTGCATCCTTTGGAACTATAATAATACCAAATGTTTTCTGCAGCAGTGGCACCTTCAGGCCCTTTAGTGACAGATTGAAAAGATGGTAGATAATACTGTAAAGTTGGTCAGCACAGGTCTTAAGAACTCAATGACTGACTTAATCAGGTCCCATGACTTTTCCCTGTGTGGGGCATCCTTAGTTGTCAGCTTGCTTGGTTGTTAGTAATGGGCAGCCCATACTAATGACCAGAGGCAGACTCTTCACTGGTCATACTAGTTGAAGAGTTAGGAGTTGTTGATGCAATAAGGATGTTGTGGGAGGACTTGTCATTGGAAGAAGGTGGTGGTTAAAGCAGTACAAACTCTATTCCAGAATTTGTTAAGGACATTAGCTTTGTTAACATTCCATCACATGAGCCCTAGGTTACCTGAGTCAATTTGTCATGCCCAGTCCAGTTCTTTCATGTAATTCTTGTATTCTATTTTAGCTCTCTGATCTTCCTTCTCTTCACTCACATTTTTTTCAGCACTCACTGTATGTCCTTTGGAGACTCTTTATCACCAGATTTTAAGTAAATTGTATTTACTCTGCTATAATAAGCACTACAGAAGGTTAAAGAAACAACTAATACAGTAAGCTGTTGCTGCTGCTTTGCGAAAGACTCCAAACCCCACAGCATGCAGAGTCCTTTTTCCAGTTAAAGATTCCCAAACAAAAGATCACTGTTCTGGACAGTATATCTGTCCAGGCCACAGCTAATATCCCACCATTGTGTGTGGATCCAAATCAGAGACTTCCAGCTGTGAACTCAAGGAATGGCACCTGTGCTGGCTATGATGCAAAACAACAGGCATCTATCATCACCCTGCCTGTGCCGCTTTTGGAAGGCCATCTGACCCACAGCATCAATCCTGATCTTGCCGCCAAGCCAGGAAAGAAGGTGTAAACCCACCGAGTGCAGCCTTCTGTTAGCTTTATGATTTTCCACATGACTGCTTAACTCTTTCCTCTCAGTAACAATTTTTCTCAATAGTTATCTCAAATCTTCACATGCTGGATGTATTTACAGGAGAAACATGCATCAAAGTGCACAGGTTAAACTACACATTATGTAATTGGAAGTGTTTTATGACTTGCAAATATAATCAATCTACTATTTTCATTTACATTTATGCACATAGATATATATTTTATATTTTTTGCAATTTGTCAGATAATAAAGGTGTACATATAATATGTATCTGAATTGTATTTAGTGAGTCTGAAAATGAATGGTTGGATATTTGTTTGCTGGGAGATGTGTTGATGCATCTTTTAACATTAGTGCCTCATCTCTCCAGACTCCTGAAATCAAACACTGGATTTGACACCCTTGGTGTGCAGTATGCATGTTCTCCATATATTAGCATGCGTATTTACTCCACTTTTATGCCACGTCTATGGCCAGGTATATGTGAACGAGAGCACCCTGCCTATGGTCAGCTAGCTTCTTATCCAGTAACAGGTCCTGCTATACACTGCATGCCTATTGTTTGCCACTCTTCAAAACCATATAATGGACCAAAAGGGTTTTAAAAATTGATATATAAATATTTGAATACACTATAAAGGACATAGACTGACCATTTTAAATATTGAAAGATCTAGAGTCTATCCTAGGAATATTACACAATACTTTTTGTTTCATAGCTAGACATTCACTTAGTTTCTTCATAACCTAACCTTCAGGCAGCTTCTCAGACCAAGGTTCTACATGAGATTCAGCATCTGCTTGTTATCACCCTATGACTGGCCTGTCCAAGCTCCATAATTGTTGATGTGCACTCCCTATTAAGCACTTGACTTGCTACCGGGGCCTTAGGTTGTTACAGTATTAACACATATTTGGAAAGTTCACATCAGCAACCACTTCCATCTTCCTTGCTGTCAACAGTGCACAACCACAGCACGGTGAGTGTCATCCCTTGTCATGAAATGCGGCCCAAGCTTCAGCACAAACCTTGAGAAGTGACAGCTCCCGTGCATTGTGCATCTCATGCTCCATTGTCCCTGTGACAGAGCCTGGTCTTGTTGTGAGGAACAGAAGAAAGCCTTGTGAGCTGTGACAAGCTAACGGCTGGATTATGGCAAGCTTGAGCAGTGATGCGGCTTCTGATGGCCTGGCATCTTCCTAGAATTACAGGCCTGAGAAGCAAAACCACAGTCTCGATGGACTCTGCAATAAATAAATAGATTATGCCCACTCATCTAAATACGATGCTTGTTAATACTCATTATCTTTTCAAAATAAATCTTGTTTTCCTTCAGCTACATGCTGCTGATGTTTAAAAGAGGCGGTTTGTGTATGTGTGTGCACAGCGTGAAGTCTGGAAAATAATCAATTGTCACAGAAAGAGAAAAAAAATAATGCTAGGTTGAAGTCGACACAGCTGAAAAAGCCTCTGGAAAGCTTAATTTTAGCCACTCTCACTACAGCAGATAAAATAAGCACTCAAAAGAAGCAAAGGACAAAGACAAGGAATGAAGAATGAAAACAATAATTAAAACATAAAGCATGCATTTTCCTGTTTTGATATACATAATTTTTTGCTTCTCACATTTGTGCATGAGGCAATAAATAAGAATTAATCCCTCCATCCATTTTCCATCATGCTTAATCCGGATTCAGGGTCATGGGGAGCAAAACGCTCAAGGCAGCAGTTAAGTGAGACAGGGAGACGCTAGCCATGTTTTGGTAGATACTGGTGTGAATTGGCGTAATTGTAGAAAATAAAGGCTTTTTTAAAATGCATCCATCCATTCATACATCTATTCATCCATTTTATAAACCTGCTTAATCTAATTATAGAGTTGTGGAGTATTTAAAATCTAATTTAGATCTATTTATCTGCATACTTATGTGCTTGTGGGCTGCTTTTGTTGATTTTTTAACAAATCACTGAACTCCATTAATGAGGGGATTTAGCCAACTTATCATTGCATAGGGGTTGTGGGGCAAGAAATTAGTTTATTAGGATCTAAATAGAGAGCTTTGAGTGTTCTTCTGAACTTTTTGTTGTAGATGACTTCTATTCAATTGTACGTGCATCCTCTGATAGATAGATAGATAGATAGATAGATAGATAGATAGATAGATAGATAGATAGATAGATAGATAGATAGATAGATCATCAACAAAAACACTAATTTCTGTTTAATTAAAAATCTGAAATTTAGCAGGATGGTAATCTAAGCCATTAGGTATCCACGAAAAAATATCAATATTTAGAGATAAATAAACCTACAATTGAAAAACTAAATACCTCAAAATCTCCAAAATGCTTTGTGTGATTTGATTAAAATTCATTGGCATTACAGAAAAAAAGAAAATTAGACAAACACATATGTGTTTGAATTTGTCTGTAAATTTTTTAATGTCGATATATATTAATATTATGTTAACTTAAATGACTTGCACAGTGGTGAAATGGGGCTTTATGCAAATGAATGACACAGTAGAAGTGATTGACAGCAGCACTAGCCTGTGGGGTGCACATATGACTGAAGAAGTGGTGATGTATTGGACAGCAAAATCTAGACGTAATTGCATTTGCCGTGTACAATGAGGTGTGAAATGGAAATGAGATTGTTAGGTGAAGCTCAATGGTCAGCAAGTGCTATAAAGATTAAGATCTGATCCCAGACACTGTGGCTATGAGCATTGCTGATGCTTCATCAGAAACAAAAATGCAGGGAGAGAGTAGAAGAGGCATAAACGACACCCTTGGATCCAAAACAAGGGTGTGTGTTAGGATGATTGACATCTCTAAATGGCTGCCTTTTGGATAAGTATGGGAAAGTACCCTGCAATAGACTGTTATCCTATTCAGGGTTCTTTTGTGTCTTGTGCTCAATGTCTCGAGCACAGGGTCTGACTCCCTGAGACTCTTGTAATGGAATATTGTTTGTATAAATAAACTTGGAGCATGTCTTTAGGCTGTTAATTGTGATGTTGCTTATCCAGAAATATAGCTACAGTATTTTTGTTTTCACACACAAATAAAAATAGGTATTTTACTATTGCCACAAGTCACAATCCGTAAAATGATGCCAGTACATAAATTTACCTTTCTGTTTTATTTTACTCTGTGTTCAGCATTTCCCCATCATTTTTTTTTAATTTGTCAAGCAAAAAATCTGATTGCATAACTTGATTTTGAACTGATTGTTCTCTTTTTTTGTTTTTTTGCAGGTTGTCCACCAGGGACATTCAAATCCAACCAGGGTGTCGGTCTCTGTTCAATGTGTCCCCAGAATAGCAAGTCAAGCAGTGAGGCAGCAACAGTGTGTCCCTGTCGGAATGGCTACTACCGGAGTGACTCAGATCTGCCAGATGATGCTTGCACTAGTAAGTACTAAATGCAGTCCCTAGGATTTATGAACATGCATTTTTAAAGTAACAGATCAGGGGTTCTGATTGATAAGATGCAGCCAAAAAGAAGACCAAAGTAAATAAAATATTTATTCACAATAGCTAACAGGTGGAAGGGATAACCAAAGTTTGTTTTGATGCTTCATTTATTTCCCCACTGCTTAGGTTAATAACAGGACATAAACAAAGAATATTATAAAAAAATTGTAATTCAAAGTTTCAGCATCTTGTTAGCCTAAAATGAAAAAGATGGGTCATAAAATTAGATATTCTCTGATATGTTCCACAAACGTCTGGGTGCTTACTTTTCTACTGGCTAGAAAAATTAAACATAAAGACTTATGGCCAGCTCACATTAAATATGATCCAAAATATAAGCATCACACTATAATTTAAGACTAATATAGACTATTAACATCAAATAATATCTAATATATACCATCCTAATCTATCTATGTGTAAATGTTGTGATGAATTCCATGGATCCCTGCAGATGTCCATACTGGGTCCATGCCCGCAGAGCACTGGCATCTGACGTACTTGAGGGGGGAACTTCTCTTGATAAATAACCTCCTCCAGTCCATCCATTAATCTTTCTCCTTGACTGGGGTAATAATACAACCCCAACCCTACCTTACCCCGTCCCTCAAACACAGTTTTGCTTCTTCTCATGTTGTCTTTCTGTTATGGTTTCCTATCTGGGAAAGGATCCATCATAGCACTTACATAGCAGCCCCTCACCAGAGCCTTATGGGGCGCAGTGGCCAGTCCCACAAGGGGCAGAGTCTGATCCATACATATCCGTTGGTACTAGGGTTCATGCAACTGCCCTCTTTAGGGATAAACAAATGCATAATTAGATATTACATCAGTTGTTGAATATCAATGACCTTCTCCTTCTCTCATCAGGCAAGCCGTTGCAAAAGCATCACACAAAATTCCCAACCTTGGTGCATATTTACTTTGAAGATAGAATCTAGCAACTACTTTCGGGTTCTTACAGAACATCACAAAATACTGGTAGTGCATGGCTAGAGCACCATCTAGCAGCGCTAGGTGTTCTCTCAATTTTCTAGCACCACCATTGCAAACTTCTGAGGGCCAGTTTGGCTGTTTTCCATCAAGCTAAAATGTGACAATAACTTGTGCAGGGCCTTTACATATCCATTGTTTTTCTGTAAATTGTTTATCTTCTAATCGATTCTTTTAACTTATTTGTTTTACTATTTATATCATTTTTGTACTTTGTCTGTATACTGATTTATTATTGATATATTTTGATTTTATTGTACAGCACATTGATTTTATTGTACAGCACACAGCACATAATAATACACTTATTATTTTTATTACAACACCTTTTCATATTGGAAGAACCCCTGATGACTAAAAATGGTGATGCTACCTTGTATTGTTTTTCTATATACTGTACATATGTATAGGTTTACATGATTATTATTGTCACATGTACAAAGCACAGTGAAATTCTTAATCCACATTCAACATATTGCCATATATAAATACAGTGGAACCTCAGGTCACGAACGTCTCTGAACACGTACAAATCGAGTTACGACCAAAAAGTTCACCAAACTTTTGCATGTGTTCACAACCACACACTCGGGTGACAAACAAGCCAGTTTCCCTTCCAGTTCGTACACGCCGATGATTTCCGCACGTGTTCAGTCTATCCCTGTTCTGTACATTCAACCTCAAAACTGTAACCTCCTCTCAACCCAACTTCCTCCTGTGGCATAGCGGGTCCACAGCTCCCGTCAAAAAAGGCCAGTTTTAATAAATAGTCAACACACTGGCAGCTTAGCGACGGGGTGTGGTGGTGTGTGGCCGAAATGGTTCCTAAAGGGAGTTCATGATGTGGCCGTTTCTCACCTAAGTGCACAGGTGAGAAGCGGTCCGCATCCATAATTGCCACAACTACCACGTCCTCTTCATAAATAGAAGCGCGAGTTGGCTAAAGGCAAAAAGAAGAGAACAGGAAAGAACATGAGGTTGCAGGAGAAGGCAGGAAGCAGGAGGAGAAAGCAGGTGCAGGAGAGAGTGAGAGAGTGAGAGAGAGTGAGCGAGCGCAAGCTCACGTGCAGGGAGCCTGGGTGTTTGTCTCAGTGTTATTCAATGTTTTTATATTTAGTTTACTATTACACTGTGCATTCTGTGGTATAATTAACTATTTTTGTGCTTAAAAATCTTTAAAGAAAATATATTTACATACAGTTCATATGGTCTGGAACAAATTAATTGTATTTACATACAATCCCATGGGGGAAATTACTTCGGGTAACGACCAAATCGGGTTACGACCAGAGTTTTGGAACGAATTAACGAGGTTCCACTGTATATAAATGTATGAATATACATTATATATAGTCCATCTTATGTATATAGTGCCTCCATTATTGTCCCAGAACTTATTCTGGGAGGATTTGGGGAGGAAATAAGAGTAACTTGAAAAAAACAAACAAAAGTATGGAGAGCAAGTGTGACCTTTCTTCCAGGAGCCATGAGACAGCAGTGCAAACTGTTGTGGCACAATCCTGCTGTAGATATATTCATCTTTATTTATTCTTATTGAATTCTAGTACAGTATTCTATTCATTAATTACAAATACAGTGTAGTAAAAATCAGAAAATGACATGTAACAAAACGACAGCTGTAACATTGAAACACTGATAGAAAAATGCAATATACACAAATTATAACATTTTAAAATATGCATAATCTAATTCACCTTACTTATACATATGTTTTTTATAATATGGGCAATACTTAAAGTATTAGAGGGTGTCAAAGGTCAACTACGATTTCCAGTGAATCACAGAGCATGCAGACAATAAGTATTAATGCCATGAAGGTCTGACAATGACTCCATCAATGGCAATGACACATCCACTCCAGGGTACATCAAGTGCCACTGCAAGATGCCCAAAGGAGAAAGAAAATGGGCAAGACTTTAACTGCCAATCAAAATAATTGCTATAATTACAAAAAGCAGTAAGAACAGCCTCAGCAGTAGGTTTTAAAAGCATATGCTAAAATAATGAGTTTTCACTCTTGATTTGAATACTGAGACCAAAGGGGTCTCTCAAATATTGATAGGCTGATCATTCCAGAGCTCTGCCTCCTACACTAGTTTTATTTTTCCTTAGAATATAAGAGGGTCCAAATCATGAGATTGTAATCAATGTTCTGTGGTAATTTCTGCAGGAATAGAGTGCTTAACCATTTAATAATTTTTATGTCAAAAGATTTAAAACATCAACTATAACCATAATTAGAAGCCGTTATAGCTATTTAAGAGTATTCAATACTTGAAGTTATATAGTTTTGCATTTAATGTTCAATTATAATCCTTGTTGTTTACTGTAAAGTGTTAATTGAAATATTTGAACAACAACAAATTCTGCGTGAAACAAAGGGATGAAGTAATGTTTTATGATTTTACAATTTAAGGAACTGACTCAGTTTCTCCAAATTTCAAACCTTCAGAAAACAGGTTTTACAAAGCCTGGACTGAAAGTTAAATCTGTGTTAAAGACAACATTGAAACTAGATTCACCCATTGTAAAAGTAAAGTCTTTTGATTTAAATGTTTCTATATGTTGTCATTCTGTGTGCAGTTTACAGAATTTCTGCTTTTGATAATTTGATAAGAACTAATTTTTCACTCACAATTTCTTCCTAGCCCTGCCAGAATAGACGCCAGACCCAGAGACTTCAAATTGGTTTTAAGTTTTGAAATAATATAATGTCATATTGTAATGCAATGTTATATTTTCAGTTATTCTTCTTTAAAGCAGTTACACTTGTTGCGTAAAGCAGTTTATTTCTGGCCTAGCTAAAGATGTACAGTTTTAATCAATAAACACAGGTAAGTGTCATCAACATACAAATTAATGTGACTACAAATCATTATATAAAGAAAGCAGGAAAAATTAAAAAATGGACCTAGCACCAAACTCTAAAAAGCATTAGTTGTAACTGCAGACAAGAATGAAAAGTATTTTGAGCCTTGTGTACATATTGAAAAAGACTTGAAAAGCATCACACAAACAAACTAAAACCTGTGCTTGAGAGACCCACTGTAAAATCTTTGAAGTAAAATGTTATGGTCAATAGAATCAAAAGTAGCACTTAAATCTGAAAGTATAATGATAAAAGCATTTCCTTAATCAAAAGTTAGTGTTTCATAACATGAATTTTAAGGCATTTCCTGTACTTTAGGCTAACATGTTGTGATCCATTTGTACCAAATATGGACACTGACTTTTCAGTCTGCAACCCCGTATCTCTATCTATTATTAAAGAAATTCAAAAAGTTGCTGTTCCTGATATTCAATGGAATTGTGACGGGCAGTTTAGATTTCTTCATTTTGTTTCAACACTAGAATTACCAGAGCCTACGAAAAAACTCCATCCCACCTTAAAACGCTTCTCACCTCTCCGTCAGCGTCTTTTGTCCTTTAAATGTGTTGATAAGCAGCAAACAGCAAGCAGTCTGCTATTCCATCCCCCACCGGTGCACAGTTTTCTCAGCTCAAGTCTGTTTACCTGCGTGTCAGTTGCTTAGAGTTGTATAGAGTGAGAAGTCAAGCAAAATGACACCTTTTATAAATACTATATCATTATTTGGAACACTTGCATTTCATGTGTGTTCCGTGTCTACAACGATCTATGTACAGTAAACACATCGTTAAAACAGAAAGGTTTTTCATATTTTAGTAATAATTGATAAAATGTAGACATGAAATGTGTGAGGCTTGAATTCCAAATATCAAAGAAACACTTTCACAAAAGATACAAGTATAACAGAACAAATGCACTTTTTTCCAACACTATAACCGAAGAAAAAGAAATCAGGTTAGTGTTGCATATTGTCCTGACTTCTTGGGTAGTATACTGGTTAGAGCTGCCGACTCCAATTCAGAAGGTTATGGGTTCAAGTCTTAACGTCCCCCAAAATAAATGTTTTGGGTAGTGAGCTGTTCTTATTATTAATATTATACAATAAAAGCATACATTTGATTTGCTTCTGTAACAGCTGCTATAAATGTATAGTACTTGTCAAAGTTAGCATCTTTTTTTAGTTTTACTAGTTTTACTTTATTTACTTATATTTACTTATATTTACTTAGACTTTTTTTGGGCACATACACCACGCTCTAAACACTAGCGTGGTGTATGTGCCCAAAAAGTCTAACTGCATTCTTTTTGGGCACATTGCTCACGTACTAAAGTGTCAGCAGGTATTTTTCATGGCATTACACGTGTAATTTGTGAGCATGCCCTTCATGATCAAACAGAGGAAGCTATGCAGTATACTTGTGACTTTATGCTGTAGGAATATAAGTAAATAAAGAAAAACTAGTAAAACTAAAAAAAATATGCTAACTTTGACAAGTACTATACATTTACAGAGGCTGTTACAGAAGCAAATCAAAAGTATGCTTTTATTGTATAATATTAACAATTAGAACAGCTCAATACTCAAAACGTCTATTTTGGGAGACGTTAAGACTCAATCCCACAACCTTCTGAATCGGAGTCGGCAGCTCTAACCAGTATACTACCCGAGAAGTCGGGACAACACACAACACTAACTTGATTTCTTTTTCTTCGGTAATAGTCTTGGGGAAAGCACATTTGTTCTGTTATACTTGTATCTTTTGTGAAAGTGTTTCTTTGATATTTGGAATTCAGGCTTCACACATTATACACTTCATGTCTACATTTTGTCAATTATTACTAAAACATGAAAATGTTTCTGTTATGATGTGTTTACTGTGCATAGATTTTTGTAGACATGGAACACACATGAAATGCAAGTGTTCCAAATAACGATATGATATTTATAAAAGGTGTCATTTTGCTTGACTTCTCACTCTATACAACTCTAAGCAATTGACACGCAGGTAAACAGACTTGAGCTGAGAAAACTATGCACCGGTGGGGGATGTGATAGTAGGCCTACAGTACTTGCTGTTTGCCGCTTATCAACACATTTAAAGGACAAAAGATGCTGACGGAGAGGTGAGAAGCGTTTTAAGGTGGGACAGACGAGTTTTTTTTCGTAGGCTCTGGTAATTCTAGTGTTAAGCAGTACTCTAGTGTTATTAATATCTTTATCTATTAAGGGTTCAAACCAGAGTGTGTCTGACAGAGAGCTTTCTTATTATTTCTGCAAGTGCAGACAGGTTCATCTCCATTTCTACTGTAATTTTTGGTGTTCTGATTTAAGACATTCTCTTTAAATTATGGAGAACCCTTCTTTAATTTAATTACCAGTGTTTAGGGAGCAGTCTCTGTCTGAAGACTTTTTTGACAATTATTTTTCAGCTGATCTTAACAGTTATTAGTCAGCATGTTTTTACTTTTTTGAATCATAGAAGGTGAATAAATTATGAATTGATATTTAGATGTTTTAAAGCTCTGGTTTTGAGTTGGGCAGTTAATGGCAAAGAAAAGGAGCCGATGAGAGATAAATAAATGATAATCTGAAATGATTTTTATTAATTGGAGACATAAATACATTCTGAATATTAACACCTCAAGTGATACTTATAACAAAAGTATAATTGTGGGACTGTGCAAAACTACCTGAAGAAACTGCACATAATCAGTTAGGAATTGGAAACTTTTGCTCAGGGTTTCAGTTTCTGCCCATATTTAATTATTTAAATCACCCAATAATGTTATTTTACCATAATTGATAGCTAATTTGAATAAAATGTTGCTAACCTTGACTAAGAACATGGTCTACATTTACAGTACAACTTTGCTTGACTTGGTTTCCTTGTCTGATAACAATTACAATTAGAAATAGGGCCTCAAAAAACTCCCTCAAATGCCTCTCTCTAATGCATAATTTATAAGAACGGGTAAAACAGTCACATGAAGCCGTATATCAGACAAAAATGTTGTTCATTCAACTGCTTAATTTCATAACATGTGAATGTTTAATAGATAGCACTTTAGGATGCTTTGATACGAAGTTTGTATCTGAGGCTTTTATATGTAATTTAATATATCATTAAATACCCAATCCTAATGGAAGTTCCAATTTTAAAATGAAGTTGATTATGCTCTGTGTTGGCTGGCTACAATTTTGGTAAAAAAACACATAGGTATTACTCAGAGTAAAACTAAATATGTTAAATATTGCATACAACCTACATTTTACAGGGCTGAATGATGCCATTAATAGCCAGTTAGACACATCCATCCATCTATTTTCCAACCCACTATATCCTAACACAGGGGTCTGCTGGAGCCAATCCAGGAACAAATCCCAGGCAGGGTACCAGCTCACCACAGGAGACACACACACACCAAGCACCATTTAGGATTGCCAATGCACCTAACCTGCATGTCTTTGGACTATGGGAGGAAACCTATGCAGGCACAAGGAGAACCTGCAAACTCCACGCAGGGAGAACCTGGGAAGTGAACCCAGGTCTCCTTACTGCAAGGCAGCAGTGCTACTACTGCACCACCGTGCCAGTTAGACACATTTGGTTCTATATTTTAGAATAAAACAAAAAATCTCCTACAGTTAGTGTGGACATCATCTTTCAAAGAAAGTCTAGTCTGTTCTTAAAAAAAAATCCCAATTATTTTAAAGTCTATGCTTTGAAATGCAGTCTAGGTGAATGAATCCTTCCTATTATAAACTACATCTAGATTACATAATACCAGTAAAAGGCAAAATTAACTTACATTTTTATATTTTTTTAATTTGTGTGCACACAGATTTGAAGCGCCTTGTTAATACCTCTTGTTGCTAAAAACAAATGTCAGCAGTGGCACAACAGGAGCACCTTTATTGTATTATGTTAGTCCATTCATCTAATGTATAAGAAATCTTGGAAAACTGATACCATTTTATTTGCACTACAGGGACTTCATAGTTAAGAACAACATTATTTTTATGATGTTGTTCAATCCATTTATTTTTAAAAAGAGTAAAAATGATGCTCAGTTCTAAAAACCTATTCTAGTCTAAACGTGGATGCTCCAGGTCTGACTTTGAATATCTTGAGTGCTTCCCTGACTGTGAACCGCTCAGTATGTGGACAAACATCACAAAGAGAGAAGTTATGTTTTCATTTAATTTAGAATCCATTATATAAGCAGCGATGGATGCACAAATGTTATAAGACATGGAACCTATAAGTATATTTAAGTATGTATATTAGTTATGACTTTAAAAAACAGCAATGCCCCTCAAGTCACTACATGAAATCCATGCATATATTTGGAAAGTAACCAATTGTCACAAGTGACAGGTAATCAAACCGAATTGTGAGGAGTGTGAACTACTTACTGTGTCGCCATGCTGCAAATTCTGCAAAATTTTAAGAAAAACAATGCATATGGTTCTACCTAAATCACCACGATAACCTACACAATAATATATTGATGAGAAAAACTAAGAAATCCTGGCTAGCTATTGAGTGAAGGTCATCTTGACTTGCAATTCAGTTTGTTTCTAGTTTAAAAGAAGTCTGTGATTTTTGCTTTCCTCTTCTCCATTGCCAGCTTGCCCGAGTTTAGCAAGCTAATCCTCATAATTTAGTTTGTAAGCCAATGGATCATAATGGGATCATAAAGCTCCAGGAAGGATGTAAAAATATGAAAAGAACATTAATCAGTATTGTGACAGATGCGGCAAACATTTACAGTAACTGTGTGTACTTAAATATAACATGGTGTTTTTAGATTTAACTAAGTTATATATATATATTCTAGCCATCCCCCACGGCTTCGCCCGTGTATTAGTGAAACAGGACAATGAGGAGGGCCCCACCCAGCTCTCTACTCGTGATGTCACTCTTCCCCTCCACTTGCCCCGCAGCCTCTGTCTCGGATTAGCGAGAATATATCGTTCCAGCAAGTGAACTATGATTCTTAGCGCAATGAGAGAAGTTGCAAAATCAACCAGAATGTTCAAGCAAATTATAGAAAAAGCATGATCTAAATCTGTTAAGTAGTTCTCTCGTTTGCTAACTACGTGGAGTTAAGGTTACGCCCCAATGCATGAGTGAGGAGGGCCTCGCCTCCCTCCCCGAAGCTCGAGGAGTCTCTCTCAGATTCATGCTAATAAATCAGTACCGAAAGCAAACTATGATACTTAGCACAATGAGAAAGTCACAAAATCAACAGAAATCACAATCTTAATCCGTGAAGTAGTTCTCTTGTAAAAAATGGACAGGCATGCAAAAGGGTCTAAAAAACTACGAAATTTTGCACTTGGACCACAAAATTTTTTAAACCGTTTCTTAGCGAGCACCTATGGGCCAAAAGTAACCTACATTCCAAGTTTCAAGTCCCAAGTCCTCATGGTTTGGGAGATTTCATGATGAGTGAGTCAGTAGTAACAAGCAGATAAAACAACATCATAGTGTTGGGGCACCACCTTGGTGACCCGTATAACTGAAATAAGGCAATAGTGAAAAACATGCAACAAATTGCAGAGAACATCTTTTCAGATTGCAGCTCAGAATTGAACTGACTCAAATTGTCTGAATTTCTGGTCATATGGGTTCCAGGCTGGAAGAGATGGGTCCAGGAGGATGGACAACAGAAGCAACGTCAGTGGTGCAATCGCTGTCAATCTTCTGTTGTGCAGAGGGATGAAGAGAGTAATTACTATCATCAGAGCACATAAGCTGTCTATCATGTGCACACATGTCACTATATATGTATTTATTTGTATAAAAAAAGTATGTATATATACTCATACAGTTGTATCATACTCAGAATCAATTGAGCCCTGCTATGTGAAATTTACATTGGCTAAAATTGCATGATTAATATGAAAATATTATTTAGTTTTTAAGTATATTCAAGGTATAAAATATTACTCCTTGTTAGATTTTGCTTATTTATTTGTTTATTAAAATTGTAGTCATACATGAGTCCTTTAATTACCTACATTAAAAAGTAATTATAAGATTAATGAGGCATTTCATTTTTCTTGCATTATACTATACTTGGAAGAATTGTAAAATGCACAAGTGTTCCACAGGGACGACTTCTTGTAATGACAAGATGTAGTGACACTTTCAGGATCATGATTGTCTATTAATTGCTTGCTAAGATGTACAACAGTGGAAACAAGCTGTCAGTGTGGTAGTATTGTAATCTAACAAATGGAACTAACTGTACACTTTCAGTACCTGCTTGTCTTGATCAAGGTTATCAAGACTATAGAAAAGGCAATGGGTGCTAGGAGTACAAATCCACCACAGGACACATAATACCCATGCACTGCATATACAGTTTCGACAAAAAGTAATCAACCCATGGAATGTTTCATATTTTATTGTTATGCAACATTGAATCACAATGGATTTCATTTGTCTTTTCCTAGATTCATTAATCTCAAAGTGAAAATAAATTAATTACAAAAATAAAGTACAAAATAATTGTATAAGTATTCACTCCTTTAATATGACACACCTAAATCATCTCTGGTTTGGCCAGTTGGTTTTGTTTGTCACAATAGTAGTTCAATGAACACCACCCTCCTGGGGTTTCAGTTGATTGCAGTAGAAATGCACCTAACCTACACAATGAAGACAAAAGAACATTTCAAGCATATCAGTCAAAAGATGATTGAAAATCACAAGTCAGAGGATGGAGACAAAAAATATCCAAGTCACTTAATATCCTTTGGAGTCCAGTTAAATCAACCATTAAAAAATGGGAAAAGTATGACATTTCCTGGAGCAGGCCATTTGCATGTATACATGCTATTTTGTGTATTTTGGCATTTGGACTTATGAGGAATGGATTCGCATTTTGACATTTATGTTACATTTGGTGTAAAGTCTGCAAAGGTAAAAGTTACTAACGTCTCAGTTTTATATATTTATGGAATGCTGTTTTGAGGTCACACAACTGTGATTCTTTTGATGATGATGGTGTCACAGCCAAAACTGACACTACAAACATGGCAGAGATCACACTATGTGTTATCCCTCAGTGAATAAAATAACCTTGTAGAGCTTAGGTGTTAGCTTATTCTGAAATAAGCATGCTTCGACCACGCTTTACCTTTAACTCACAAGTTCCATCTTGTCCTTTTGTTTCTTGGCAGTCTGGTTATATTCTCGATCTCATGGTTCTGACCCTTGTTTTTCTTGACCATGTCTTGTTCTTGTTATCATTTCCCGGTATTTTTTTCAGTGCTCACAATAATCATTGGTCACTATAACATGTCCTTAGCACAATGGGGCACAGCCTCATTTGATCTTGTGCAAAATAAGTAATAAACTTAATTTCATTTATTATTACAATGCTTATAGCAATCCTTTGCTTTGCCTTTTTTAAAAATTTTCTATTATATGCACAACTAGAAGAGGCACCCATTGCTGCACAGGAAAATATTTTAATCTCAAGTCTGTGGCTTTTATCTGTTCTGGTGTTTCACTTGCTCCGAGCCACCAGGTGGAACTGCCATTGAAACTGTTTTAAAAAGGTTAAAAAAAAAAATATCCCTTGGGTCAAAGATTTGGGTTAGAACAAAATCCAGGGTGTTCCATTGATCAAATGAGGGTGGTGTGCAAATTTTGGCAGTGTGGATCTGTAGTAGTTTGAAAACATTTGCAGTCTTTTCCCTAAAGTGTACCTTCAGCTCTTTTCCTCGGTATCCATGTGTGTCTGAACTTCTTTTCACCAGCGCTCCCTCTCTTAAGCATGTTCCCGTAAAGCCTGCTTTAATTATTTTCAATGCATCTTTTTCACATCATGTCAGCTTTTATATTTGCCATCTCTTAAGGTGATTCTCCTCATGCCTCCCATGTCATTTCTCCTCCTCGTGTGTCTTATACTCACACTTCCCCTTTTGATGCATCAACAACACCAAAGTGACCAATCACACAAACGCAAAACTGGCCAATCAGATTACTCAGAAGGCCTGGACACACTGACTTTGGTGTTATATTATACAGTATAAGTAGATGTATACACACACAGATATTGAGCTTTATGTATTATATATAATTACTTATCTAGAATAAAAACGTTTCTTGTAGTTTGTGAAATTTTGTTTATGCCAGGTACTGCAAGCCTGTTTCCAGCTGAAGGGCTGAACCAATTGGCTTTGCAGTGTTCTTACCGATGGGGAAGAGTGAATATGTGCAACCTGAATTTTCCAACTTATGATAATTATCGTCCGATGTTGTAGTTGTTATATTTTTTTATTGTATGTTTGCGTTTCTGGAGATAACTTTTCCCCAATTGTGGCCAAAAGTGGTTTGAAAAATCCAGTACCTCCCTTAAAGTTAGCCAAACTAATTAAAAAAAAAAGAAAAGAAATCAATGTCAATAATGCATTCTTCACAAGATATTACACAGCATCTTGATTTTCACCTATCTCACCTACCCTATATGTTCTCCTTCCACTTTGAGGAAAAGAAGCCAGCAGTTTGATGACATGTTTTAAAGATGTGCTGTATTCTGTTTCAGAAAGAACAGGTATGTCTGCAGAAAATAGTTTTTCAATTGTTTGCTGGCCTTGTGCTAACCAGCAAACATGTGGCCTCATGGTAGCTAATGTTACTACTAGACGTGCATTGTGCAGTCTGAGTTGTGAAATATGTACAGTAGTCTGCATGTTCAATTTGTGTTATTTTGGATTGTCCTTTTTCACCTCAAAGCCGTTCAGTTCTAAACTTCAAGTGTTATTGCAATTAGGCACTTTGTAGCCAATAGATTTTCCTGAACTTTTAAACCTATAGCGTTATATTTTGTCAGATGATGACAATGTCAGACGGTATCACAATGATGTAATCAGTTGAGATACACTAGTAACCAGCATCCCATTGCTCTTATTAAATTATTGTGATGTGAAAGGTGTATGAACTTTCATATTTCACTATTAGTAAGTAGACAAATATATATTATTAATTAAGCAAGTTCATGTTTACATTTTCTGCACCCATATAGGAAAATTTTAGTATGGCCTCACCAGATATTTAATGCCAGAAATGACACTGTTTATTAATAGAGTCTTAAAAACTGTTGAATTTAAACCAAGGGTTATTATGCCCAAACTATATAATGCACTCATAAAACCACATCTGGAGTATTGTGTGCAGTTCTGGTCACCATGGTACAAGGAAAACATAGCATCACTTGAGGCTGTGCAGAAAAGAGCAACCAAGTGCACCTCAGGACTTTAAGGACATATCCTACTTTGACAGACTCAAATAATTGAGCCTGTTTATTCTCAAGCAGAGGAGACTGCGTGGGGACCTAATCCAGGTATTTAAAATCCTCAAAAGCATTGATAAAAGTACATCCAGCAACATTCTTTCAGCTTAAGGGTAATCACGTACTCATGCACATCTGTGTAAATTAAGGGAAAACGCATTGAAAGCTGAAGCCAGGAAGCATTTTGTGACGCAAAGGGTTGTGGGACTCTGGAACAAACTACCAAGACATGCAGTTGAAGCAGGAACCTTGACAACCTTTTAGAAGAATCTGAAAGAGATAATAGTACAGCTTAGCTATCAGCTAAATAAATGGGGTTGATGGACTGAATGGTCTTCTATTGTTTGTCAAATTTCTTCTGTTCTTACCCACTTCAAATTGCTCAGAAGAGCAACTTTTGTTAATTGTTAGTTCTAGTGTTTCATCCATCAGTCTCTGAATTAAACCTGAATGCTTTCTCAACTTCCCTATTGATTGTCTTCTAAGTTCTTGTCCTAGTTTTTTGTAAAGATCTTAAAAAGAAAAAACAAAATGTTCACAGCCAAAGGTGGAATAAAAATGAGAGCAGGAGATGAAAGAAGAATTAATGTGTTGTTAGGCGCAATCAAGGATGCAGTCAGAGGACAGGTTAAGTTTAGAATACCAGGAGGAAGTCAAAATACTGATTATTAAAAGCTGAAAAATAAAGTCAGGACTTCGCACTATCAGGATAGTCCTGTACTAATGGAATCAGTGTAAAGTTTCTTTCAATTCAAAACCTATGGCACCTTTGTCATTGCGCCATGTTATATGCTGGTACTGCGGTTTGGTTACACATAGTGACAAGATTCATGTGCTCATCAATGAGCACTTTTGCTTTACACCAAATGATTTCACCCCAGAAATAAAAACCAAGAGAACAAAATAGTGACAACATGATCTTAGTGTAGTAGCCTTAACAATAATGAACCCATGGAAAAACAAATACTAAATTGAACCGCAAGCTCAAAAAAAAAGTCAGATTCCTGACAGTAACATTACTTTAGGCTAGTTAGGGTGGCCTGCAGAAGAGGGGTAGAGTGTTAAGTCATACCAGAGGTAAGACCACACTGCTTCATGCACCAATCAAAAATTGCCATTCCTTTGTCAAACATGGCATTCTCGGTATTTGAAAATGTATCATAGCTCAGGTTGTAGCCTGGTGCAAGAGTTGTAGTGATATCACTGCCTCTTCACTAAAGCGTACGTAGAGTTTTGTTGGTTTGCTCCATTAGTTAAACTGGCTAGTTACTTTGCAGGATGGCTGAAGTGCAGAAGTTTTTGGATTCGATCTTGCTGGCAAGATGGCTTATAATGTATACAAGAGCAGGATCATGTTAACGTTTGAGAAAGAACAAAGTTGCCTAAACCTCTGAAATGGTAATACTGTGTACTATTGACCTATATAGGATTTGAATCAACTGCAGCCCAACCCCATGTGACTCTGGGATTAACTGGATTAATCAGGTTTGAAAATGCATGCATGGATTGATGTAGTTACTGAAGGTTGTGTTCAAGCAGCTGACCTTGTTTGTTGCTATCAGATTATAAAGTTCTTGCAGACCTTGCAGAGTTTCATTTTTTTTAATATTAAAGCCTTTGTTAAACAAAATCATACTGTTGAGGAAACAACACTTGAAATCAGCTCATGGGTAAATGTCATTATCTCCATTCCAAAGGCAAAATGTATAAAACCCAGACGCTTTTAATTTCCAGGCCATTATTATATCTGCACTGACTATAAAAACCAGATGTAAATGTCATTCACAATCCAATCTAGTTGTCATTTCACCAATACGGTTGACAATCAAATCAATATATCTGTCATTTTGGCTCACAAAGGTGTCATTTTTCAGATGAAGGATGTTCTAATTCAAAATGTTGTCATTCATGAGGGAATTTAATTGTTATTTGATAACAAACTGCAATACCTGTGAATGTTTTATCTAAACTTGGTCATCTGGTTTACCTTGAAAGACAGAATAAAGCCTTTTTTAAATAGCACATTATAATAAAAGTGGCTGTAAAGCTAAAACTAATAAAAGCAAAGTGCTTGATGATTAAGTCCATTAAAAGGTTAAAAGGTAAGAACTGTTATATGTCAATTTATATTTTCTGTTGTTTCAGCTTGAACTGTATGTCCTCCTCTGGAGGTGCACTCCATAGTTCACAGTCTTTTTGCCTCTTTCTGGTTTTCTGCATTGGCTGTGACTTGGTGCAGTTTCCAACTTGACTTTAATGCCTCCTATTTATTCTGGACAAGGCCTTTTCAACTTTCATGGAATTGACTTTTTCAAGCAAATTGATTCTTTTGCTTTAGTTCTATACAGTGCCTTCAGCATTACAAATCGTGGCCTTAGGCAATATTTACTGAAAAATAATAATTTTGTCTTAAATAACTGCATTTTTAGCTGTCTAGCAGATAAGACAAACATTTTAAATATTACTTGAAAATCACCTAAATGCCAGACCAATAACATCGTCATCTTGTGTCATCCCCGTAAGTCTTACACCAAATCCCGAATGGTTCAAAAGTCAAATGCAGTGTATGTATGGACCAGAAACGTATTGCACAGGCATCACATCATGGCGGGGTAGTTGTTTCACAAACAAGTATGTCTTTCTCTTGTTGAAATGACAACTAACCTGAACATCGTCTTTGACATCTGTTTGACCGAGTATTATTACCCATCCCTCACTGGTCAAAGTATCACACAAGGGTTCATACATCAGATATCACTAAGAAAGAAAACCTGCCATCTCCCATCCAAATAAAATCGTCAATCACATTTCCAGGGCCTCTGAAGCCACTAGCTTCCTATTCAGTGACAATCCAGAGACACAGACAGATGACACAAGGCAGCTCATGCCATGTGTGCAATTCACCACTTTGAAGCAAAGTGCCGAATCGTCTTCAATCACTTCATTTGGTAAAAGGCAGTGCTTCGGATCAAAGCACTGAGAGCAACAATCAAGAGTGCTTTTAGAGGCTGAAACTGGGGCGTACAAAGACTCAGTGGCAGACATGAAACATTGTGATGCTGTATTGATGCAGACTGAGGTTCTGATGTACAAAATTAGCCTCCCATGCACGTAGAGCACGTCTTGTCATCTCCTTTCATTTATAAAAAGCAAGCAGTCTGCAATTCCCTGGGTAGAATGCAGACGTCAATATTCCCAGGAGGCTCAGGGCACCCAGTAGATGCAAATTAATTCTCCAACAGATGCAAATGAAAGAATTCACCCATTTTTTATATTAGTGAATCTTTAAAACATTACAGGAGGATGATCAATAACTGCAATGTTTAGCAACTGAAAAAAGCAAACAGATATAATAAAATCAAGCTGAGGCAGCACAAAAAGTAAGTGCAGTCTACAGCTTCACTTTCTGGCTAACTTCAGTCTGTTTAGTACATTGTTTTGGAAACTGTACTCAATTACAAAGGAAGCCCTTATGAAGAGCTGTGCTCATCTACCATTAGAAGTTAAGAGGTGCCGGAATGAGCTGGAGATACTGTATTGTGCCAGAGTTCTCCCAGAGGGCTCTACACCTTTTCAGAGAAGCACTGAAAGATGAAGAAATACTTCTTTAGGTTGCAGCTCACATGGGGTTTCCAAACTGCATTTTTGTGCGCACACTGGAGTAGATAATAGCTGTGCCTTTAATTAGTTGGTGGTTCAGTACTACGAATAAGAAGCAAACAACACCCTAGGGTGCAGTAACATTCCGTTGAGACCTTTGATCCCCATCACATGTATGGATAATGTCAATACAGTAAGGGTATATTAGTACTTTTTTAAACCAGGATGAAATTTAAGAATTATCTCTGCCACCTAGACCTTGATCTACACACTCAGAATATGGCTAGTCTCATGTCAGGTAAGCTGTTTAAGGCACATCTCTCTATTATAAAAGGAAATCCTGGGATGAGACTTTTCAAAGAGATAATTTCAAGTCCTGCGAGACGAAACTTTTGCTAGGAGATTTTTTCAAGTCCCGCACTCCTCTCAACCATATTCAACCATGCACACGCTCCAATCACCTCTCATTCGTGTGAATGCTTTTGTCAGACACACTTCCTGCAATCTCAGCTCTTATAAATTTTTATGTTATCCTCATTTTAAAGTTCTCCGTTTCAGCCTTTAAAGAAGGCTGGACATTATTGTTAAACTTACAATCTATTCGTTTTATTCATAGCAGTCCATTTCTGGACAATAATTCTATATGTTCAAGATGACACATCAACGTCTAAGCGATGTAGAAAAGGCAGCGCATTCAAAAGAGCCCCAAAAGCGTTGGAGAGAAAAGAATTCAAAAAAGAACAATAATAATCTAAGTGCAAATTCGGAAAATAAGGAAAGTAATAATCAGCCCAGAC
Source organism: Polypterus senegalus (assembly GCF_016835505.1). Taxonomy (NCBI): domain Eukaryota; kingdom Metazoa; phylum Chordata; class Cladistia; order Polypteriformes; family Polypteridae; genus Polypterus; species Polypterus senegalus. The sequence continues at coordinate 170,208,466 of NC_053154.1, forward strand.
CAAGTGGAACTGAAAACCTAGCAGGTCCAAGCAGGGACTGAAATAAAAGACAAAGAGTAGAAGACAAAGTAGAACGTCATAAAGAGGTTCAAAAACATTGGCACAATACACATGCAGCGCAGGTTAAAACTGATAGTAAAGATCACATTAGTGCTAACAAACAGAAATTATTACTCGGTGAAATAACGGAACAGCAAAAAGAGAACAAACTATGGACATAGGTGATATGAAAGAAATATGTAGATATTGTTAGGCTTTAAAGTTTAAGTCGGAAACTTGTAGATTGTCTAATTCATGTTGCCATCAGGGAAAAGTAGTGTTTCTTCCCAATGAAGAGGCGTATCCGCTAGAATTAAAAGATTTGTTGTTTGGCATATGTTTTTACTGAAGTGTTACAGTAAAAGTATAAGTTTAAAAAGTATTTGCGTGTTAATTTCAAAGCTAAACAAAATGAAAATGTATAACTCAACAATATATTACATTTTAATATTTTTTGCTATGGTTAATTACTCTCTGTAATGTAAAAAGTCATTTATTTATTAGAGAGAAAGAAACGATATTCATTCACGGGCAGTTAGACGTTGCGTTATCACGATGTAAGTCCAAACTTGGAATCAAAATTCAATGCGAGATTGATGAAAAGTTAATTCCAAATATTGTTTTTACTGAAGTATTCATCAGCTGGTCATCATAACTCTTATCAATCACTCTTGTAAAGCTTTGCTGAATTTGTTCCAGCTGTAATAATGAAGAGGACTTTTTAAGAGTTAGGTTTCGCTGGCCTTGTCTCTAAAGAGCTTGGTGGCAACACAAATAGCTATTGTAGTTAAATAGAAAGTGTCCCTTTTGATAAACAAACCCCTTCAACATGCACCGACTCAGAAGGAGTATTATAGTAACTTAAGAATTATGTGCTGTTATACAGATATAATAAGTCATTTTTATTCAGAGTTTTGAATTTAATACTGCATCTGTAAAATAATGTCTAATTTCCATAAGATTAAACAGAAAAAGGCAAATGATGACAGAATGGAGTGTTTGTGTATTGGGCTTCCCAGCAACATTTGTCATCTGCATAAAATGAGCTGGAGTTTCTTAATTTAGCAGATTAGATCATCAGCCTTACTACATTTACTGTAACAGCACTGGGATGCACACGTCTCAGAGGATGGTATACCCAGAGTACAATTCTGCAGATTTGACCCAAGAGTGCAATTATGTAACAACTGAAAATTAAAAATACATGTAAAATGAATTTTAAAAAGCAATCAAGAATTACATTTTATGATCATTTAGTGCTGATTTTGTGGGAAAACAAGAGTTGCAATGACGAATGTGGTCACTTGCTAAATGATAAGGTAGCCTTTTGCTTTAAATAAAATTAAATTAGAAAAGAAGTGACACATGTTGTCTGTTACATACATAAGCTGACATTCACACCCTTCATAAGTTCTGCAAAGATCATATCATCATTAATCTATCTTCCACTGAACAACCATCCTGATGACAGCCATCACACCCTAATTTCCAAACCTCTACTCTGTTTCTATGTTTTTCAAATGAATTATTTCAATTTTTAGCCTTTGTTAAGTCAAATATAGAAAATAACTTGAAAGAGGGACAGTCATATTTCAAGTTCATGTGACATGTGTTTTAGTTACATGAAACCTGCCCTTCTCTTGAGGCTTGTGTTATGTGGAGAAATTAATGCCTATTTTACAGTATTTACGTTTTTTTTGTTGTAAAACTCACTTGAGAAATCACCATCCTGCATGAATCAGTTGAGTTCTGTTGCCTTTTTGTGCAGCTGCAGTTTTAACACTAGAACACAGGAATGTTTCTAGGCACCTGAACCCCATTACCCTGAACTTTGACCCTGTTACTTGCTAGTTTCTTCACTGCTACAATTCATAAAGTGCCAGAACTCATCCCAGCCTGCAAATTATGAGAAAGTCAAGAAAGAAGTCGTTGGAAATGAAGTGTACCTGATTAAATGGGATGATGCATTCAGAATTTGGTGCATACTATCAAAGAGGTAGCAGGCTGATTGATCAAGCACTGCTGTGTGTAGCCATAAGGCATCGTCTTCAACCTGACAGGCTAGCTTCCATGGCAGCTTTTTAATCTCTCTCTTTCTCCTATAAATGTGTAAGTAGAGATAGATAGATAGATAGATAGATAGATAGATAGATAGATAGATAGATAGATAGATAGATAGATAGACTGAGTGAGAGTGTATATAGTACTCTGACCCCTTCACTTTGTGCATTTTTTATTTTATTGTAAGATTTCATTTTGAATTGATAAATTTTCCATCTTTATCAATTAAACTACACTCAACAACCCATAATGACAAAAAGAAAGCATGTTTTTAAAAAGGTCTGCATATTTATTAAAAATCAAAAATTGAAATCTTTCAATGCTATACTTATTCAGACCCTTTTCTGTTGTACATCAAATCATGTTTGCTTTATTTCTCCATGAGAGGTGTCTAGAACTTGATTGGAGTCCACCTAAGGCAAATTGAATTGACTGGATATTGTTTAGAAAGGCACACACCTTTGTATATGGGGGAAAGGATTTTGTGGTTTGAAATTACCCTTTGGAGAAAACCCCAAGCACTTTGTCTGCAATAATCAGGCAGTGCTCATCAACTGCCGAATGCCATCCTTATGGTGGTTTGGGGGTGATAGAGTCATGCTATGAAGGGTTAGATGAATGCAACCAAATACAGAGAGGTCCTTGAAGAAAATCTGCTCCAGACACAGCCTCTTACTAGAGCGACAGGTCATCTTTCAATACAAACCACACAACCAAGACAACACTGAAGTGGCTTCTGGACAAATCTCTGACTGTCTTTGATCTACTCAACCAAATACCAAACTTAAACTTCATAGAACATCAGGGAAGAGACCTGAGCACAACAGTTTACAGACGTTATCTATTCAATCTAACCTTAAGAGTAATTGCCAGCAACAGCCCAAATCCCGGTGTGCAAAGATTGTAGAGATTTACCCATAAAGCCTCAAAAATGCCAGCAGGGCATCTACCAAGGAATGAAATTAAGGGTCTGAATAATTATATGAATGAGAGATTTCATGTTCTGATATTTAATAAATTTGCAAGCCATTCTGGAAGCATTTTTTATTTTGTCATTATGGGTTATTATAAAAATATTGATATATACATTGTGACAAAATAGGCAAAAACCCAGAAAAAGAGTTGGGGAAGCTTCCCCATATAATGTCCAGCATGCAGAGTAGTCAAAAAGGACTGAAATTGTGGTCAAAATTAAAAATAAAAAATTTGACAATTCAGAAAAGACAATTCATACTATTTAAACAATGGTGGCAGGAAGGAAGTTGGAGGCAGATAGGAAGTGACATCATCATAGCTAGCTGGAAGTGACTTTTTTTTTTAAACATTTTATTGAATTTATTAAAATCAAATAATATTCCATACAAGCAACCAAGTTTTACATAATGGGTTCGAAACAAATCAGCCTCCACCCATGAGAAATAGAGCTAGGTCAACAGAGAAAACTTTAATAGTAGGAAAAATATGTAAATAAATAAATAGAATAAAAAAAAGGAAGAGAATCCCCTTCCTCGGTTTAAATGCGTATTTTAAAATATTATTTATCAGATCCTGCCAGGTTTTGAAAAAGTTTTATACAGATTCTCTAAGTGAGAATTCGATTTTTTCCGATTTCAAATAGTATATAACATCAGTTACCCACTGACTTAGAAAAGGTGAGTTAGGATTCTTCCAGTTGAGCAAAATAAAACTAAATGCCAATAGTGAAGTAACAGCAATTACAGTTTGTTTGTCCTTCTCCACTCCACAAGCCCATCTGGATGTACACCAAACACAGTTGTTAGTGGGTTAGGAGGGATTGTGACACCAAGGCTGTGTGAAAAGCACTTAAAGATTTTGTCCCAAAACATGTGACTGAGTGAGGCTGGAACTTGATTGCAACATTTGCAGGTTGGATTTTGCCCTGGAAACATTTTGGACACGTTTAAAAGAGACAGATATGCTTGATATATAATAATAAGTTGAGTAGTTGTATGCTTTGGCGTCTTTTTTTCAGAGCCGGATGAAATGGTAACAGGTGGGGCTGGGGCGGAAAAGAATGGGTAATCCACAGTTGTTCTGTTAAATGAGGGAAAAAGGCATTAGCACTTCATTCCAATCCGTTATATTTTATTATTTAACACTTACTTGGACCCTTTGGCTGACCCCTAAGCACACTTGTGTGACAACACATACTCAGTCTGACAGCCAATGTTAAACTGCAGTTTTTAATTTCTCCGTCTTTCTTATATATACATGTGTGTGTGTGTGTATATATATATAGTTTGTTTGCCCTGTATATATATATACACTAGTTGTCCCCCACGGCTCCGCCCATGTAATAGTGAAACAGGACAAATTCTAAAAATGAAAAACAAAACTGGGATAGCTAGCTAAGCGGATGCAAGGTATGCTCCAACACGTGGCCAGAGGTACAACAATTCAAACGGTGGCTGGTGTGTGAGTGAGGAGGTCCCTGCCTGGCTCCCCACTCCTGACATCACGCTTCCCCCTCCCCTTGGCCCACAGCCTCTGTCTCGGATTAGCACAAATAAATTACTCCTACAAGCAAACTGTGATCCTCAGCGTAATGAGAGAAGTCGCAAAATCAACCAGAATGTTCAAGAAAATTATAGGAAAAAACCCAATTTAAATCCGTTAAGTAGTTCTCTTGTGAAAAGCTGACAGACATACAGACAGACAGATGTTGGATTTTATATATATGCAGAGATATATACATATATATATGTACTGTATACAGTATATTTATAAATATGTTTTTATATTCTTATTCCAGGCAGCTTTGATAAAGTTGCATACTGCTTGTAAGGCATGAATTACCTGACAAAGCAGCGTGACTTATTAAAAGAGGTTCACACAAGCTGAGCCTAAAGAAACCAGGCCAGTTTAGTGAAGCATTACTTTGGTACCTTTTCTGATCAGTATGTCTGGTAGAAGTGCTTGAAGGGAAAGCTGTTTCTCATTTTTTTTCTTGATTGACCCACACAGATGCTTTATATTGGAAAAGAAACCCCGGAGCCTCTTCTTTCTGAAAGAGAGAAAACCTCAGGGAGCCCAAGTCATTGCAGCTGAGGATTTTTTTGCAGCTTAAAAGCAAAAGCAGGTTGCATAAAGAGAAGTTTATTAACCTGTGACGAACAGCAGACGGGTGGATCAGTTGGCTTTTGAGGCAGGTGGAGAGAAGTGTAAAACCAAGTCCCTTACTCCTGGCTGTACCATTTAGGGACCCTGCTGAGAAGTTCGAAGATGCAATGATAAAGTGATAAAGAAAAGAAAATGAGCATAAGATAAATGAGCTACATGACCTACACTAGCAGAATGATATAAATTATCATATTTTAAGAGGGAATAGGTACAAAGCTCTCTTTTTAAAAATAAAAAAGAGAAATACCTTCAGTATTTACCTGCTATTTGATAGGACTCATTGCACTAGCATGCAGACATTAGATGCTGGTAAAGTTGATGTTTTGTTAGAAATTCGGAATTCACACATTCTAGTTAGTTGTGGCCAAAAATGTGCTGCTAAAGTGTTGAATTAGCTCATTACATTGATTTATTATTGAGAAATTCCACTCATCTATTAGGAAATGTGGCATTTCTCAAAAAGTGCTGAAATAAAAAGCTGGCTTTTTAAAGAGCATTAGGTCACCTCTAAGGAACTTTCTGTAACCAGCTCAACTTACCATGCTATAGCACACCTTTGGCACACCTCCCATGTTGAGTTGGTATCTGATCATGCATCTGAAGTGCACTTCTAGCCAAATCAATGGGATTTGTCTTTAGCCACACATGCTACTTTCAAATGCATGTCAATTACACAACAGCTATTTGAATCTTTTTTAAAGCTCATGTGTCCCATCACTCCCTCCTAAACATTTGTTATGGCTTAGTCATAAAGTCTCTCATATTCTTTGTTTTATTGCATTTTCCAAGTGTTCATATCTCTGTTTTCTTTACTGTTGCTATATTTTCTTGTCCAAATATTTGTACTTAAAATAACCTTTTTAGATTTTTACTTTAATATCAATATTGTTTGTTACTTTCTCAGTCACTGGTTGATTTCAGATATAATACATTCTCCAAATAGTGTTGCTCTATAAAGCACAATTGTGTAATAAATGGACACATCTTGCTCTCTAGAGCACATAAAGTTGCTACTAAAGCGCTGAAACAAAAGATCGGGCCAAAATTCGTTGTCTGGGTATTTAAATATGCAGTTTGCCTATTTGAGATTGTGTTTCACATAACACATGAATGACAAAAAAACATGGAGATTGTTGGGAATTTAAATTTTTTACGCATTGAAGAAGATTACAATGATTCTCATTGCCAATGACTTTTTCATCGTCTAGTTCATCTCAGTTCATAATATATGTCTACAAATCTTTTTTACTGAATAACAAAATTAGGGTAAGAGAAACAGAAGTAATTGATACCTGAAGTCACAGCAATCACAACCTGTTTATATATGAATTAATTTTTGAAAATGCACCCATTTGTACCAGACATAAAGATGGATCACGTTTTATCAAAAAATATAGCAAATTATGCACATTAGGACGCCAGTAGAAATTGAGGGAAAAGAGCATCTACGACAAACACACATTAATTCTTACAAAACATTTTAGGAATCTGGAACAACCTCTGACAACATTCATAAAGTATTTAGATGAAATATTGCAAGTAATAGCTAACAAACAATGTTAGTGTATTGAATGGTCATCTATTGCCTGTCAGATTTCTTGTGTGTTTATGTTTCTTGCATGATGTTTTAGAAATGACGTAATACCTTAGGACAGTTTAATCTATACACCACTGATACATAAATCATCTTTCTAGAACAAACAGAGATGTGAGAACTTCACACTAAGATTTCTCCTTTCAAACACAGCACTTGGGGATGCCATTTTTTAATTGTTTAGCCAATCTATTTTCTGCCAGCTCAGAAAACTGATAGTGAGGGTTCACCTCCAAAGTCTAACCTCAGGCTTCAAATTAGCCTTAGAACAATTAGGACATTAGAGTAATTTGATAAGAACAGGCCATTGAGAGCAACAATCCTAATTCTCTAAAATAATATTGGTTGAAATTTGAACGTCCTTAAAGATTTTCATCCCTATAACACTTCTTAGTTATTTATCCTACGTGTCTATGGTTCATTTTGTTAAGATAACTGACAATGCACAAATGTGTTATTTTCTCCAGTAACGCTGTGATGTAAAAAAATAAGCCTAAACCCAAACTCAAGAAGCAGAAGGGTAAAAAAGCTTTAATATTAACACTGTGAAAACTCCTGGCCCAAAAATAAAGTAATTTTATAGTTATAAATATATCAAGCAATAGTTCAAGACCAAAAAACACAAAGGCAGGAGTAAAAATAGTTTCAAAAAAGCTTATTCTTAAAAAGACAGCTGTCGAAGTAAATCAAATTCAGTCAACAACTTAAAATTATTATCCTTAAAACAAATCAAAGTTAAAACATTAGAGAATCTGAAAAACATTTACAATCTAGAAAAAGAGAACAAGAGTAAATACTTAACATTACAGCAGAGGTGCTGGGCACAATCCTCTCAGGCTAATAAAAAGGCAGAGATAGCCCCTCAGCTGCAACAAGCTCTGCCCCCGATGCTCTATTTTAAGAATTCAAAATGCATTACATTAAAATAATACAATAATTTAAACAAAACATTCATTAAGACATAATGTATGTTATGATCCCTGCCATACACTAGCTCAAAAATAGATACAGGCCTCAGAAAACCACAAAAAAAAACTGAACAAGTCAAGACAACTACATAGAACTCACCCTTGGCAGCCTAGCCCCATACTGAAATAGCAGGCTTCTGGGGCCTCATGTATAACGCCGTGCGTAGAACTCGCACTATAACATGGCATAAGCACAAAAGCCGAAATGCGCTTACGTGCAGAAAAATCCAGATGCAGGAATCTATGCGTACTCCAACTTCCATGTTCTTCCACTACATAAATCCCGATCAACGTGAAAAGTGACGCTCGTGCACGCGCTTTATGTAACGCCCCAACTCCTCCCATAATTACACCTCTCTGAATATGCAAATGAATATAAATCGCCCTTAAGCTCAGCCTTCTGTGAAAAGACAATGGGAAAAGCACGGGGGAAAATATAAGAATTTCAGCGAATACCAAGTGGAGGCAAAGGAAAAACATACTATTTGTTCAAATAAACCGTGGTATAATCAACAAAAGGAAGTTGATCGAGTGACATAGTGTGTTGGAGAAACTTGAAAGCTCACGTTCACAAAATCGCACAGTGCCAGAAAAGGTGAGTTGTAGCCCACTGTCTTAGTGTCATATGAAAGCTTATTAGGGAGAAAAAAAGGCACACAGTGGAGAAAGAGCACGAAATGTCAACTTCAATCTCAAAATTTCCACTTTAATCACGTAGTTGACTTTGTAAATTAAAGTAGAACATCATAAACTTCATCTTAAAATCGTTTAATTAACTAGTTTCTCAAATCACATCGTAATTAAAGTAGCACGTTAAATGCTTTGTTTTGTATTTGATCTTCTATGTGATCTATGTGTGTGAATCACTACTTGCTTCTTAAACCGGCTCTCTTCCTCCGACTGGACACAGAATCCATTACATTCGTGATATTACAGCTCTCTGAATAACTAAAATACTGAGATGTATACGTGATATCATTTTCATGATGATAGGAGTTAAAGCACGTTATTAAACATGAGTTTCACGGCACAGTGATTGTGTGCGACCTTCGATGAAATAATTTATTGCAGCAGTACTCAGGGGCGGCTCTAGGCTTGTGGTGGCCCTGGGAAGAGAAAGAATTGGTGGCTCCTTCACTCGCCGATGTTAAAATGGTATCTTATGCACGGTGGATGGCCACGTCCGTTGAGGACACAGCATAGCCGCCTCATGCTCATGACACAAGCATTTAACTTTTGCCGAAATTTGCTGCTGCGTTTTTAGCTGTGTTGTTATTTTCTCTTTCTGTTTTATATTCAATATATATTGGCGTAGCCGCCACTGCCGTCCTTGCTTTTCTTTCTCCAAGTAACCGATCGCCACACAATCAGCTCTGTAATAGAAGTTAAGCCATCTGTAAGCTTAGCGCCGATTCTTCAAAACGTTTAAGGAACATTGAAATATCTTCGTAGTACATGCTTAATTATTCTATCCTTCACGACAGTCCCAGTGAAGAATATAGATTATTTAAATGAAGTTAAAGTTTTATCTGTATAATATAATAAACATATTTTGCTGCATTTCATCTTAAAAATGATATCGTCACCATATGTAAATACGCACTTTATAAAGTGGCTCAGGTTGTGCGATATTATAACTATAGTGCAAGTTTACAGTGTGGTGATTGTACTTAAAAGTACAAAAAATTCTACAAGGAGCAATTGATTAAGTGCGTTTAAAGTTCTTGGGATGAAACTGTTTCTGAACCACGATGTCCGTACAGGAAAGGCTTTGAAACGTTTTGCCGTGGCTTTGGCAGCGTGTGCTTGAAGCTGTATACCGATAATTCTCTTTCCGATCAGCTGATGCTGTGATTCACACTCAGATACAGTGATATAAATACTCCAAGTGGTACAGTGAGAGTAATATGGAAAGAAATGATCCACTGTGGCAACTCCTAATAGGAGGAGCTGAAAGAAGAAGAAAAAGGTGCAGTTTTTGGAAAGTGCAGTATTCGGAATACTATGGCTATTCCCTGGACCATTATGTTGTTACAAGTTAATTACAATCAGATTCATTACACTAATAAACAATATTTGGTTAGTTTCAGTGTATTTATAAAGCCGCGTCAGGAAAATAAGGTGTAACCACACAGGAACAGTAGCACTGCTTTGACGCTGGGTGCCGCCAGTCTGCAAAAACGAGCAGAGAATTTGCGTACGACAAGATATGAAGTACCGTGGAAAAGTGTGTTGCTTTACACCAAGTGTAGGTTTTATACATCGCAATTTGAACGTGGAAAAGTTCTTACGCAACATTTCTGTGAGTACGCACCGTTTATACATGAGGCCCCTGGTCTGCACATTCCCAAAAATGGAACTAAGGTTTTTTAAATAGCAATAATATGCAAAGAGTAAAATAGGGAAACTGTAAATCTTTAGCCCAATGGACAAATAAAAAAAAAGCTTTTAAAATGTAAAGATTTTTTTCAAAGTATTAAAAAAGTGTATAAGAAAGTAAGGCAGGACAAAACAGAACAAACACAGACCAAAAGATAAAGTAAATGAATCCAGGGAACAAAACCACAAACAGTGTGTTAAGCAGGTTGAAGCCAGAAAATCCAAATATTAAAAAATGAACAAATCATGAAAAAGGAGTTGAAGACAGTAATGCCATGCTAAAGCTGCAGTAAGAAGTGTAAACAAATAAAACGAATGCACATATTTTAAGTATCATTTGAAAATTACAAAATAATTAACACTAAATATCAATAGAGTTAAAGAACAAAGAATATACTTGAGAAAGGAATGAAAGATATCAATATATTACAAGGAAGAAAAGAGAATTATTAGCAATATTTACAAAATATTTTATAGATAACAACAAAATTAAATAAAAACCCTTAAAAGCCTGGAGTGGAACCATGGACATAATATAATACAAACATTCAGAAAAACCAGAGCATGGTGAAAGAGTCGTCTGAGTTCTAGAGCCTGTAGCTTCTATAAAGTGTGAAGCTGCCCAGGGGCTGAAGCACATGGCCAACTTAGTATGGAGTCTTTCCATCCATCCATCCATCTGTTCATAAAATGAACCAGTTTCAGGGTTGCATGGAAACAGCCTGTGCATCATTGCATGCATGCAAAAACTAATCAGACCATCACTAGGCAAATTCACCAGTCACATATGGCAAATTTTCAGTTACAAATTAACCAAAATATGTAATTTATAATTGTGGGATGAAAACTGGCATCAAATTCAGGCAGGCCAATGCTGGAACAGTCTAACTCCATACCAATAGTGACTAGGCTAGGATTCAAACCCAAGATTCTTAAGCTATAACAACACTTATCATTACACCACCTTAAAATAGCTTTATATGGAAACTACTGTCATCCAAAATGCCCTTTGAATAGTAAAATATCCAACTCCTGTTTTATAATATATGCAAATCTGTCTGAGCATCTTCTCCATGTGCTGAAAAACAAGACTCAGTCATTATTATTTTTTTTTATTTGCTTGCAAATCTTATCTGCAACAATAATCACAGTGTGTAGAACACTGTTGCTTTCATATTTCTATAAATGAAGCCCTAGCAGTGACGTGATCTGGTTCGCACAGTGCATCTCTGGTGACTGGTTCAGCTTAGCAGCCTCATGTTCTACAACAATCTCAGCATTCAAGCCATGCTGCCTAGCACTTCAGAAGATGCCCAAATTCAACTTTCCTATCAGTTCAAAGCACTACTTTCTCGTTTCAAAGTATGGAGATTATCAATAGGTTCTGTCCAACAGCTTAAACTCAAGGCCTATTCAGCCGGAAATGTAGACATGCTTTGAATAAACTGATTTAATTCTTTAACATGCAGTCCAAAGCTTGGCATTTATGCCCATAAAGATTTTAATACATAACCATTTCCCTTGTGTTGCAGGTCGGATGTCCATGTGACTCAACATTTCACTAGTTTTGTCGAATACAAACTTCAGAGGTGTTCTATTAAAATGGTAAAGCAGATTAATTCACTTTACCTTCTTTTCAATGACATAATTAAGCAAGTAACAGCATTTTGCTAGTTTTTTGTGCATTTTTAAAATTTACCATGTCGATCTGAGTTGCACAAGCTGCTTAACAGCGCTGGGGAGCTTGCTTTGAATTTTGGCTTAGTTGTAATCTTTGTACAGTTTGTGTGATCATCCTGCATTTAAATGGATTCTGTCTTACCACATCCAATATTGAGGGAGTTTCAGTGTATGAGTGAGTTTATATAACCTGTAATTAACTAGCATCCTATTTAGGGTTGGTCCTTTCTCATGCCTAATGCTATAACTATAAGCTCTAGGAACAATAAAATAAAAAAGCAGGTCCAGATATCAGATGAAGGTTTCAATGTGAGCAATACGTTGACATATGAACATTGTTTTTTTGATTTAGATTTTTTTAAAGATTTTGTGGTTTTGTGTAAGCCTGTGCTGTAAAAAGCATGGGGTCCTAGAAACTATTGAAATCGTCAGAACAAAAATTGAAATGTAAAGATGTCAGGTAATTGAAAGGAACTACTGTATTCTGGGCATCTCTCCCCTATGAGGTTTCGTTTTTCGGAGTGCTCACCTCACTTCTGTATTAGCGGTGGGAGGAAAAGTTAAAGGGATACCATTTTGCCGATGCGTTCACCTCACTTGTGTATTAGCAGCTAAACGAATTTACTTCCTTGAAGGTGGAGCATTTCCCCGACTCCACTATACACTCCCGGAACGGACAGACAGACACAGACACTTCCACGCATAGACGTTTACATATAAGACTAGGGGGCTTTGCCCCTGCTCGCTTCGCTCGCCAACCCCTGGGCTGGCACTAGCCACTTTTTATTTTTGCCGCTCACATACGGGGATGCGTATGTAAATTTAAACCGATTGTTATTTTCATGGGAATTGTTACATATGCATAATAGAACTAACTATTTACATTACAGCAAGTAATTAACCCGATTAAAAATTAATAAAACTTAATAATTTGAAAGTAAATTATGTTTCATGTTGCGTTAGAGATATTCATTGCGTTAAGCAATTTTGTTCTGTTTGGCTTTGAAATTAACACGCAAATACTTTTTAAACGTACAGTTTTACTGTAAAACTTCAGTAAAAACTATTTTTTAAATTAAACTTTAGTCAATATCTCATTGAATTTTGATCCTGTGTTTGGACGTTTTGTGTTTGTGACAACGCAATGTATAACTACCTGTGAATTAATTTAATTTCTTTCTCTCTAATAAATAAACTGACTTTTTCGACTGTTTGTCTCTGTGATTTGATCATTTTCTTTGCAAAAGCTGTTCTAACCATCAACGTTTTAATATGAATGGCATATCAAGATCTCCTTTGGTGTCTAATGTTATCCGCGGCAGATGCACTACATTACCTTTCTTGGCTACATCCTTCTTTCAATAGTAATTCAGGCAGTGGAAAACCAGACGGCATTAACGATTATAGATATTCTTAAGAATATTGTAAGTTGATGTTTTCATCTTCTGCACAATCACCACCAACTGTTTCAACATAGTCTATCAATACGAATTTAACCAATTTACCATGTAACCGATCAACAATTTTCGCGCTACTTTGTTTCACTTCACCGTTTCTCGGTGCTAGGAGTGCCCGTGTACTTATTTCTTCAGTTGATAACCCTTCGGGATGAAATCTTCAATGAGATTTATTCATAATAAGTCTTCGTTATTTGGGATCTTAAAGTGAGGAAAACGTAAAAATTTATAAGAACTGAGAGAGCAGGAACTTCGTCAAAAGTATTCACACGAATGAGAGGCGAGAGGACTGTGTTGGTGATTGAATATGGTTGAGAGGAGGGCGGGACTTGGAGAAAATCATATGGCAAAAGTCTTATCTCAAGGGACCTGAAAAAATCTCTTGGAAATAGTCTTATCTTGTCTCATCTCAGGATTTTCTTTTATAATAGAGAGATAAGTTACATTTGTTTTACAGCATAAGTATTTTTTATTCTTTATGCTCAGAATATTATTTGAAGTATATTTTGAGTTGAAAAATCTTTGTTCGTATCATTACATGAGGTAAAAACAACCCAAAGTCAAGTATTTGCTGTTGTGGAGGACTGCCGGCTTTGTGTTCAGGCCCTCACCCCCAGGCCGCCAGGAGGAGCTCTCCCGACAGCAGGATCGTGCTCCGAGTTCTAACAGGGCCTCATGGACTATGTAGTGTTTTTACACAGCCCTGCTGGATACCTTGGGGGCCACTGGGAGTCACTGTAGGGGGGCTCGTGGGTTCTTGTGTGCCCTATAACCCGGAAGTACGTCACAATCACGTGACAGGAAGGAACAACGTGCTCCTGGGTTGAAGAAAAGAACTGTTTACCCTGACCCAGAAGTAATAAGGAACTGTGGACTAATTGGGCAGGAACACCTCTGGGTCAGGGGCTATAAAAGGACTACGGGCCAGTCCAGACACTGAGCTGAGCTGGGAGGTAGAGGGGCAAAGTGTCTGGGAGAGGAGGAGAGATTATTGTGTTTATTTAATATATGAGTAGTGTGGAAGGTGCTTGGTGCACTGTGTTACAGAAAAATAAAGAGTCTTGGACTTGTATCCGGTGTCTGGAGTCGTACCTGAGGGTTCAAGGGAGCACTAGTGCCCCCTACTGCCACACTGTATATGGTATTTTTTGCTTGCAATCAGCATTTTTCCTTCAAAATAGCTAGAAATGTAAATTTAGAAGTTTAGAAGGATATCTTTTTATTGACTAGAAGAGAGAGAGTTATTTAAATGTTTTTAAAGAAATATGCAAGTTCAGGTTGAGTCATCCATTGTCTTGGCCAACAAACAGTATAGGGAACAGTAAAAAAACAAAAATGAGGAAGAATTCAAATACCTCAGGCACAGGTTTCCTAGCATTAGTGAAACAAAAATGAAAGGAAAGTATCATTATTAGATCACAAATCCAACAGCTTTTCAAGGATGCAAAGTTCAAATTCCAACGGTGTGAATTTGAAAAAAAAGTCTGGGGAGCATTTGGGAGTACAAGGGTGGAAAACTATGAGGAAGTAGAAGAAGAGCTTCTATCTTCTGATCAAGCACCTGGGTGTCACATGTCTTTAAAAATGTAAATAAAAATGTAAAGTTTTATTTGGATATTTTGCATCTCTGATGAACACTGGGGAGAGGTTCCAACAAGACAAAGTGAGAGACATTACAGTATAGTGGAAGGTGGAGTGAATCTGTGTGAGCAGACGTCTATTGGTCATATAACTGTGAAACACCGTCAGAGAATCATAAGTAGAAAAAACCTACCAAGTGATTACATTTGTGTAGGGAATAATTACATGTAAAACAAGTATATGTGTAATTTATTATTAAGTTTTTTAAGTGTAAATAATACATTTTAAAGATATTTACGTCTGTTCTCTGTAATAGTGTTTTTTCATTTTAAACAATCATCTTTCAAAAGTTGGATGTGATAGACCAGTTATGTTGCCAGATTTGGATTCAGCACTCACAAATCTATAAAGAACACTTAATAATTTTGACAGAATAGTGTTATGCAGCACTTTTAAATAGAATAAAATATTGAATGTGAATTAATAACAATAATAAAGGAGACAATGCTGACATAATAATGAAATGTCATTGCAAAGTAAGTTTTGTTACTCTGGAAGACAGTATTCTGTAGATGAAGTCATTTATCAGTTGTAAAATAGCACACACACTAAGATAAAGAGTTGGGGCACCACCTTGGTGACTCTGTATAACTGCATTTGCAAAAGTAAAGAAAATGCACAGTAAATGTAGAATAGTCTTTATAGACAGGAGTTCTGAATAGGAAGTGAAACAAGATGGCTGATTTCTGGGTTATGAGTTTAAGTGGCAGGAAGAGGAGGGTCCAGGCAGATGGATACAGAAGTGACATCCCATCAATCTTCATTTTTTAAAAGGGAAGAGAAGAGAAGGTATTAGTACACAGCGCCAAACCCTGGTCCGGTCGCTATTTACCTTTACCAAAGCCCTTAAGGTGTCTCCCCTGCACACGCACATAACACTGTGTTTCTTAGCTTAATATTACAAATAAGCCAATCAATTCCTGAGCCTTTTAGGAACGGCATAAGAAGATGTTGTTCTGAAAATAGAAACTGAATATTCTAGCATTAAAAATTATAATACATACATAAGTAATGTGTGTTATCAAAATATTGGGGTAAGCATACAAGACAGCATGATGCAAACATATACTTTCATTCATTCTTACATTTTTAAGATTTTTTTTTTAAGTTTTAGACTTTTATTGAATTTATTTAAAGCATGTAGCATTTCATACAATCAAATCAAACTTAACAAAACTAAATTCAATTCAACCCCCACCCATATTTTTATCATTTTTTTCATGCATACAACTGATCTGACTAATTTGACACAGTGATGCTAACTGCTTCAGTCTGTGAAGACAGCAACTTGCGCTATGCCCAGAAAAAGCAGCCTGCCCTGTTAATGCACAATGCATGTATCTTGCTATTTTGTCACTTCAATTTTCTTTGCCATCAGACATTACAGCTTGTGTTGCTGTCATTGGCAAGATTTGCCCAATTTGCTGTTGTTGCTGTTTGGGTTTCTCTTCTTGAGAAGACACTTACGTTCATGTGTCATAAGAGCTGAAGTTAAACAAAACGAAATAATTGGATAGTAATGAGGATCATGTCAGAGGCGCTGCAAAATACTAGATGGGGGTGGATAATGGCTCTGTCTGTGTTACCATGAATCAACTGGTGGCTTTAAACATAAACCAGAAACAGGTATATGAATCTGTATATCCCGGACTTTGGAGAGGGTGCCCTCAAATATGAAAGATGTGGATCTGTAAGAGTCCTATGGGCACAGATTCAAGATTTACCAACATCCTCTCTGTTGAGTGAGTAGACTGAGTGGTATAAAAATAAACCATGTTATGGTTTGTCTTCTGTATACCCATGCTGCCTTTTAGCACATATCACTGCTTGAATTAGGTATTAGGATTAATGGGATTAATGAATACTAGAACCATAATATTTCCAGCATAATTTAATTTTATGGTTGTCCTTTTTCTTTAGACACTGCATGCCCTTAGCTCACTGCAGCTCTGTATTCATTTTTCTTGCTGACTTTCCATATTTAGCAATCCATTGATCAATCTGTTCATTTGTTCTAGACTCCACATCCTTAGAGCTGAACTGGCCGTCTCGGTGGCATTAGAGTTTTTGCCTCTTTCATATAAAATGAACAAAGAGAAACCGGTGTAACCTCTGTTTAACATGCTGAAAACTTGTTGAACTCGAGTTAATCACTATGGCCCATGGATTAGATGCCATTTAATTATCTCATGTATCTAATGATGAATTAGTTTAAAGTGCAGCCTGCTAAATGTAGATGTCTTCGTTCCGTTGACATGGACCTCACTCTATGATTGATGCATCCTACTGTATAATGCATAAGTTCCTCTCGATTTTAAACCCTGTTCTGTTTGGGGCAATTCATAAGAATTATAATGTGGCCAGGTAAGCAGACCAGGGTAGGCAGGAAAAAGATTGGGGTGCTAACTGGACCACCCTGTTTAATTAAAATAAACAAAGGAAAGTGAACTGCTCAGCTAGAAATGCGTTACAGAGACTTTTCAAAGAGCCAACACCTAAACAAGGGATGTTAACCTGAACGAGATGGAGCTTTGTCCTCCTCCAAAGTTAGGGTCCGAATGAGATGTCTCCTCCTGGGTGTGGCCCCTTTTGTATCCTCTGGCGTGCAATGGGTGGAGCCTCATTAAGTCATTCTTCTGTGCTACTGGAAAAGGAAGAAGAGATTGTTAGTGTCAGCATCCCCTTTTGCTCTGAGATGGAAGTGCTTACCTCTCCAGAGCCAGGAAGATGGTCCCCAGGTGCGCATATGTAATAGAGCACACTATGAGACTTGTGTTTTAGTGAATCTTCTGGATATGTGCATCCCACAAATCCATCTCTCATTATTAAGAATAATAAAAAAGCAATTAGGGTTAGTACTTTCCTCCTGATGTCAGAATAGTGCCCAGCTCCCTGCACCCTGTTGATTAAGTGAATTTTATACATGTATTTGTTTTCTGTACTTGTTTTCATGTTTCTTGCATACAGAGACCAAATTAGAGACTGTTAGGCATCATTCACATGGAATTGCCAGAGTCTATGTCCTTGTTTTTGTGTATTCTTTACATGAATATCACAAAGCTTTGATGTTCTTTTAAAGTGAAAATGCTGCATTTGGGGATTTGAATATGGAGAACTTTCTTGAAGCAAAGAGAAATGAAGACTTCGGCTCTTCAGCTAATGATTAACTTGAATGTGATTGTTTCACTGCAGTTGCCTTTTTATCTAGAGTGAACTGGTAAAGCAGAGCTTTTGAAACTTCGCTGAACAAGAGGGCAATTTTTCTTTAATAACCTCGTAGACCAGCATAAGCCCCTGTAATTGCTTTTTCTCCCATAATCCTCTACGTTTCCTGGCAGATGGTGAATTGATCAGGACTCCACGGAAAGCCCATCTCTTTCAGGCTTTGATGCAGCTCACATCCCAATCACCGCTCTGCTGACAGCCAAGGTCGTCTAGTGACCTAATATACGGAGATCTTTAAATAGCATTTTAAATTCATTTTCCTGGCTTTTTTTTTTGTTCCACTGCTTCAGATCATACTGACTGGTTTTGTATCCACTTTGTTAAATATTTAGGTGCACTGCATTAGCTTGGGTGGCAAGGTGAGTCATGCTGAGCGGCAGGTGCAAGACAGATTTGTTAAGTACTGGAGTGGGTGTACAAAAAAGACTGTGTGACCAGACAGAGAGGCCACCTTCAAATGAGACCCTGCACAACTGATGTGTTCTGTGTTCAAAGCATAAAAGTTGATTAGGGTCAGGTGTTGTGACTTCACGACAGAGTGGTACCAGCGCCAGTCAAAACCTGTCATGAGTGGACATAATTGGTGACAAAGTCAGGTTTGCTAAGTTATTTTTCTTCTTTTTGTTTGGCAGAAAAAAAAGTGTAGGAGTAATAATGAAAAGATCTGAAGAATCATTGCATCAGACTTAGAGCTGTATACTGTATCTTACTCTAAATAAACAGTACATAAAACCTACTATCCAAGCAAGCAACAGTCCCCATCTCCTGAAAGCTGTGAATTCTCTTTCCTTGAATTTCCTTCACAGGCTGTGAAAGACAGCCATAAAATCAGGATGTTCCTGGGGGAGGAACTCAAAGAGAGCAAATTTCTGTTGCCATGTATTTATTCTTTTATTGCTGCTACTTTTGGAAATAGAGCACCTAACTGCAAATCGTGTTCTATGCAGTCCAGTAGCAGCACTATAATTTCAAAAAAGTGTGGGTCTAATGTTATAATTTATTAATATTAAATATACAATCATTAAAAAAAATAGAAGTCCACTTATAACAGCATAAATGGTAGTCAAATACTAATTTGAAATGTTTTTTGCTAAAACTAATTTAATTGCACGTACAATGAATACCATTTGATGATACATTTGAGATACCAGAACATTGTAGAGGGGCGGCACGATGGCGCAGTGGGTAGCGCTGCTACCTCACAGTAAGGAGGCCCGGGTTTGCTTGCCGGGTCCTCCCTGTGTCTGCATGGCTTTCCTCCGGGTACTCCGGTTTCCTCCCACAGTCCAAAGACATGCAGGTTAGGTGCATTGGCGATCCTAAATTGTGCTTGGTGTGTGTGTGGAATCAGTATGAATTGAGCTTATGGTACATGAATATCAGACATATCAGTGGCTAATCCTTCAACATTGGGAGTGGTTGTAGGTTTTCTAGCATACTCTCTGGTAGTGCTGGCAGCAAATCCATTGCTAAAGTTAGCACAGCTAGCATCAGGATTTTCACTTCCCATTTTGGCAGGGCATCACCAAAATTTTATTGCCAGCATCAGACTCTGGAACATTTTATAGTTCTGTTAGTTGCCTTTCACTAATGAAATCTCAGAAGTAGCTTGCTGAGACATCATTCAGACTTACCTTGCCTTTTTCATGTAAACCCCCCCTGCAACAGGACCTCTACACACAACTAGTAAATTCAGCAAGTTATTAGTTAATAGCTTCCTGTTAGTGTCATATGCTGTTTATGGTTGTGATTCGTAAAATTTAAATTTAATATTATTTTGTAAACAATGTTAGGTGCCCTCAAATTGCTATCAATATTTATGCTTTCCAAATACTTTTTAAGACTTAAATTAAGTTTTATCTACTCTATATATATAAAATCCTAAGCCTAAAAGTGCAACGATTTTATGTGACTTTTTTGTCACGCTTTAAATCAGCCTTAAAACCTACATATAAACTGCTCAAAAAAATTAAAGGAACACTTTGAAAACACATCAGATCTCAATGGGAAAAAGAAATCCTCCTGGATATCTATACTGATATAGACTGGGTAATGTGTTAGGAACGAAAGGATGCCACATCGTTTGATGGAAATGAAAATGATCAACCTACAGAGCCCTGAATTCAAAGACGCCCCAAAAATCAGAGTGAAAAAATTATGTGGCAGGCTAGTCCATTTTGCCAAAATTTAATTGCAGCAACTCAAAATTGTACGCAGCACTTTGTATGGCCCCTGTGTTCTTGTATACATGCCTGACAACATCGGTGCATGCTTCTAATGAGATGACAGATGGTGTTGTGGGGAGGATCTCCTCCCAGATCTGGACCAGGACATCACTGAGCTCCTGGACAGTCTGAGGTGCAACCTGGTGGCATTGGATGGACCAAAACATAATGTCCCAGAGGTGTTCTATTGGATTTAGGTCAGGAAAGTGTGGTGGCCAGTCAATGGTATCAATTCCTTCATCCTCCAGGAACTGCCTGCATACTCTCACCACATGAGGCCAGGAATTGTCGTGCACCAGGAGCCACTGTACCAGCATAGGGTCTGACAATGGGTCCAAGGATTTCATCCTGATACCTAATGGCAGCCAAGGTGCCTTTGTCAAGCCTGTAGCGGTCTGTGTGACCCTCCATGGATATGCCTCCCCAGACAATCATTAACCCACCACCAAACTGCTCATGCTGAATGATGTTACAGGCAGCATAATGTTCTCCATGGCTTCTCCAGACCCTTTCACTTCTGTCACATGCTCAGGGTGAACCTGCTCTCATCTGTAAAAGCACAGGGCACCAGTGGTGCATCTGCCAATTCTGGTATTCTATGGCGAATGCCAATCGAGCTGCATGCTGCTGGGCAGTGAGCTCAGGGCCCATTAGAGGACATGGGGCCCTTGGGTCACCCTCATGAGGTCTTTCTGGTTGTTTGGTCAGAGACATTCACACCAGTGGTCTGCTGGAGTTCATTTTATAGGGCTCTGGCAGTGCTCATCCTGTTCCTCCTTGCCCGAAGGAGCAGATACTGGTCCTGCTGATGGGTTATGGACCTTCTATGGCCCTCCCCAGCTCTCCTAGAGTAACTGCTTGTCTCCTAGAATCTCCTACATGCCCTTGAGACTGTGCAGGGAGACACAGCAAACCTTCTGGCAATGACACGTATTGATGTGCCATCCTGGAGAAGTTGGACTACCTGTGCAACCTCTGTAGGGTCCAGGTATCGCCTCATGCTACCAGTAGTGACACTGACTGTAGCCAAATGCAAATCTAGTGAAGAAACAGTCAGAAAGATGAGGAGGGAAAAATGTCAGTGGCCTCCACCTGTTAAACTATTCCTGTTTTGGGGGTCATCTCATTGTTGCCCCTCTAGTGCATCTGTTGTTAATTTCATTAACACCACACCAGCTGAAACTGATTAACAACCCCCTCTGCTACTTAACTGACCAGATTAATATCCCACAAGGTTCATTGACTTTATGCTATACTCTGATTAAAAAGTGTTCCTTTAATTCTTTTGAGCAGTATATATGTTTGGTATCATTCTTTTCAGAATTTATCGAACTTTGATGTGATGTTTTTAGATTTTCAGATTCTTATTCTGTTTTTAAATTATAAACTAAGAAATATCAAGAGCTCACATCCCACGAGACGAGAATTTGTGCCAAAAGATTTAACCACGCCCGGGGCCAGAAATAAAACACAAAGAGTAGATGACAAAGTAGAATGTCTTAGAGACAAGGCAGTGAGACAAAAAGACAGCTGCGGTACAGGCTTTTAAATGTTTAAATGGGCATGGCAGCAGCACCAAACAGCAGCAGAGATGCAAAGTGGCTGGCACGTAGCGCAGGCCAAGTGTGTTGCCGAGCCAACCCCCTAGTTGTATATAAAGTAATTGTGGTTATTTTGCTGTGTAGGTTTATAATTAATTGATATTTCAGTACAGGGAGAACTATATTAAAATGTGTGTATGCCGTATAGCGTTTAACTTGTAAATAATAAAAAATATAAACAAGCGCATTATTGATTTAGAAGCTGCCAATTAGCAAAGTGACTGGGCATAAGCCTACCTGGGCCCTTTACTCCCTGTGTTCCTGGTGCAGTCAGTGCTTCATTTACACATTAGGATCTAGGTGTTTCTCAGATTGGCACTTACACTTAGTAGTTCAATACAAGCATCTTTGAGTATCATACAAAATTAAAACATTACCTGCCAGAATAATGATGAAATCAATAAAACAGTAAAAATATGCATACAAAAATTACCTAAAATGGAAAACAAATCACACCTTGGACTACCAAAATGATGATTCATTACACTTGCCATTAGCACATAGGGAGAGTTATATAATATACTATTACAGCACCCAGCCTGTACCATTCAGTCTCCAGGGGCTTCATTTATAAAACTTTGTGTGGATTTGAATGTGAAAATATGCATACACCATTAAAACAAGAAAATACGTACACCAAATAAAAAAATCCAGGCCTACGCACATTTCTACACAGTATACCCTTTGTAAATCTTATTCACTGTGTAAATGTGCATATATGAGCGTGCCTCAAACACCACCCTGAAACATCCACATATGGAGCATGCTAATCAACCTCATACATATGCAATTACAATGCTGCAGAACTTCATTGGCTGGTAGAGCAGCTCTCCCTGATGTGTCAAGATCCCGACACCCGCATTCAAGAGTATCTGGGTGCGTTCCATAATTGAGAGTGCAAGATCATGCTGCATTATAGTGACTCTCTTCTGCACTTGGGGGCTCTGGGAAAGGCGTAAGGCACCAATGTCTGAGCGGGTATTATCTGGCATGTGTAATAACATGATTTCTGTTTCAATGAATAGTACAGATCATATGAAGCACTGAGGTACCTTACCAAAAACTAGCTACCACAAATAGCACTGCCACATCTGTCAAAGCTACTTTGCCTCAAAATTAGTGAATCACAGGTTGACTCAGGGCAATGCAGACAAAACATTTGCCAGTCACATCTTAAATGACTTTTACATTAATGGAATGTAACTGCTTATGGTTAACAAAAGCAGTTTCATTCTCACTAGGTGCCTTTATTGCAATATGAGTGCAGTAAAGTGATCTGATTACATTAGGAGAACCGGACACTGGTGCAAATTGACTTTTTATGTTAGCAAAAACACATTATGTTTTATGTATGTGCACCCACACCATACGGAAACTGGATGTAGTTCCTCACCGGTCTGTTAGTGGCTTCTAGAACAGCAAGTATGATGGAGTTAAGCTTGGCTGAGATATTCCAATCCTGTCGGCCAATTGTCTGAGAAGTGACAACAGGTAGCCAATATAAATGATAGATGCAAACCAAAAAAGTTCTTCAGTGCAAACATACAACAATGGCCCTCTTAAAAGGGAAAATACAGTCTGTGCATCACATTCATCGTTTTTGAGGTGTAGTATGTTTGTTATATCAACGCAAATTATAAAAACGACTAAGTGATATGAATTACAGTCGATTCCAGTTAATTGGACCACCAGTTAATCGGACCAGCCACTTACTCGGACCGAATCCTAAAGAACCGAAACAGATCATATTACATAAGCCTAATATTGTTTGCTTATTTGGACCAAAATTCTGTCTAATCGGACCAAAGAACGTGACAGAGAATAAGAAAAATAAGCCACAATTCGCCCGTGGAAAGCGGATGTAAATCGGGTCAGCGACATCGGGAGGATCCCTGGGCTCCCCAGGAGAATTTATGCTTTTATTAAAGGTCAGGAAATCGTAAAATGTGTACCACGTGTAAACTAGTGGGGGTGAACATGCCTGCCCTTTCTTTCCTAAAACGGACCACCCAGTAGCCGGCGACACGAAGTCGAGTGTAAACAAGTGAAGTGCGCCAACAGAATGTGTCAGATCACATTAGACAAGTCTTTCAAACGTTGACTGGAATTTGGTAATGTAACCTTTTTTATTGTGCTTCACATGCTGAGTGTCGTGTAGATCGTTTTGAAAAATTTGTAGATTTCTTTTTCAATAAACAAAGGTGTAAGCAACCGTACATGTACATGTACGTAGTTCTTGTTTGTACGTTTGCCATACGCGTGTGCAGCACAATAAAAGTCATAATGACATTTTAATATGTTACTTATAGCACGTCCCGTCCTGGTTGCACATGTATAGGGCATGTTCGTGTATTTGGACCAGCCGGTTATTAGAACCAAAATGATCGTGTCCCGATGTGGTCCAATTAACAGGAATCGACTTTATTATGTGCGTGAGTCATTGTGTTTTGGCTGTACTTCCATGCTTGATCAAGGTTGTTGTCATTTTCCAGTTTGTCCAAAATGTTGCAAATGCATGTGTCAGAGTTGCCATGAATATACACTTGTTCCCCCACCAAGTTTTCTTTTGTAAATCCTGACATTTGCGAGGGAAGCTGCATACGCTTATTTAAAAGGCCCTTACAAATCACAAGTACAGTATTGGGTATAATAGTTTTTTAGTTTGAGAGTGGCTAATCCCAGTTTAGCTCATTTGTATCTGTTTTGTCTTTATTTTCACTTCTTTCCTTCCATCCCCTTTCTCTCTTTTTCTACTTTCTTTCCTGTCCTTTTAACAAATGTATTTTTTGTGACAACTACCTTGCCTGCCAACTACACCTTCAGCAATAAAATAAAATACTGTTACAGGATTCCTCATCACTGTAAAGGTGCCAGGTCCATACCAGAAATAGGGGATCTTAACCACGAATATTTTATCTTTGGTAGAGCATCAGTTTACTCCGTGGGTGTCTGCACTTGGGCGCCAGGAAAGGTGATAGCAAGTTCCAGCATTGACTAATACTGATCCTGTTATAGATGGCATTCAACGCTGGGATAAGCTACACAGTAGACAGAGGCAGGTAAATAATTGAGAGGAAATAGGAGCACAGGGACTAGGCAAAACAAAGGTCATTAAACAAATCCTGGAGTTATAACACAAGCACAAAGGCCCTTTGCTAAATGGAAAAGAAGCAATTAAGTGAAGAATTTAAGCACAAAAATGTCAGAGAAAACAAAGTACAAAAATGAATAAAAGTCTCCAATGAAAGTCTAGATAATATACACAGTCCGCTTTTAATAGTGTGGCATTAACTCACAAATCACAGCCAAAACCTGTGTGGTCAACGGTAAGAACCAGGAGACAACTTCATGCCAACTAGTGTACCCTCGGTATGCCACCTTCTAAATCAGTACTAAGCCTGTATACATTTTTTTTTTATTCTTACTATTTTTTTTTGCTTGTTCTTGCTACAATACACTGGATGTGATCAGACAGATTGGCAAATACCTAAGGCCAAACATTAGAGAAGTAAAAGAAAATCCTTTAGTATACCTGGCCTGTCCCCAAAATGCATTTCTTCATATTGGTACTGGTGGTTAAGGGTTTGTCTCAGGAGTACATGTTCAGGATATAATGACTAAGATGGTAAATGGAGTGTCCACAGGACAAATAAATCACCAAGGAAATGAAAACAGTGCCTGTAGGAGAAAACCAGAAGACTAATCAAAGAAAAGGCTATCATCACACACCAACATAAATGTAAAAAAATGGAGAGACAAAGTTTAAAACAGAATACAAAGCAAGAGGGCATAGTCCTGTCCAATAATCCACCCATTTTCTAACCCGCTGAATCCGAACACAGGGTCACAGGGGGTCTGCTGGAGCCAATCCCAGCCAACACAGGGCACAAGGCAGGAACCAATCCTGGGCAGGGTGCCAACCCACCGCAGGACACACACAAACACACCCACACACCAGGGCCAATTTAGAATCGCCAATCCACCTAACCTGCATGTCTTTGGATTGTGGGAGGAAACCCACGCAGCCACGGGGAGAACATGCAAGCTCCACACAGGGAGGACCTGGGAAGCGAACCTGGATCTCCTAACTGTGAGGCAGCAGCGCTACCACTGTGCCGCCCCCTGTCCAATAATATTCATTCAAACTAAATGCCCTTGGATTTATTCTCAGGAATTGAATACTTGTACCCTGATTACATTGTGTTGCTAGCCTTTATAATGATGGGAAAGTGAAGCCATGTGACTGGTAGTAGACATTGTCTCTCACAATTATATGAAACAATTCATAAAAACAGCACTGACTGATAATAAAATGGTGTCAAGATGATGTCACAAAACAACACTATAAAATGTGAAAATAACAGTGCCATATTATAGTATAAAAAATATCACAAAGTGAATCGGTGAGAATCTCAGATATAGTCATGACTGAAGTGAGTACTGAATTGGCAACCCAATGCTTTACAGTCCAAAGACAAACTTTAGGCAACAGTGCGTTGGGCTGCCATTGAAGTACATGTTGTCCTAGGAATGAGTATATTTAGATTGTTGGTTAAATGTGTTCACATTAAAATAGCAGTTTTGTTTCAAATAAAAGTACAGTGTATTCTAAAACAAAGAATGAACTAAAACATATCCACTCTCATCTGTCAAAACTTGCACTGCTAGATAGGGAATCC
This sequence comes from Polypterus senegalus, assembly GCF_016835505.1. NCBI lineage: Eukaryota > Metazoa > Chordata > Cladistia > Polypteriformes > Polypteridae > Polypterus > Polypterus senegalus. Next base: position 170,235,156 of record NC_053154.1, read on the forward strand.
GGGCTGTGATGTGAGAAAAACAATTTTTTGATAATAAAAAATGCATTCTTTTCTGAATGATTAAAAATATACGTATAGTAATGTGTACTCCACGCTGGATGTGTCATTACACCAGCCCTGTGCATAAATAAAATATAGCTTTTGATAAAGCATTGTCAATTCTGGTGGGAAATAAAGTTATAACATGTTCTATGTTTCAGTAAAGTTTAAATAACCTCACTAATAAGTAGATGTGAATAAAACTAAATTGTCATCTAGTGTTGTATGTAAATAACAACCCAGTGTAAATAATATGCATGCATCTTCAGTACCGGTTATGAATACAACTGAATTGTTACTAAAGTCCTAGATGTGAATAAAATTCTGAGCTCAGTTTCTGGATGTGAATAAAACAAAATTGTTGATAAAATGTCACGTGCCCATAGGTAAATTGTCAATAAAACATTCCCAGTCTTGGGTGTAAATGAAATTCTTTTGCCAATAAAGTGCAAGTGCAACAAGTCCTGGATATGAAAAAATTAATTGTTAATAAACTGCTGAATCCTAAGTGTGACTAAAAACTGAATTGCTGATAAAGTAAGGTTAATGATAAAATATTGATGATATGTACACAGTTGTAGACATAAAGAAAATCTCATTGTAGATAGATTGCATCTAAGACGCATTATGAGTTTAACCCTATCTGTGTGAAATTTAAAGGAAACCCGAGCGTGACTAAAACCTGTATCCTGTCCTAGATATACATAGTTTTTTACAGTGACGTGGATCAAGTCCTAGGCATCAATGAAATCATATTGTCAAGAGAAATACTTTTCTACCTGTCAATACTGATGCCTAGAGTGTGATAGCAGGCAAAACACTGGACACACAGACCTCAGTCGGCAGTAGTTCTAATCCAATGAAGCTTTCCTGTAGATACGATCAAGCTGCTTATCCCTGGAGAGCACTGTTCCACTGAGTGGTAATTCGCCTGACCTTGGTCGACACCAGCCTCTGTGACACAATGAAGCAACTTAACTCCAGATAACATTTTTTTTTTTTTTTGTCAAACACAAAAGCTGATACTTCCCTTCCTCAAGGAGCCTGAGCCAAGAACAGCACCTCTACAAAATGAGAGTTTTTAATGAACAAGTCACTTCTCACAGGACCTTTCATCTGCCAAATCCTTTGTCGAACATTTCATCCAAATGGTAGGATAAATCACAGGGGAGTTGAGAACTATTAATCGGGTTGTATTTCTCCAAAGAGTACAACCAAAATTACTGGCATCGGTTTACCTCACACAACACACTGCATGGACTGCATTGAGATAAAAGTCAAGCTGAGGGTTTCTCAGTTTCTGTGTTTCTATCTGTGAAAGAAGCAATCAGGTACACCACAAAAACTGTAACAAATGTTGTTTGTCAGTCTTGAGAACTTTCTGAGCTATGTTTTTGGGGGTCAGATAACACATCATTGAATAGGTGCCCCTGCTGATGACTTATGGCAGTTGGTCCTTCCTCATTGCTTAATATTGTTAATGAAGTTTATCTGAGAAATTAATAAAGTATCTATCTATCTATCTATCTATCTATCTATCTATCTATCTATCTATCTATCTATCTATCTATCTATCTGGTTAACATAACAGGTAGGCCAATTTTTGGTTTTGGGTTTTTGTAATAACATTTTGCCCTAATCATTGGCCTCCATCCAATGGTGCCAGTATTGAGAGTTCTCTGTGTGAGAACTCTGGCTTTATCTATGTTTCATCAATCATGTTGGAATTTTCTATGTATGCTTCTTTGTTTCTTTACAAAGACAAAGTTTTTTATATACTTTACAGTGCAATTAGTACTAATCAGGAGGCACTAACTAGATACCCAGAGAAATGTCAGCTAATAACATTTCTTGTACTTTACAATCTTTAATGTGACTCAGTCGTTGGTAAATTAAAATGTTACTGAGCATACTTTCTCATTGAAAATGATCTGAGTTTTTTTAGGAGCTGCAGCATCCCAGAAGTGCTTCTGTATTGAATTCTGCAGGTGGTAGTACTCTAAACACATTGAAAAATAGAGTAGTATTTAACTACAGACACCTAACAGCAGTAGCCAAATAGAAGAAGAACGTCTCACTCTGTGCCATGTAGTATAGACTGTATTTGTCTTCTAATCCAAATTTTAACTCTCTAGACCCTTTCTCTGTCAAGACAGGAGGCAAATGAGAAAAGAAAAATTTGAGGTACCATGTCAGGTAGCAGCAGGAAGCCTGGCCCCTGCTTTCTGCATTTATTTTTACCTCAGAGACCTGACAGTGGTGTCAAAACTTGCAGCAATTGTACTAAATTCTTATCTCTTTCTTTCCCATTCTCTTCTACTGACCTATTTCTGTTAGCTTGGCATGAGAGCCAAGTAATAATATAGAGCACTCACAGCAGAAGCCAGTCCCATTCCAAATTCCAATTCTTCCAACATAATCACATTTCTCTGGTTTGTGTCTTATTTGGGAGATATAGTTTTAGACTTTGAATAAAATCAATAAAGTCCAAGAAGAAATAATCAGATATTAAATTAAACTAAAATATCTATCTATCTATCTATCTATCTATCTATCTATCTATCTATCTATCTATCTATCTATCTATCTATCTATCTATCTATCAATCCAATAACCTTAAACTAATAATTTCAAGGTCATTGGCTGTGCAGAAGATCTGTTGACAATGAGAGAGTAGCTTGGTTGAAAGATCAATGATTTCTGCACCAAAATGATTCTGAGAAAATGCCAGCAATGTTGGCATTCAGAGAATGGAGGAGAGAAGACATTGCTGTTCAGCACAAACCACCACTTCTTTTGGGCTGCCCATTTCCCCTCTCAAACCTCTCTTAATCAAACACAAGAGTGCAGAGTAAAAAAGCAAAATGGGTTCAAATCACAGAGAACTGATTGATTGCTGTGTGAGCTACATCAAGACACATTAGAAAATAGCGAGCTCTTCTGCTGATTGGAGAGTCCTTACTGTAATCTAGACCTGCTTGGTCTGATTTCTGTTGCAAAAGGAAGTCTTCATTAAAAATGCTTGCTTGCTGTACACTGCATCTGAACCTAATTTATTTAATCGCTTGCCTGCTTATTTCTGTAATTCTTTATCTTTTGTTTGTTTGTTTTTATAGTGGCTCAGTGGCTCAATTTGGTTGGTTTATCTGGCTTATTTGTTCCTTTTCCCACAATCTCTTTGCAATCTTGCCAATGAAAGAGGATCCAAGCGGAGTCAAATACAATTGTTCAGTTTAGAAGCAGTGTGAAATATGCAAGTTTAGCTGCTCTGAGAGTGTATACACACCCCCCACCCACCTCAACTTAGACAGAGGCCATGGACTTGACATCAAAAGGCTCAGTCTTTGTCTTGGCTCATCATTGAACTTTGTGCAAGTCGATTAACTTTAAGGGTAAATGTATAATGATTGTGTTAAGTGCTCTAAGCATGAGAAATGTACCATATACAGTAAATGTTTTACCTTCCAATGGCACTGGTTTGGCAGTGGATTGCCATTTGCAACTTTACTCAAGATTATACATGGTACATGGAAGGTCATAAAAAATATTTAGAGGAAGGGGAGAGTTTTTTCACAAGATTATGCATCCCAACAAACACATTTTCAACTATGGTAACTGTCAGTGGTCAGTCACGAACCTGCAATGTCTGAACTACAACACCCCTAAACAGCACCTCCCTACTGCACTCACAAAAGGAAAATTCCAACAAAGGAAATGCCTGTAAGCAATACATAGCAGAGCGCCTCCTGGTGATATCAATTGAGATCTCTCTGTCTCTGAGCTCTCAGCCGTCACCTTACTATATAGAACTGCTTCTACACTCCACCAGTCCACAGTGCAAATCCTGCCAACTACACCAAGTATTTTGTTTTGGAATCACACTAGGTCACATATTTTGCAGTGTGTTAACTGCCAGTGGTCAGCCATGAGTCCATGCCATCTAGATAAACAAGGGCCATCAGAAACAGCATCTTACTATAATGAGCTAAAAGAAACAAAGTCATTCAGTTCACTAGGAAGTGATACCTTTGGGACTGGGGTGATACAAGATGTTTTCCAAAGCCTCGGGACTCTCCCCTGTTCCATGCTCAGGTTGAAGATGCGCTGTAGAGGACACCCCAGTTCCAATGCACAGGCCTTCAGCAGTCGTAACGATACTCCATCTGGACCCACTGCTTTGCTAGCACGAAGTCTCCTCAGCTCTCTGCTCACCTGTGCTACTGTAATTGTGGGTGGGGATGTCTCACCTATGCTGGTATCAGCTGATGAATGGTTGGAGGATGCATTACTCCGAGATGAGAGTGAGTTAGGGTTGTCAAACCTGTTAAAGAAGTTGTTCATTTGGTTTGCTCTCTCCACGTCTCTCTCGATGGTGGCACCCCGCTTTGAGCTGCAGCCAGTGATGATCTTCATCCCATCCCACACTTCCTTCATGCTGTTAATCTGCAACTTCTGTTCCAGCTTTCTCCTGTACTGCTCCTTCGCAGCCCTGACCTGGACTCGGAGTTCCTTCTCCATGCGCTTGAGCTCATGCTGATCACCGCCTTTAAATCAGCTGTATTTGTAAAAATAAACTTTCCCTATTCTTTAGCCATTCTGTAAAGATCATGTTTTTGTTTTTCTGAGGTCTCAGTGTTGGCCTCTGGCTTGGTGGCATGTGAATATGTGTTGTGGCAAGCGGCTGGGGGTGGTACCCAGCGGGACGCCCAAAAGGACAGGAGGAGGGATTACGTCTCCTCCAGTCCACGAGGGAGCGACCACCCTGATGTCTTTGGGGACCACGGGAACAGAGCTTAGAAGCTCAACCCTATAGGGGCCCATGGTCACCACAGGGTGTACCCCAATGCCTAAGGAGCCCTTGCCCTCAGCACTTCCGCCACACCCGGAAGTGCTGGGGGGAAGAAGACCAGGGGCACCCAGAGTGCCTCTGGGTGCACAGCCGGTACGTTGGCGGAAGTTAATCGGGAGGCACCTGGAGCACGTCTGGGTTTGTATAAAAGGGCCCGCCTCCCTGCATTTGAGGGCTGGAGTCAGGAGTGCAGAGGACGAAGTCAAAGAGGAGAGGAGCAGAGGTGGCATGAAGAAAGAGAGGCATTGTGAGGCCTGGACTTTGGGGGAGTTTTGGGGTTGTGTGTGCACTGTAAATAATAGGTATTGTAAATAAATGTGTGTTGGGTGATTTAAAATCATGTCTCCCTGTCTGTGTCTGGGCCAGTATCCACAGTGTTTATCCATGAACTCCTGCTGCACCTTGCATTCAAAGCAGAAATGACACCTTGCCTATAGTCCACTGTACTTCATCATTTTGAATCACGCCTGATACATCTGTAAGGTTTTTTGTTTTAAATTCAAAATTTTTACTCAATTTTTTATTTGGCTATTCCTTGTGGATTTACTGTACATATAATTTTATTTTTTTAGTCTGATTGAACTTTAGCAACTTTGAATTTCTGTTACTGAAACAGCTTACAATGTTAGGTACAATATAGTAAAAATTGATCAGTTGATTGTTTGATGGATCAGTTAATTGATATGTTAATCAATCATCCCATTACTATCAAGAGCTATGCTGAAAGCTTGCCTACCAATTAAAGTATAGTTATTTTCAGAACAAAGCTGTCAAATCAGCGTAGCAAAAGCTTTTGATCAAAGGTTTTGATAAGAACAGTTTCAGCCTCATAGTTTGTTTTTTTATTCCTTTGAAGCCAGTTACTCTAGATACTGCTTTCCATCTTTCTCACTTTGTCTCTTATCGGTTCATGTTTTGAAATGTTAGTGGGCTTGCAGCCCAAACACATTTGGTGTGCAGCCAGCTAATGTAAGGCTTCCAACTCCAGCCTTGCAGGTGGTCACCACTCTTTCATGAACAGGTTACAATTGCCTTAAGTGACCAGCAGGTTTAGAAGAGAAACTGTGCATGTTTTAATCCTTGGAATAATCTGATAATTTCCAGTTCCGCTTATCAAGTCAAGGAAAGGCACCATCAAGGGCTTAAAGATGGACAGAATATTGCAAATTGAAACAAACATGTTGTTCTATTGATGCCTGCCACAAAGAGAGATAAGCCTTCATACAGAGAAGTAGTTAGAGAATTTATAGCATCACAGTTGTCAATGCAGCAGGTTTCTTATAAATCCTTTTCCTCTAGCAGTTCAGGAGATGGCAGGAATATTTGAAAAAGTTAGGTGCATCTCAAATCTGAGATGGAGAAATATTTATTTTTGTGATTAGCCTTAAGATGTTATGGATATCTTCTGAATGGATGCTGGTCCAAATGAACCTTGAAAATGTTTTTGTTATAGAAAATTGAAAGTAATAGTCTTTCAAAAGAATGTCCAGAATGATAGTCAAGGGTTGAAGAACATTAAAGGAAAACCAACCCATCAAGATAAAGCCAGAAACCAAACACCTAGTCACAAAACCAGAACAAATGGAAATCTTAACACTATTGTAAACATTCTATATTTTTAAAAGATGTTTTCGTTATTTTAAAACTAACACAGGGCTATTCCTTTGTCTACTATGTAAATTTTAAGTGTAACTTTGCTGGAGCCACTACATTCTTGCTGTGTCAATGGATGTCATTGTCAACAATATGCGAGTGCCCTTAAAAATAACCCAGAACGTGGATATGTCTGTCAATAAACAAAAGCAGCAGCATTATGGCATCATAAACATCTTATATATAAATGTCTACGCATGGAAGTGTGTGTGTCTGTCTGTGCATGAAGCTCAAAGAGCTGGCAATGCAGCCCCAAGTTAACACGTTGGAAGAAGAAAGAAGTACAAGGCTTCAGCATGAAGCTGAAAGAAGGTGACTCCGTGGCCAAAGTGAAACCACCAAGGAAAGACAAATGAGAAAGAAACCCGTTGATAGACAAAGGGGGGCCAAGCACATCTGCAAAACGTAAATTCTGCGTTTCAGTTTTTTTCTGATGATTTCAATAGTTTCTAGAAGCAAGCATGGGCTTACACAGCTAGTAATACTAATAATAAATAACAAATACAATTACCATACTCACATGGTTATAAATTATACAAAATAAACCAGGATGATACCACACATGTTCTGGAAAGAAGTAACATGTGCAAATTCTGGTCTCAGGAATATTTATACTTTTCTAAGAATTTGTTTAAAGTTGAAGTGTTATTTTGTTAGGAAGTAAGTTTGTTATTTAGGTTTTACAGATTACAGAAAGCAGCACCGCAAGCTCTAAATAGATGAGTTCAGCTCCACTGGCTTAATTACTTTTCACTAAAGCAAATCAATTAAAGAAAATTTAAAAAGATTCAAAAAGGCCAAAATACAATAAGAAAGAAGATGCCAAATAATATAACACCCAAAACACAATTAGAAAGAAAGGGTCAAGTGATTATTAAGGCCAAAATAAATAAATATAATTAGGAGGAATAGGCTAAGTAATTATAAAGGCCAAATAAAAAATATGCCAAACAATACTGAAAAAGTAAGGAAATACAAAAGTCCACACATATTAAATAGCCCAAAAAATGCTTAAAAGCTTAGAAATACAAAGAGCAACATTTCAAGAACTAACAAAACCTAACTAATCTTTAAATAAATAGTCCACATTTTTGAGAAGGAAGAATAGGGAAGTCACAGAGTAGCTCAAGGTCTGTGTAGTTAGTATTTTAAATAAGAGCTCTGAAGGTCGGATCGTTAATTGCACAGCCTCTGTGTTGAGAAGCCCCACCCCCTGGGCTCAGCATAACAAGGAAAAGAATAACAAGCTACACTAACATAATTAAAAGACAACAAAATGAATGCAGAAAATTAAAAGCAATTGAATATTAAAGAAATAAAACTAATAAAACTAGAATCATTAACAGAAATAGCAACATAATTAATAAATAAAATGAAAAAATAAACAAGCAGACTATGAAAAAAGCCTGAGTAAACACATCAAAATATTCTGCTTGGGTTAATCTACGTTTTTTAATTCTTTAATTTTTCTAGGTCTACAGACTTGGAATGGGAACTCGTCCATTGAAAGGCATACTCAGTCATACAATCCCGGGTTTGATCAACACTGCACAACACTGGAGAAAACTGAACATGGGCATGGAGCATATGATATGAAATGCTGTATGCTGACTGGGCACATGCGTCGTGGCATGTGATGTCATGGCAGCCATCTTATTTAAGATCAAGCCTTGTGTCAAAATACACCTGAACTTTGATGTAAAGATAAGACCCAGAGCAAGAAATCTAGTTTCACAAGCAATTTAATTCAAGAAATACAGTAGCTGCAGGCTTTGACCCTTGAATCATATAGTGAGTTTGAATTGAAGGGTACATACAGGTTGTTGTTCATGCCCCAGTGGTCAATTCATGCACCGACTCTTTAAAGAATAAAGAGTGCTGAATAAACAACAACTTCTGGTTGGCAGCACTGCTTAATATATACAGCCTTCCCTATCTGAGAACTTCAAGATTTTATCAAAGTGGCAAAAACTGAAACTCACTAAATTGAATCATGAATGATAATCAGGCTGGGATCATTACTGAAGCTTCACATAGATAACACTACACAAGAGCCAGGGTGCTTTGAGTACCAAGTTTATTTTTGTTCTTCTTGATTTGAGAAGTCTTTTTTTACTTAAAAATTAAACAAAAGCTACAAGAAGTCCCAGTTCTTTTATAATGCAGCACAAACTCACAACATGAACCAGCACTTGCGCAAGAGTTTCTGGCCTAATCACTGTGTGCTTCAAACCTCAAAGTTGCTGACATTATTAAATGCATTGATTAAGAGTCAAAATATAAACAACGGAAAAAAATTAATCTATACTAATAAAAGGCAAAGCCCTCACTGACTCATTCACTCACTCACTCACTCATCACTAATTCTCCAACTTCCTGTGTAGGTAGAAGGCTGAAACTTGGCAGGCTCATTCCTTACAGCTTACTTACAAAAGTTAAGAAGGTTTCATTTCAAAATTCTACGTGTAATGGTCATAACTGGAACCTATTTTTCTCCATATACTGTAATGGACGTTAGCTTGATGGCCGTGGGGGGCGGAGCTGCGTGTGACATCATCACACCTCCCACGTAATCACGTGAACTGACTGTGACCGCAGTACATAGAAAAGAAGGAAGAGCTCCCAAAGAACGGTGAAGAAAAACGCAGAATGCTTTATTCACGAGATACAAGTTTAATGAGAAGACACGAGGTATAAACAAGACTTTGGATCACTTTGTAACGGAGTTAAAATTGCTGTAGCGAGAAACTTTTAAATGCCGGGTCTTAGCTAACATTAAATAAAGCAGTGGACATCGCAACATCACACAACAGAGCAGCTCACGTGAACTGACTGAACGCAGTACGAGTGATCACTTCCATGCATCAAACCTGTTCAAAAAACACATTACACAATTGACAAGGTAGGAAAAGAATATGCTCCGAGCTGAGCTCCACAACTAACGTGGTCTTGCGGAAGAAACTTCGTCACGCTGCCACCAAATACTCAGAAAAATCCACAAGTTAATACACACGCTGTCTCTAGAGTTTCTCCACACTCAATGTATTCCTTGCATCCCCGTTATACCCTCTGATCTCCCATTTCAATTCAGATGCCTCCAATTTTCAGTAAGGCTCTGCTGTGCAATGACAAGTAATAAGTCTCAGGGACAGACCCTACAAAAGGATGCCATTGATTTCAGGCAAGATTGCTTTTCTCCTGGACAACTATAGATTGTATTCTCAAGAGTAAGCTTGCGCAGCTTCGTCATATTACAACCAGAGTGCTGAACTGACAACGTGATATATAAAGAGAACTATAATAATCGTAATAAACGAACAATAAAACAACGGAGAACCCGTGGATTAAATAAAAAGGCAGCTTCCTTTTGCGAAGCAAGAAAAAGGATAGCCTTATATGTCGTTCGTTTATAAAACAGCGGAGAAGCTGTGTAAAGGCTGCTTCACAAAAAACCAGCGGAGCGCCTTATATGAGCAGGCAGTCAGCTAAAGAAGGGAATCAATAAATATCTATAATCGTAATAAACGAACAAAAAATAGCGTACAAGCCGTGGATTAAATAAAGGAAATGGGTACCTGAACAGTAAAGTAAGTCTCGAATAGCTACACAATAACTATAAGAATCGTAATAAACGAACAATAAAACAGTACAGAACCGCGAAGCAAGGAGAAACGACGGCCTTATATGGCGTTCGTTTATAAAGCAGCGGAGAAGCTGTGTGAAGGCAGCTACACAAAAAAACAGCACAGCGCCACACTCTGAATGTATTCCTCGCATCACCGTTATACCCTCTGATCTCCCATTTCAATTCAAATGCCTCAAATTTCCAGTAAGGCTCTGCTTCGCGATGACAATTAATAAGTCTCAGGGACACACCCTACAAAAGGTTGCCATTGATTTGAGGCAACATTGCTTTCCTCCTGGACAAAACTATACGTTGCATTCTCAAAAGTAATCTCAGTGCACAGCTTGGTCATATTACAACCGGACTGCTGAACTGACAGCGTGGTATACAAAGAGATCCTTAACAGATAGTTATTGGTATATTTTCCCTCAGTTTAAAAAGGTTTTCTTTTCTTCTTAATTAAAATTTAAAAGCAGTTCTTCGTCACTGCGAAGCGCGGGGATTTTGCTATATACAGTATATATATGTAGATATATATGTATGTATGTATCTGTATATATATGTATATATGTGTCTCTGTGTATATATGTATATGTGTGTGTGTATGTATGTATTTATATGTATGTGTGTATATATGTTGATATGTGTATATATGTATATATATGTAGATGTGTATATGTATATATATAGATATGTGTATGTGTAGATATGTGTATATGTATATATGTTTATATGTATATATGTATATGTATATATGTTTATATGTGTGTGTGTTTGTGTGAGTGTGTGTGTGTATATATATATATATGACAGCAACACTCATAACAGTGACAAAACAATTACATTGACAATCATATTACGTTATTATTAAAATGTTTCCTTTTCTTTTTCATAACTTCTTTAATACACTACTTCTCTGCTGCAAACGCGGGTATTTTGCTAGTTTCTTATAAAACAAACTTACAGAATGCAGCAATATATAAAGAAAAATAACATTAATATAACATTAGATACACGAAGAATCTCACATACTGACCCAGCAAGTAAACTTAATGGTGTATACAAATGGTTTTCTTTTGCCTGGGCTTCAAATTATACCAAACTGAGAGAAACCAAACAGTATGATAAGGGCAGGATTCTGGGATGTGAGAGAAGGAAAAGGACAGTCAGATGAACTAGAGGTGTTGTCACTGGAAATCTAAAACAGAAGGCCAGTATGCCATTCGCGGTAATTATGTTCATCTGTAAGTGTACTTCAGAATGTATTAGGTAAAGAAGACTTTATTATTTTTTATATATATTTGAATTTACTCTTTCTGTAATCTCCTTTTATAAAGTCCTAACTTTGCTGTTTTCTGTACATGTGGTAAATTCTTTCCAGTTATAAGAATGAGGAGGCAGCAACAATAAGATAGGTACAAAAAATACTTTTCAACATGGAATACTAGAGGCTAACCTTATCATAATTATTTTTATTTATTTTTTTATGAACGAATAATATGTATGTACATATGTGAGGGTGGCACAGTCACTCAGGACACCAGGGTTCACGTCCCAGGTGCTTCTTGCATGGAGTTTGCAGGTTCTCCCCATATACATGTGGGTTTTCTACAAGTTGCTCTGGTTTCCTCTAACATTCCATAGGTATTGGCCCTGATGTGTGTGTCTGTGTTCATCTTGTGAACCCGGCCCGGTGTTGTAGTTCCTGCCTTGTGCCTGATGATTGCTGGGATGAGATCCAACTGCCCTGCAACTCTGCCATGCTTGTCTTAATTATTGGCTTCTTTTGAGCAGGTTTAGATTAGGGTGCTCTGTCATGCGGTACATAGTTCCTCAAACTAAGATGCCAACGTCTTCAAATTTATATTGTCCAGACCGGAAGAGGCATAGTTTAGTTCAGCAAGTATGTGGTCGAGGTGCCTTCCTTGGGTGGCTTCTTGAAGCAATGGAGGATAAAAGAGATGGTATTGTTAGCAGTGGTGCCCCCTCTTGTTTCTGAAGGTTATTGCATAACTTACATATATATATGCTATACCTTCTGAAAGTATTAAGACCCCTTCACTTTTTACACATGTTGCAGGCTTATACTAAAATCATTAAAATGCATTTTCCCTCCTTCAAACAATGATTAAGTAAAAACTAAAGAACATTTCACAAATTTTGTAAAAATATTAAAGAAATATGGTATATGTTACATAAATTTATAGTTTTATGCTTTTTGCATGAAGAAAGCTGATCATTTACTTATTTTGCCCTCTCCATTTGTAAAATTGTCACTTTTCCTTTGGGACCAAAGATGCACCAGAACCTTTTCAAAGAGTTAGTGACTTTTTTTTGTTTACATCTTGCCTGAAGAAGGGGCCTGAGTTGCCTCGAAAGCTTGCATATTGTAATCTTCTTAGTTAGCCAATAAAAGGTGTCATTTTGCTTGGCTTTTCTCTACATTCATAATGGCTAACACGGTACAACAACCTAGTACTTTTAATCCTTCAGAAATACATCTTTATATCATGCCCTGTTGCGCTTCTGTAGGACAGAGAGGCATTGCACTGTAAAGACTTACTATTTGAATAAAGTTCATCGCTGTGGGAAACGTCTTTGGCCTTCAGAAGCCCCATGCTACACAACTACCAGCATAAATCCGTCTTTGTCTTGTCAGCACACATTTGAAATCCTTCATTGCTAAAGGACAGGGCTGCCTGTGTCAGCGATATGGTGTGCTGCAGCCTCTGGGAATGAAAAACACAGCATATGTTTCAATCACAGCTCCACACTGCCAGTCAAGTGCTTTTTTTCTGCAGGCAGTGGTGGATAGCAACAGCATGATTTTGCTTTTCTTGTTACCTGAATATGATTTGTGTATAACAGAAAAAGACCATTCATATTGCATTGTATCACCAGTTGATGGCAGCTTTCAAAAAATTGTCCTTCCTGCATGGATTACCATGTGAGTTCAGTTTCATTTATAACTACTTTGCTATTTTTATTGTGACAGACTCACAGCCACAACCACCAAACAGAACGAGTATATACTGTTTAAATAAAAAAAGTACTATATAATCATTAGCAGTTATCTTGCAGATTTTATTTTTTTTTTCTTTTTACCACTAATTGTTTAAACTGTATTGTTCATTAAAATAATTACATTTAACCCACTACAGCCAGGTTCCTTTACTTCAGATCAAGTGAGGTGCCAGGAAATGTGTTAATGGTTATTCTGTGTAAATAAACCCTACTGTACTGCTTCTAGAATATTGAATAAATCCATATAAATATACATAATGAGGAAAATTCAATTCATCCAACCTTCACGTGTTTTATGGCAGTTCTTTTGAACAGCCACAGCTTTCCCAAGGAAATTCCTTTTACTGAAGGTCATTAATATCGCTTAGCACAAGACCAGAACCTGAAAAACCACTACAAGAAGAGGAGAGGCAAATACCAGGTTTGGAAAACTAGAGATGGAAATAACTAACGCGTATGTACTTCAAGTAAATGGCAGTGGCCTTGAACATCCTGGAACATTCCAGAAGAAAAACACATTTCTGCATACTTCTGCTGAATGATTCGTGGGCTGAAAGCCAACATTGTTCATAATGGCACTCGGTTTTGTTTTCATTCTCTCCTTTGCTGTGACTTCCAGGGTGTCCAGAGTGTGTCTCATCATTGAGTCTGACTTTTTAATTACTGTATATACTTGTGGATAAATTCTCCCACTGATAAGTCGGGACTTGGTTTTACAGTATAATTTCTGGTATTTTATAATGTTGGTCAAATAAGTTGAATGTGGTAAACTCACGCTATTGGTCCAAGAGATTGATATGCTAATGGCCACAGACAGAGTAACCAGGGACCACACGGCCTTTTTTTTCTATGTGGGTGCAGCAATGCGCTCTATTAGCAAGTGTTCCTAACCTCTCTCTCTCTCTCTATTGTGCTAAGGTGACCACACAGTAATACCCAAACTATTCAGAAGTAACGTTTGCACTGATTTATGTTTTTTTGTATCTCACACCCTCATACACCTTTATCGCAAGAGCATCCCTTATCTATGATGGAGCTTTCGGTCAGAAGAAAATATGAAGCTGGTTTTAAATTAAAAGTCTTTGAAGTGGTGAAAGAAATTGGTAACTACGCTGCTACAACAAAATTCTATGCGTCTGAGAAACTGATGCGAGATTGGGGGAGGCAAGAAGATGTAAAAATAAAAAAAAGTGTCCTGGGTCCAGGTGTATAAGTCGGGTTCTGATTTTATGATCGATTTTTCAGGTTTCAAGACCCAACTTATACATGAGTATATACAGTTGCCCATCTTTAATTAGCTAATAAATGGAAATGCAATGGGCCTCCTCTTTAAATATAGTTGAAACAGCAGGATAGGAGCTTTCTGGAGTTTCTCTCCTTTCAATAGGAATCAAGAATATAAGGCCATGAAATGTCCAGAGGCTGCCAGATATATGCAGCTAAATCCCTTCTCTAGAAATGGCTCCAATGATGTAAACCCCTAGAAAGAGTATAAATGGTCACCCTTTACATGTAAGCATTGCACAGTCAGATGAACACTCAGATGAACAGGACAGATCAATGGCTGTCAGGTATAAACAAAAGTCAGCATCCTTGAGTGATTGGGAGGAACCAAATACAGTAAATCTGAGATCTTTATTTGACTGCTGTTCCAACACTTATGAGAGCAAATGTGTACAGTACAGAAATATATGACATTCATTGTTTTTTTCTTTGTATTTGTAAGCTCATTCATTTTTTCCTTCTAATAAGTTCCTTATCTTTATTAAATTGCACAAGTCTCAGGGTTAATATAATTTTGTGACTTTCACACATGTTTTATTGGTAGGCAATGACCATCTGGCTTGAGACTACTTGGTATAAAAGTGTCCGCACAACCCATACATGGGCCCAGGTGCAAGTAAACACAAATGTTCCCAACAAACTGAGCCCACCAACCAGTACACACAAAAAGTGATAGGAGCATTTAAACATAATAACATATAGAACATAGTGAACTTGATACTTATTAGGTTACTAGTTATTTAAAAGTGAAAGGCATGGGCTTACTTTAAAACTTTAATCATCACCCCCCTTTTTCATCCGAAATAATTTGCAAGAAAAGGAAAACAAAATGTTTTCCAAAATGTGTTCCCAAACTTTTTTTAGCTAATGACTAGGACATAAATATGTAAAATTTCAGTGCACCAAACAAATAAAAAAAAAAATGAAACATGATAAAAAGATGTGAATAATTAAACCATTGTAACTTCCGAGCTAGAAGTCATTGGCCCTCCGTGCCAACAAACAACACTACAATCTTGTATATAAATGTCTGCACATAGAAGTGTGTGTGTCTGTCTGTCCAGCCCGGAAGTAAGAGGTGGAGTTGAGGTAAGGGCTCCACATCCAAGGATTCATAAGCTTAGGCCAGCACATCGGCAAAACGAAACCTCCGAATAAAACGTCACTCGCTTAGCTGCTATACAGAAGTGAGGTCAGCACATTGGCAAAATGGTATCCCTTTTACTTTTCCTCCCGCCGCTAATGCACAAGCAATGTGAGCACGATGGCAAAAAGAAACCTCCTAGAAGAGAGATGCCCACAGTAGTTCCTTTCAATTACCTGACATCTCTACATTTCCATTTTTTTCTGTTGATTTCAATAGTTTCTAGGACCCCATGATTTTTACATCACAGGCTTACACAGCTAGTATGTAATAAGTCAGTCATAATGATTGTGTCTTTGTGATGACGTTTTAAAGCAGTATGCTGTACTACGAGTTCTTAAAAATGTAACTTAAATTGTTAGACAAATCGTAAATCCTTCCATTTTTTTGTGGATCGGTGAATGAGAACCCCTGGTTCATAGGCGTAGTGTTAGAGATGACCTTATGAAAATAATTAACTGGTGTGAAATGACACCCATTGGTTTTTGGGAATGTATATCACTTATATACTTCACCATATCTGTTATGATGATGTCTGTTACCAAGCCTGGAAGTGGCCAATGTGCAGGTTCAAACAATAATTCATATCAGAATTATTCCTATTACCCTACATCCAACTTCCACAACTTCTCCTGCCAAGAAAATTAAAATGAAAGAAAACTGACTTGGCAGTCCTAGTCATAGTAAGGCATTATACAGGCATATTGGTGTTGGTATAAAGGAGCTTCAGTAGCATTTCTTCACACACTTCACACAAAGACAAGATGTGCAGCATTCTCCTTTGCTACAACCTCAGGGGTCCAGAGTGCATCCTATAACGGAACCTGTCCTTTTAACTAGTAAGTGACATGGCCTGGTGTTATATTTATAGTCAGAGGTGTTACAGAGTGAAGAGAAAAGGAGACAGGACTATTCTTTGTGGTGCTCCAGTGTTGCTCATATCCATATCAGAATCACAGTACTTGATTCTCACAAACTGTGCTCTGCCCATCCAGGACACCATAGCCTCATCCACCTACATATCTCTGAGTGTATTCCTTAAAAGGGATGGCAGGATGGTATTGATGATAATGGAGAGATCAAAAAACATAATCCTCACAGTGCTGCCATCTTTGTCCAGGTGAGAATAAACCTTGTGGAGCACACATATAATTACATTCTCCACTCCAATGTATGTTTTCCATTCTATTCTGCGTTTTCTGTTCTTTGTATTTCTCAGAACCTCACTTACACTTTTGTCTTTACCAACTGCTACACAGTATCACAGTATCACTGCCCTGCTCCACTGACAGACTGAGGAGATCGTTCCTCCCACACACTGCAACTCTTCATTTCCACCTGGTGGGGTAAACATTAACATGTTTTACCTGCATTGTTATCACTCTTTAATTCAATATTGTTTTTATCAGTATGCTGCTGCTGGAGTATGTGAATTGGGATTCATTGGGATTAATGAAGTATCTATCTATCTATCTATCTATCTATCTATCTATCTATCTATCTATCTATCTATCTATCTATCTATCTAAAGTAACTAAAATGTAAGGTAGTCTGTTATTCCATCTTACAAAGGCACAGATCACTTATTAACCAATAAGAGTACACTATTTGAACAAAACGCTCCAAAAATGACTAATTGAGAAATAATTTGCACATCAGCACCTTATGATGGATCACTGCTTTTTATTTCAAAATGTACTAAACTGATATGGCTATTATTCAATGTATTGCTATTACATTCAATGCAATGCTTATTCATTATACAGATGAATCCCCTCTCTCCCTCCCTCTCTTTCTGTCACTCACTCACCCACTCCCTTTTGGGGGAAATAATGTAGCTCCTGATGACTGTGGTATGCCCAGGTACACTCACACCCATTACTCCCAGTAGTGCTGGCCCTGGCTGCAAGCATTTCTTTCTTGAGCCCTAAGCCTTCTGCTGAAAACTTTAATATCATACAGCAATTCTAATTTAGTATTTAAGACTCTTGTCTTTTTTTTCTTACCTCATTTTTGGCTTAATTTGCTAAGCTTTGTTCTTAACTGTTTGTGTACCGACTACAGACCAGATGATCCTGATTGCATCTTTCGTATTATATTAAGTCTCAAACTATGATCCAAACAATCTCTACTGAATATAGCAATGAAAGTAAAATCTCAACTCAGTAACATAGAAAAACACTGTCAAGAAGTTTTAGATAAGCAGCTCTTGAATTGTTTTATGCAGTGTGGGGAGTAAAATGCTGAGTGACACTCATGACACCTAGACAAAAAGATGACCACAAATCCAAATTACTAATAGGTGCAGCTGTCTTATTTTTTCATTTCCATTTAATAATCCTATGCATTGTACACATTTAAAAATACAGTCTTAACATATGGTCAGCATAGTTATAAAGATAAAATACCCAGAGTCCTGGGCTTGAATCCCACTCTGCGTGTGGTCTGTGTGGAGCCTACACATTGCTGTGTTGTGTTAAGCAGGTACAGTCTGACTAAGATTGGTTGTTTACATGAGTGTTTCATGTAATGGATGGGCATCCAACCTAACGACAGTTCTTGACCAGAGTAATATGTTTGCAAAAGAGGCCTTTGACCCCAGTGAGCCTGAATTGGATTAAGCAGGTTTTGTAATGGATAAATTAATTTATGAATAGATAATAGATATAATAGAGTTAAACAGGACACACCATATAATACCTACATTAACTAATTAAGTAATAAGTCCACATGAATCATGAGGCACCTGTTTTTTTGTTCACAAAGCAAGTACTGAGCCATCAACGAAAAAAAAATGTCACTGTGCCAGTTTTCCAGCATCTTCTCTATTAATTACCAAGTTTCTTTTTCAGTTGGTGTTCTGCTTGCTCTTGTTTGGAAAACAAGGAAAGTAAAATTCATCAGATGTGGATCTGTAACTGAGAGATGGATAGGTTAGAAATGTAAAATGACATGGTTAGAAAAGGCAAAGGTCAGTGCACTAACAAACAAAACCAAGAATAAAAGGGCAAGACAAAACAAGGTAGCTGGAGAAAATGTCATATCACAGAGATCAAAACAAACATAATCACAGTACAAAATAAAAATAAAAAAGCTCAAGAATAAGTCTTAAAAAAGCCCAGGGATAAAATAGAAGGCTTTCTTAAATACTTAAATGATTAATTGAAAACTTTGTCTAAGAGAAAACAATCTTGAGAGGACAGAAATGGCTGGGGAGGACTAAGGGAAAATCAACACCAAAAACAATTTTCTTCACTCAAGATATGATCTTCAAATGCATGTCTGATGACTGAGAGAGTCTGATACATAATACATCAGAAATTTCAGAATCTGACACCTAAGATCTAACTTCCTTCAAACCAAAATCATCTTGTCCAATGATGGCCAAATCAAAAGCAAAATCAAGGCCCAGCAAAGCAGGCTGTTCTTTGTAGCTCATGGAGGACAACATGATCAGAATGCTTATCCAGGAATAAATATCTACTGGAAGCTGTAGCCTCAGATTGGTCTACTGGAAGCTTGAGGGCATTGGAACTGAAACAAATGGTCTACAGTATGTTTTATGAGAGACAGTGACCCAGATCTATAGGAGGAAAATGCAAAGGAAGAAGTAACCATTTCTAATGTGAAAACCTGGTTGCTCCTATTTAGAAAGGAAGGCATCAGTAGAACTTTTGGAGACACATTCTCACTGCTTTTGCCCTGAAAGGAAAAGCCAATATTACATTCTGGAGCTGCGAGTTCAAGCTTAAAAGTTAACCTGTTCCTGGAGAAACTAACACAGAAGTAATACAGTATATAGTGCTGCAACCAGGGCCATCTTGACAGCATCATTGGGCTAAGCAGTGCGCTGGGGACCCCTGTTTTGATAGCAAAACAGAAACATACAGAGGCATCAGAAACATCATAGGCCCATATGCTCCTGGTGTCCCTGGCCAGTCCCATTCTGCCCATAAGTTAAGTTGATCCTGGGCCTGCAGCAAATGCATTAAACTATGTCATGCTCCTCAGTGACAAGGTTTTCGTGTCCAACCTGCATAAATTACAAGCAGTAACAAACAGACAAAACAAACTTATGCAGACTGGAAGATGCTTCTAACTATATTTTCTTGGTGTATTTATTGAATGCAGCTCTTGCACTGGATACCTACACCTTTAAAATCTCAATGAGTGCAGCCAGTGGCTGAGTAAAAATTTTAAAACTGGAGAATAAGTAAAAATAAAATAATTATACAATATATTTTAAGAAAATAATAGGTTGAGGACAAGGTTCAATCATAGGAAAGCAGGTAAAAAAAACCTAAAATACTCAAAAACAAAACCTTGTCTAAATAGTTTAATGTTATTAATGCTGCCAGGCCTTACCATGTTTATGCTTTTTATTGTATTTGTCATTTTTCCCTGCTCCTTAACGATTATTTTGTTTATATTTTATCCATCCATCCATTTTCTAACCCGCTGAATCCAAAGACAGGGTCACGGGGGTCTGCTGCAGCCAATCCCAGCCAACACAGGGCACAAGGCAGGAACCAATCCTGGGCAGGGTGCCAACCCACCGCAGGGCATACACAAACACACCCACACACTAGGGCCAATTTAGAATCACCAGTCCACCTAACCCGCATGTCTTTGGATTGTGGGAGGAAACCGGAGCGCCCGGAGGAAACCCATGCAGACACGGGGAGAACATGCAAACTCCACACAGGGAGGACCCGGGAAGCGAACCCGGGTCTCCTAACTGTGAGGCAGCAGCGCTACCACTGCGCCACCATGCTGCCCCTTTATATTTTATATTGTATTAATTTATTTTTCCTTGATCCCTTAGCCTTAATTGTGTTCTTTCTCTTGAAGGACATGGTCTTATTATGGTTTGGGACTTTATAGTGCTATATTCATTAGGGCTGCAGCTACTTGAGAGTCTTATATAAGACACTTACTCTTATGATTCAACTGGCAGCAAAAATAAATAAATAAATAAATGGACAAGACCTGCAAAATAGCCCACAAAACACATTTCACTACAAGGCAAGCCTGGAAAACAGGAGACTTCAGACCAGACTAGGCCTCAGAAGGAACACTGCAGAAAATGCATATGCAAAAACCAGGCAAAAAAAAAACAACTTTGATTTATTTAACAAAAAGATCTGCCAAAGGGATAAGCAAAATTTACATGACAAGATTTCTTAAAGTAAGCTAAATAATCATAAAACAATTTTTTGGATAAATCAGTAATTCTTACAATAAGGAAAACTACACTTAATGTCATGATTTAAATACTTTTAACATGACAGATTTCATTTTTTTTAAGTGAACGGCAGTCTTCAAACCAAAGACTTACAAAAACATTATATTATGTCCCTTCAGAGGGAGAACCACACAAACACTGGCTGGAGCAAGGACAAGTCCACAAAATCTTATAAAAAAGTATGTTAATTAACAAAAAAGAGGAAAATACACAAAAGACTGCAATGAGCAAAAAAGAGGTTGCCAAATCCAAAATAGTATCTTATTCAAGGACAGATTAACACCCCCCATTCACACATCTCTACCCCACTCAGACCCCTGGATGACTCAGCTTCTTAACGGAGACTTGATTATACAGTACTTAACAATGCAGCACGCACATTTAATGAAGGGCAGTATTTGATTCCACTGTGACACATGATTGCCCTGGGCTCGTTTCAACTTTGCGGTAACTTAATGGTTTCAAAGAGTGTGAATTCTCCCTCGGTCATTGTGGCATGCGGATACACAAACATTTAAATGAGTTTTGCACAGACCCAGAACATTGTGATGGTTTCTCTGCACCTGATCCAAAGCCACAGTCACAAGAAGTTGAAAACCAAAATAAAAAAATCATAAATCATGGAGAAGACAATATTTACAATTCCATCAAACACAAGAGCAAAATCAAAATTAACCGCCTTTATACAGTACAGCTGGAGGAGATCCTTAAATATAATAAATGGGTAACCCGGTCTCTTGAGGATTCACCCACAAAGTGCAGATAACATGAAGAACATATTCTCACACAAAGAAATGTTTGGGGAGCATGCAGTGGTACACAGTGTTGCCACACACACCACACAATGAAACAGCTTGGGATCCTGGTTGGCAACCCCCGAGGCAGACACGCGCTCCAGTCCCACCCTCCAGAAATGACCATCTATCTGCCGCAGCCAGGTGTTATGTGTGTGACCCCTTGGCCTGGTCCAGCCACTCCGGTCCTCAAAAATGAGGATCCTGTGAGCCGAATTCATTGTGCCATAACTGATGCTCCCTCACAATGCAGGTAATGTGCCTCATTCCGGACTCTGAGTACTCAATGATTCTCAGAAGAGAATCATTACTGAAGGAGTCCAATCTTCATCTCAGGTCACTGGATAGCATCCATGTCTTGCAACCATATAGCAAGACAGGAAGCACCAGGACTCTAAAGACTTGGACCTCTGTCCTTTTGCATAGATATGGGGAGTGTCACACACACCTTTCCAGCGGCCTCATGAGTCACCAGAGACATGAATGTTGCTGCCGAGTTAAGTAAACCTCTTGACAAGGTCGACACTCTCTCTGCATATAGACACACTTCTGATGGCTGCACCTAAGAGGTCATTAAAGGCCTGGATCTTGGTTTTTATCCAGGACACTCACAAGCCCAGACACTCTGACTCCTCACTCAGTCTCTCGAGAGCCCCGATCAGAGCCTCCATTGACTCCGTGAAGATCACAGCATTGTCGGCAAAGTCAAGATCACTGAAACTTTCTTCGCCAACAGATGCCCTACAGCCGCTGGACCCCACAACCTTAACCAACACCCAGTTCATGCAAGCTTTAAACAGAATAGGAGCAAAAACACACCCCTGATGAACCCCAGAATCAACTGGAAAAAATGCAGAGGTCCTGCCTCCAGTCTGCACAGCACTCACAGTACCAGTGTACTGGCCGGCCATGATATCCAGCAACCTTGAGGGGATCCTGCAAAGTCTCACGATGTCCCAAAGGGCAGCTTGATCAAAAATTGATAAAACCTGCAAATAAATGTAGAAATAAAATAAGCAAAAATAAAATAAAATTTACATGACTAGATAAATAATAAAAAAAAACAATATAATGTTAAAACAGCAAAAAAAATTCATGACAAAAAAGACAAAAAGATGAACTTCAAACATGAGGCGTAACACCTACCTGGCTGTGACATTAGCAAGCTTAGCTGCACTCATGCCATTAGTAAAAACAAAAATAAAATAAAATAAGAAAAAAAGGCATAGTAATTTGAGACATCAGTCTCGGATTTAGATTAAAATGTTTGGTATTTAGGACTTCAGGTTTATGATTGTATAGCCTGATTACTGTATAAACTAATAACAAAGAAGGAGGAGAAAAAACTAATATTTTCTATGTTTTGTTAATTTATTTCTATGCTTTTTTATTAAATTTGATTTGTTTTTTCTCCTCCTTCTTTGTTATTAGTTTACTGATTTTCTATTTAATTATTTTTTAGAAGATTATTTGTCTCTATATCCCTGTTTATTTGAAGTTGGTTGTATCTTGATTTATTTCCTTATTCTTCTAGAACACTTTTGTTTAAGCAAATTATAATTACGAAAGCTATTTGTTTCTTTAGTATTGATTTTTGTATTTATTAAAATGTTTAACAAATTAATTCAGTTAAGCATTGTTTACACATATTGCCTCTTGATTGCCAGTCTGAGGCTACATCCTTTCTTTCAGCCACATCAAAAACATTCATCCAATATTAAAACCCATATATTCCTGTTTGGAGTCACAAGCAGCACAGCACATTTCAGCAGCATAGGGCAAAAGGCAGGAAAAGCTATAAATTAAGTACCAGTCCATTACAGGACTTGTGAGCACACATGCCTGCATTCACTTATGAGGCTAACTTATCTAAAAAAAGATGACAGTGTTTTATGATGACATGTCTCTAATATTGCAAATTGCAGTAAACCAATCTAATGGTGAAATGGAATGAAAATATTAGGAAAGGAAAAATGAAATGTAATGTAAAGAAATGAAGAATTAATAGTAGGGCTACATTTGAAATGCTCTGGATTAAAATGGTATGGCAGACTGTATATTAGATGTTAAAAAAAAATCACCCACTATGTTACAAGTTCAAGACCTCTGTTGCCTTGTGAGGTATTTCACCCTTCCATGGTATTTCAAAATGCAACCATTCATTCACTCACTCTGTAATCCACTTAGTTCTAATTCAGAGTCAAAGGGACCCAGAGCCTATTTGAGAAGCACTTGGTGCAAGGCAGGAACTGATCCACAACCTCATCACTGAAATTTCATCTAGTCCTTTCGAAATAAAATATACTGTATATTTAACCAACTTTGCATTCATTCTAAGGATCAAAGCTGAGCTGGCAGTCGTGCAAGCAGTTGACATCTCAAAATAAATATTACTTCCAAACAAAATATTTTCAGGGCATTGATGTGTCTTTTCCTTATCTTGAAATAAACAGCATCCGTAACAGGAATAATCCTTTAGTCAAAAAAAAAAGACACTGCAGCAGAAGTTGGTGTTTATTAAAGATGATACACAGTGTCTGATTGCATATGCTCATTAAGTGCTCTTATATCCCCGAGTATTACATTTCGTTTTGAGGAAAATGAATAAGTCAGCAGAAAAGCTGAACAGCAGGAGCAGTGTGGAGGAGACAGGGCTGGTGAGCATGTGAAAGTAAAGCACATTAATATCCAATCGTTGGCTTCACATCAAAGAGACAAAACCAGCAGAGAAAAACGGAGAATAATTAATCGAGAAGAAATACATATTCTAAATATTACTTTGCTCAAGGGGTTTCATTAGAGGCAGGCAGAGGTCTGAAGGTTTTGACTGTTGCAGTACTTAGGGGGAATGAAAGGGAAGTTTGCACTGTGTTCCCTCAATTGGCTGATATGGTGCAAGTGAAAAACACATTTTATATATAAATAAGTAATTAAACACACATACACACACACACACACACACACACACACATATATATATATATATATATATATATATATATATATATATATATATATAGAGGGACAGATAGGGGGCTCTATCGCTCCCTTGAACCCCTGTCTACGATTCGACTTTATTAAATCGCCACAGTGCACAAAGCACCCTCTTCTCCACAATACTCATTCAATAACCAAATACAATAACAATAAACAATCCTCCACTCCCAGACGCATTGCCCTCCTACCACCCAGCTCAGCTCCCCGTCTGGGAGCTCCCATAGTCCTTTTATATTCCCTGACCCGGAAGTGCTCCCAATCCCCAGTCCATGTGATCTTGTATAACTTCCGGGTCAGGTAAAAAGTCCTTTTCTTCACCCCGGAAGCATGTCGCTCTTCCTCTGATGCACTTCCGGGTTATAGGGCACAAAGGAATCTTCGGTCCTCCCTGCAGCTCCCTCTTGCGGCCCCTGTGGTATCCAGCAGGGCTGAGGATAAAAACTACAAAATCCATAACTCCCTGCTGGTCTTTGGGGCACCTACATACTGCAGGGAGGGCTCCATCTGGCGGCCTAGGGCTATTGGCCAGGATGACAAGCCAGCCAAATACCACAATATATATATATTCACCAGCCACGTTATTAGGTACACCTCGCTAGTATTAGGTTGAATCCCCTTTTGCCTTCAGAACTACCGTAGTTCTTTGTGCTGTAGATTCACAAAGGTGCTTGAAACATTCCTCAGGGATTTGAGTCCATATTGACATGATAGCATGACACAGTTGCTGCAGATTTGTCATCTGCACATCTATGATGTGAATCTCCCTTTCCACCACATCCCAAAGGTGCTCTATTGGATTGAGATCTCATAATTATGCAGGCCATTTGAGTACAGTGAACTCATTATCATGTTCAAGAAACCAGTTAGAGAAGATTTAAGAGTTGTGACATGGTGTGTTATCCTACTGTAAGTAGCCATCAGAAGATGTGTACACTGCAGTCATAAATGGAGGGACATGGTCAGCAACAATACTCAGGTAGGCTGTGGCAATTAAATGATGCTCAATTAGTACTAAGGGGCCCAAAGTGTGCCAAGAAAATATCCCCCACACCATTACATAACCACCGCCCTGAGCTCTCAATACAAGGCAGGATGGACCCATTCTTTCATGCTTTTGACTTTATGACCCTACCATCCGAATGTCACAGTAGACATCTAGACTCATTAAACTAAGTAACAGTTTTCCAATCTTCTATTGTCCAGTTTTGTCGGGCCTGTGTGAATTGTAGCCTCAGTTGCCTGTTCTTAGCTGAAAAGTGTTGGACCCGGTGTGGTCTCCTGCTGCTGTAGCCCACCTGCTTCAAGGTTCAACATGATGTGCATTCAGAGATGCTCTTCTGCATACCTAAGGTGTAATGAAGGGTTGTTTGAGTTACTGTTGCCTTTCTATTGGCCTGAAACAGTCTGGCCATTCTCCACTGACCACTGGCATCAAAAATGCATTTTTACCCAGAGAACTTCCACTCACTGGATATTTTCCCTTTTTCTGACTATTTTCTGTAAACCCTAGGGGTGATTGTAAAAATCCCAGTAGATCAGCAGTTTCTGAAATATTCAGACCAGTCTGTTTGGCACCAATTGTCTTGACAATTTTCTACATTCATAAAGGCATTGAGTTGCTGCCATGTGGTTGACTGTTTAGATATTTGTGTAAAGTGGTCTGTGAGAGTCTATATATATATATATATATATATATATATATATATATATATATATATATATATATATATATATATATATATATATATATATATTTTTTTTTTTTTTTTTATTAGCTGTGCTTCGTGGCTCCACCCACCCATTAGTAAAACAGGACAGTGAGGAGGGCCCTGCTTGGCTCCCCATTCCTGAAGTCATGCTTCCCCATCCCCTCAGCCCACAGCCTCTGTTTCGGATTAGCATGAATATATCACTCCTGCCAGTGAACTATGATTCTTAGATGACAGAAATCCGTTAAGTAGTTCTCTCACGAAGAGCAGACAGACATGCAGACAGACAGATATTTTTTATATATACAGTAGGACAACTGAAGTCCCAAAGGAATGTTGAGGTGCCATCTGGGTCACTCTATTTAACAGAAACATGAACTTGCTGGCACAACAGAAATCAGGCTTCTAATATGCCATTTTAGCCAACTAGGCTTCATAGAAAAAAGGGCTCATCTGAGTGGGTCAGACACAGGGAGTTCTGAAGCCCTCCTCTCAGAACGTTTTGGTTTTAAAGCATCCGAGTCCACAGTGGCGGGGCCTCATAGGACAGTTTCTCTGTGCTGCAAAAACAAAAAGAGCACTCTCTAATCCCAGGCTGGTATTACACACCTTAGTAAAGTAAGGGAAGGTGATGCCTCAGGCAGCCAAATATAATTTATATTTATAGTGTACCCATCCATCCATTATCCAACTCGCCACATGCCAACTACAGGGCCACAGGGGTCTGCTGGAGCCAATCCAGGCCAACACAGGGTGCAAGGCAGGATATATATATATATATATATATATATATATATATATATATATATATATATATATATATATATCTTTAAAGAAAGGTCAAGGGGTAACCTAGATTTACCTAGATTTTGTATTGGAAATCTTCCAAGTCACCCAATGCTTTTATCTTAATAGTTTTCAGGCTACATAAATAAAAGATAGCTGTATTTTTCAAACTGTTCAGAACAATCACTAGGTAACATTTTGCATGCCCTGTGCAGAGCTTGAAAGCAAAACAGCCAGCAAAGGATTCAAATTGGATTTTTTTTTTTTTTGCTGAACCAATTCTGTTATCAAAAGTATGCAAATCCATGTTTGCCCCTTTGAAGCTGCCATTGGTAAATGCTCTTTTTTACACCATTAACTTAGGCAGCAAAAAATATTCCTGTTCAAAGCGTAAGCATATCATTCAAAATGTTCTTAACTGATCATGTCAACTTACTGACAAAAATATTTCTAATGCAAATACATCTGTTTTTAGTGAAATCATCACTTGTGTAATTGATTAATTGGTTATCTTTTTATTTTGTTTTTGTTTAATTTTAATGCTTCTGATTTTATGTTCTGTTCAGTGTTATGTCATATTCCATTTTTTCATATTATAATTTTAATTATTGTAATAGAATGCTGGACTCATAAATGGAAGTGCACTTAATAAGAATAAATTGAAGCTGAAATATTGTAATTTAAATTTGAATGTATAATTTTTCATATAAAAATTATGAATGTACAATATGCCAGTTTATTTTAAATTACAGTTCTAAATCTACAAACTAAGAAGCTTTCTATTTATGACTTTACTTCGTGGGCAAAACTTTTTCTTTCCCCAGGGGGAAATTTGGCTTTTTACAGAAGCTCTTTATATAAAAAAAATGTAATTAATATATATATATATATATATATATATATACACATATATATATATATATATATATAGAAATATACACACACACACACATATATATATATATATATATATATATATTGTGAACTTGACCTGGACACAGACAGGTGGACATCGTTTTTTCCACCACACACACGTTTATTTACAATTATGTACAAAAGTCAGTGCACAAGCCCAGTGCCTACAGCACTGATCCCCCAAAGTCCGGGCCTCTCACAATCTCTCTTGCCCTTCTTCTGGCCGCCTCCAGTCCTCTGTCCAGCTCCGTCCTCTTCCACCCGACTTCCGCTACTGAATGAAAGGAGGCGGCCCCTTATACAGGAACCTGGATAGGCTCCAGCTGCTTCCCGGCATTCCTCCGCAGACACGCCCCAGTGTGGCGGAAGTGCCGGCTGCACACCCAGAAGCCCTCCGGGTGTCCCCGTCTTCTTCCCCCCAGCACTTCCTGGTGTGGCGGAAGTGCTGGGCTCCAGGTTTCTTCAGGAACTGGGGTGCCGCCTGGCGGTGGCCACGGCCCCTACAGGGTTGGGCTTCCAAGCCCTCTACCCGTGGCCCCCAATACAACCAGGGCGGTCGCCCCCTCGCGGTCTGAAGGAGGTACAAGCCCTCCTCCGGTCCTCCTGGGTGTCCCGGCTGGGCTCCACCCCCAGCCGGATGCCACAATATATAAATATACACACACTATGTTCTGAACACATACCAGAATGACTATGAAGCAAGAAAATTATAATGAAAGAAAAGAAAATGTCGGACTTGGCAGTCCCAGTCACAGTGAGGCATCATGCAGGCATATTGCCATTGGTATAAAGGAGGCCCAGTAGAGTTTCTTGGCACACTTCTTATGAAGAATTCATTGGCTGAAAGTCTTCAATGTTAGTGTGTCAGAGAGAGGAATGTGCAGCATTGTTCATAATGGCATTCAGCTTTGTTTTAATTCTCTCCTTCGTTTCTGCTTCCAGGGTGTCCAGAATGCTTCCCACAGCTAAGCCTCTCTTGAGCCTCTATAGTTTGCATAACATGATATAAAATACTTTCAAATCTGCTTATTCCAGTTGTACACATCTGGAGCATCTGTCAGCAACACTGGATGCAAGGCAGAAGCCAAGGTTTCAGTATATTGCAGGCCAAACACTGATATGCAACCAGTAAAGACTCATAAGTTCACCTAAAACACATAGAATGACATGAAAACTTCACCAATGTGGTGATCCTTAAATTAGAATACCTCCCTTTCTGATTAGTTCTTCTTTCCATTCATTTTTTAAATTGCCCTTCATTTCCAGGAATTCAAAGAGCTGGAGACTAAACCAAATAGCATTAGCCACAAGGAAAGCACCCATCTGTATAAGACATTGCTTCATCATAGGACACCTGTAGGCCCACACACAAACAATCGATTTAGAATTCATTTTTACACCATCTTGTTTATTTTTGTAGTAACTGACAAAGTTCATAGTACTCACTGAAAATGAACAAGGATACAGTGAGAACATTTCAACTGTGCCAGCTGGAAATCAAACTGAGGCCACTGAAGCTGCAGGGTGGAATCACTAACACCTTTTTCCACCATGCCGCCCACTAAGCATTACAGTGCTAACTAACATTAATTCAAGTGAAAAGTAAACATGTCATTATCTCAGATTTTGTGCCTGTATTATTGGTAATACAAAGAAAATGAACTTAATTTATTCAGTGGCAAGCAAAATGTACCATGTTTAAATGTATCAAATAATGCTAGTTTAACGATACATAAGGAAAGTGAATTAAATCAAGCAAAGTACAGAATGGTACCATGCAGAGCTGCGCATACCAGGGCCTTTTGCCTATTGCTGTACGAATTCCACACAACAACGCCCATGCTCATGTAGCACCATATTACAATAATGTATCCAGCAAAAAAAGATTGTCAAGACTGTCCCCATATCTTTGATCAGGTGAGGAGATCTGCATTGCCAGTGAGTTTTCTTGTAATTTGCAAATCTGAAAATAAAAAACTTTGAAGTTACAAATTATTGTTTGAAATATACATCCATCCATTGTCTAACCCACTGAATCCGAACACAGGGTCACGGGGGTCTGCTGGAGCCAATCCCAGCCAACACAGTGTGCAAGGCAGGAAACAAACCCCAGGCAGGGCGCCAGCCCACCGCAGGGCACACAAACACCCGGGACAATTTAGAATCGCCAATGCACCTAACCTGCATGTCTTTGGACTGTGGGAGGAATCCGGAGCACATGGAGGAAACCCATGCAGACACAGGGAGAACATGCAAACTCCACGCAGGGAGGACCTGGAAAGTGAACCCGAGTCTCCTAACTGCAAGGCAGCAGCACTACCGTTGCACCACATTGGTATTGACCCCTAAATAGATCAAAAACTCAATATATTTTCTGTGTCTACACTCTTAAAAATAAAATTGCCAGTCTGGTTCTTCATGGCATTGCCATAGGGGAACCATTTTTGGTTTCCAAAAGACCCATGTACATAAAGGTTGCATAAAGAACCTTTATTTATTTAGATCCATAACAGATCCATACAAATACCCATGAATATATGGTAACAGATCTGTAAAATATTAATGGCTCATGATTTGAAAAGGATATGTACAGACTCTAGGTTTTCTTAATTTGATAGTATTCCGCAAGGTAGCCTACCATACATTTAAGATTTCAGGATTTTTTCTCCCACATATTAGGAAGTTTTTCAAGACACAAAAAACCAAGTTCATACATGAAGAACCCATCCTAGAATGAAATGGTGCTTTGTCATGCAATAGTTCTATGAAGAACTATACAACCTAGTAAAGAACCATAAAATGCCATTAAAGAACAAGTATTTTTAAGAGTGTAGGGTGAAGGGAGTAAGAATGGAAAAGTGAAGCTGAAAGCAGAGGAGGTACAAGCCCCAGGAGCACTTAGAATTATTGATCCCATGGAGTAGAGAGTTATAGGCAGAAGTTAGGAAGAGAATTGGGGCAAGGTGAAAAATTGGGGGCGGCATGGTGGTGCAGTGGTAGCGCTGCTGCCTCGCAGTTAGGAGACCTGGGTTCACTTCCCGGGTCCTCCCTGCGTGGAGTTTGCATGTTCTCCCCGTGTCTGTGTGGGTTTCCTCCGGGCACTCTGGTTTCCTCCCAGTCCAGAGACATGCAGGATAGGTGGATTGGCGATTCTAAATTGGCCCTAGTGTGTGCGCTTGGTGTGTGGGTGTGTGTCTTGCGGTGGGTTGGCACCCTGCCCAGGATTGGTTCCTGCCTTGTGCCCTGTGTTGGCTGGGATTGGCTCCAGCAGACCCCTGTGACCTAGTGTTTGGATTCAGCGGGTTGGAAAATGGATGGATGAAAAATTAGGAAAAGTATAGCAAAACTATGTGAAAAAATAATGGTTGACAAGATAACCAGAAAAATGTAAAACACTAGCAGTTTTGTATTGGGTAGAATCTTAGAAGAAAGTTCAAGAGTTGAAAATTCCATGATGGATCAAGTAGAAAATAAGTACATTAGTAGTAGCCTAAAGGTTAAAATACTTAAATGGGCTGCACATGTAATGTTTGGAGACAAAAGTAAAACAATGTGATAAGGACCAGAGGAAAGAAGGAGACTGACACCAAAAACTACCTGGAATGATGTGGTAGAGAAAGATATGTTGAAGGTAGGTATAATAAACAGATGGCCTGAAATATACCGCAAAAGAAAAAAGAAATACACCTCTATTTTAGCAACTGTAGACGAAAGAAAAACAAGTGGGAAAGAAAAAAGAGGCTTTAAAATGAAGAAAGAAAGACAATGTTATGCCATAGTAGGATGTGAAGACTAAGTCTTTATCAGCTGCGGGGTTAATTTCAACTAGATTCACCATTCTTTCTTATACTTTGAAAAGGAAATCCACCACATTTTTCTTCTGTCAATTTGAATCTTCTTTGCGGTTATAATTGTGCACACATTTGGGGCACTTTAGTGTTCTGTTCTG
The DNA here is from genome assembly GCF_016835505.1 of Polypterus senegalus. NCBI lineage: Eukaryota > Metazoa > Chordata > Cladistia > Polypteriformes > Polypteridae > Polypterus > Polypterus senegalus. Next base: position 170,267,169 of record NC_053154.1, read on the forward strand.
TAGTAATCAGAATTCAAGTATAGTGTTCCACATATTGTCAATTTTCTGTTCGGATTACGTGCATTATCTATTGTGATGCTTTCCAACATCACTCAAAAGGCTCTTGAAATGTGAGACAAATAATTATACGGTTCAATATTATCAATCTTTTTTGTTTACTGTTTTACATTATGCACAATATTGTGTGCATTCCTACTATTTTTATGCTATTTAAGAAGTTTGTCTTCTGGTTTTCTCCTATCTTATCAGTAGTAGTGGTTAAACTCCTTGAGCTAGTACTCAATGGTAAAGACAGCATGTAAAATAAAGACTGATAGTTAATCAATCTCTCATTGTCAGATTGATTTTAAAATCAACTACTGTAAAGTAATATCACAGCCCAAGATGTACTATGCGAAACTGAATCACCGAATCTTCCTGTTTCAGCCGTGTCTTTCTTCTCTTTGTGAATATTGACAATAATTTAGTGTTCTGTTCTGACTGACACCAAGGAATTTGGGTAACGTGCATTTATGACATGCGTTTCCCAAGAGAAAATCCAAGCAAATTTATGTGCAACTCTTTAAGCGCCTATTTAGTGTGTCTGTGTATAGGGCTTAACACAGATCCCTGCAATTACGTCAATCACTGGCATAATCATGGCCTCTCTTGTGCCTGCCAGGGCTAATTTGGCAGCGAACCCCTGCTGCTTTCCTGGTGAAACAGCTGATAAAAGCACACTTTGGCAAAAAGAAAATGTTAACAAAATAGATATAAGAATATGTATATCCCCAATGCCCATTCAAACTAGACATGCCAATATTGCAAAAGAGGCTTCTCAATTGCCATGGCCCATTTATCTCCTTCTGACATGCCTAAGACCTGATCAGCCCTGTTATGACAAGTATGATGCAATTACAAAATAAATATAGTAAATATAATATAGACTCTTTTGGAAGTCTGCTATTTGATTTGCTATTTCTAAGTAGAGGTTTAAATATTAGAAAATAAACTATACCATGTACAAAATGTATCCTTTTCATCTAATATTAATTTCAGTCACGCAATGGACACTTGGAGCCAAACTTAAATCACTAGAACTAATGTAGCTAGACCTTGTAAATTTGTAGGCAATAATTGGTGTGCTTACGAGAAATCTGTGATAAATCAGATTTGAGCTGCAGTTTCTCATGTAGGGCATTAACATAAATTATGGTCCCATTCAGTGTGGCCAAAGTAGCCACTGGGTGCTAAGATGGGTACAGAAAGTCTACTATGTAACACCAATCCTGGCCTTGGCAGATACTTGACAGATTCCCGTGAGTTCTTTCATAGCATGACTGGTGAAATGTCCGTATAGGAATACCCACACCAAATCACTCTACATTTGAATGTTATTGTATGACTATTTATGCCCTGTGATGAACTAATATCTTTTTGTTTGACACACTCTGCCCCATATGTGTTTTGCTTTGTCATGACTGCTTTTATGGGGTTCAAATTCCTTTTTATTGCCTTTTTATGATCATTTTTATTTCTTTTGTTTAAATCAGTATTACTATGTGTGTGTGTATCTGCTACAGTGGGATGCAAAAGTTTGGGCAACCTTGTTAATAGTCATTATTTTCCTGTATAAATCGTTGGTCGTTACGATAAAAAATGTCAGTTAAATATATCATATAGGAGACACACACAGTGATACTTGAGAAGTTAAAAAATTAAGTTTATTGGATTTACAGAAAGTGTGCAATAATTGTTCGAACAACATCAGGCAGGTGCATAAATTTGGGCACCGTTGTCATTTTATTGATTCCAAAACTTTTGGAACTAATTATTGGAACTCAGATTGGCTTGGTAAGCTCAGTGACCCCTGACCTACATACACAGGTGAATCCTATAATGAGAAAGAGTATTTAAGGGGGTCAATTGTAAGTTTCCCTCCTCCTTTAATTTTCTCTGAAGAGTAGCAACATAGGGGTCACAAAACAACTCTCAAATGACCTGAAGACATTATGCTCCTGACACACACTCCTTTGAAGAGAAAGATATGTTTGCATTCTTTTAATTGTGAGACGGAACTGTCATCTCTGTCTTGTCATGGAGCACAGTTTAAAATTTTGAAAAAGAGACAAAATGTTTCTTTGCAGCGTTTTAAAGTCCCTGTCTCTACAACCTCCTGTGTTTCTTTGCAAATCTGTGACCCAAGCGTGACAATACAAAAATAACAATATAAAAGTATGGTTTTTATTTCACGGATTTTCAGCTTTCGCGGGGAGTTCCGGAACGCAAACCCCGCTATCGAGGAGGGATCACTGTATTGCATATTTGAGTTTAAATGACATTGATATTGAAAGGGCACTGGAAGAACCCAAAAAACTGAGTATAAATACATCAAAACAATGTGAATTCGGTATGGTTTCCATTTTTTTTATCACTTGTAACCTTAAAAGAATGCTCCACACTAAAATGATTTCTTTATATAGATTTTAGTGGTGGTCAAGAAAAATTTTGAATCACACGTTTCCATGGAGAAAAGACTTCTGATAAAATGAGTGGTTATGGAGATCAATATTGAAGAACAGGAAAGAATGTCAAAAAGGTCAATGAAAAAATTTCACTTTGCTTGTATAATCCACACTTCACGTCAAAGAATGTGTGAGTTTTCAGTTCAAAAGTACGACCCAACTGTTTGTGGACTACTTTTATTTTCCTTAGTTATTTATGTAACAATGTTTTAGCTAAAAACACATGTGTTTTGCATGTTGTGAGCATACTACTGGATGACTGGACATGTAGATTATGCACCACTAATAATGTGAAATTTTTTTAAAGGATGTTTTTGATATAGTTTGCTGTTGTCTAGTATTGGTCACCATTTTTAAAAAAAAATTTGTAATGTCCTTTTTGCTGTTAAAATATCAGATTCAAAAAGTTTCTTGACCATCACTACAAACAACATGGGGTAAATAACATACTGTATAAAAAATATAATTTTTTGGTGGAACATTTCCTTAAGATGTTTCAAATAGTATCTCAGGCACATGATCCGTTGAGGTTAAACTAGTTACTGTAAATAGATAGATTTGTACAGTACTTTATTTGTCACCAGGGGGAAATTAAAACTTTACAAAGAAAGAGAAACTATATATATAAAATACTGTAAAGAGGAGGCAAGACAATGTCAAATGTCAAAGAGTTGGGGCACCACACCGATGACCCTGAATAATTAGAGTATTTAAATATTCAAAATACACACAACAAGTTCTGGATGCATCTCTTCAGATGAGATGAGAACTCAGTATAGAGCTCATTTCAAATGGCCATTTCAAAATTTCATTCTGAAGTGGAAGGAAGAGAGAAGGCATTAGAACACTCCTGGCTCAGTGGGTAATTACCATCACTATTAACAGAAAGGCCATAATTGCTGAACTTACTTTAATTCCTCATGAGCAAAGACAATTGAAAATTCTTTCAACTTAAACACTGATCAAACGTTCCTCGTTATATGGAGGTTGGCTCTAGTGTACCATTAAAAAGTCATTCTAAATTACAATTTGGACAAATTCAAACAGTAATATATTGGTCTTCCCTAGGTTGAGCAGAGTCCAGTGGATGACTGCACCGTTTAAACCTTTCCAACAGATGAAGCAGAGACTTATTTATCTCATTAAAACATAAACATTGGTTTTAGCTATTTATTTTGAAAACAAATAAGGCATAAAGCTGTTGCATTTCGTCATGAAATGGGACATTACTTCAGCCATATCTGTCCTGGAAATCTCACAGTCTTGCAGTGATACACAGTCTGTCACTCTCTGTTCCACAACACAAAATTAATTTGTTATATTCTGCTTGTGATTATGTCTTTTGCTCACATGTGCAGTTCATAATTTCATTCGTTATATGATAGAGAAGAAGACATCCATTCCTTTTCTGTACATATTATAGTTGACCTATTTACGTGATTAATTAATTATTTCACATTATTTCTTTGCTACAGGTGTCCCCTCTGGGCCTAGGAATGTGATTTCAATTGTGAATGAAACTTCAGTCATCCTGGAGTGGCATCCCCCACGAGAATCAGGAGGCCGTGATGATATCATGTACAACATAATCTGCAAGAAGTGCAGCGCTGACCGCAAGTCTTGCTCTCGCTGTGATGACAATGTTGAGTTTGTTCCCCGGCAGCTAGGCCTCACAGAAACCAGAGTGTTCATCAGCAGTCTCTGGGCCCACACATTCTACACCTTTGAGATCCAGGCAGTAAATGGGGTGTCCAGCAAAAGTCCCTACCCTCCTCAACACGTCTCTGTCAACATCACTACCAACCAAGCAGGTGAGTGCACTATATGAAGGCATTTATGTAGAGAATACAGTTCAAGGACAAGGGACCACTGAAAATGAGAATGAAGAGGATTATGTGAGCTTTATTTTTAAACTTTTAACCTTCCCAATTCTGATATAGACAATAATAAATAGAATGAGCTATAAGAAGTGTGCATTCTTCAATGACCAATAAAACATGTAGTGTACAATACAATTTAGTACTCTGTGCAAGCAAAAGCAATGCATTCTGTCCAGTGCAAAGTTCATATATCATATTCATCAATCACCATATAGTTATTCAAGACACTTTAAATCCAGCAATTAGATAGTGTTGTAAACCTCAGTGTCAGTGCCATGATGTTGGTGTGAAAACTCCAAGATTGTAGAGGGAAGGACAACTTGAGTCTAATATGACTGGTCTTATGACATCCAATCATATGGCCTTTAAATCTGGCAGTAAGTCAGAAATTGATTTATTTAATGTTGTTGAGTTACCTTACCCTACTAGTCCCGACACTTTCACTCGCCCAATGATACACATTAAAGATTTTTTTTACATTAAACATTTTAAGAAAGTGGAAGCATTTCATAGTATGGCCTGAGGGTCAATTGTGTATGCAATCTCATCGCTGATGCTGATTGGTTTGATTGCTCAGATGAAGCCTATTTCAGTTCAATTTGGTGTTTTGACGTTATACCTTACAGTATAATGAAAGTTATTTCTTGGTAGTCCTACTGGTGAAGAAGCAAGGAGCAGTCTTGAGGATTTCCAATATCCAAAACATGCACAGATGATTTTTGGATGATGTCTTAGCCTGTTATGAAATCCACTACCCAGATGCACACACCCAGACATCTGTCATTGAAGACCAGTTCAGGAGGTAACTGTAGCATTAATGGCATAGCCTGCAAGCATATTTGAGGAGAATATTTTGATAATGAGGGAAGATATCATCGACTGGTATGTTAGTCTGATATGCAACTGGAGTGTGTCTAGGGAGCCTGCAAGCTTGGAATTGACCACCAATATCTGACACTCAATGGCATTGGAAGGTTAAATTATAAACAGTTGTTATGGGAACAATGAGAAAGAACACCTGACTTGAGGCACACTACCCCCTCAGCGTCTGCTGTTGCATGAATACAATTAAGTGTGAAACACAAAGAAGCACGTATTGAACAGCTGTAATTCAATTAGATAGGCTTAGAATGTCTGAATTTTTTTGCACAGTAATTGCAACCCATAGACCACTTTGAGCTTAATTGATAAAGACAATAAAACAAACCCTGGATGTAGCATTCAACAATGCATTTTTCATTTCTATAATCCTTTCATGAATATATAAACCTGTGTAGAGCAATGCAAGGTGCAATCAAGCTGAGAAATCCTGTGACAGAAAGCCACCTCTGACAAGGTCATCCGGCTAAATCATCTGCCATGCACTGTACATGTCAAACTGGTGACTTTCAAAATCAAAGGCATTGCATTTCATCATCTTTGTGATCTGTAGCCATGTAAACCCCATGAAAATGGGTCAGAGCCAAGACAAGGCAAACTCAGAGCAGAATGAATAGTGCAAAGAGAATTGGGTAAACAAGAGACATTTTTTTTTTATCTGCAAGGGACATCATCAACACATCTCTATTAAAGGGATTCACATTGCTGGGTAGCTTAGTGGGGCACAGACATGTTAGGTATGTGTAATATAGTCGGAACTGGCACCAAACAGAAAACCATAATATTTCTGTTTATTTATGGTGTCTCCATAGGGTTTGTTCCTTATCATTTGTTTCAACAACTTCAAGGAACCCAAGGCAATTCATAGTTTACTTATTGCCAGTCTGCACATGTACAATATGCTCCTAATAAGGTTTTGGATATTGTAAACTTGCAAAATATTGGTCTTCTACTCTTTGACATGGTATGTATAGCTGTGTCTTTTCCAGGTTCCCAAAACTGAACAGCTACTTTGTTGACTAAGCAGTATCCAGCATGAGTCAAACATGAGTACATTCTGTATGTTTGTACGGTACGGTATGGTACATTCAATACAGTTTGAAACTGTTTGCCCTTCATGTCTTACCAACTGCAAAGCAGATCATAAACTAGGACTCACCTGTAGGCAGAGGGACAAGAAATAATGAGAATATAACATTTATAGTTTAGCTTGTGGGTAGTTGTTATTATTCTATTCACGACGTAAGTCAATACTAAATTTGCAAACAGAATACAATATGGTAATACCATCCATCCATCCATCCTCTTCCGCTTATCAGAGAAAGGGTCGCGGTGGCAGCAGCTTGAGCAGAGATGCACAGACTTCCCTCTCCCTGGCCACTTCTACTAGCTCTTCCAAGGGAATCCCGAGGTGTTCCCAAGCCAGCCAAGAGACATAGTCCCTCCAGCGAGTCCTGGGTCTTCTGGGGCCTAATCCCGGTTAGACGTGCCTGGAACACCTCACCAGGGAGGCGTCCAGGAGAATTCCTGATCAGATGCCCAAGGCACCTCATCTGACTCCTGTCGATGCGGAGGAGCAGTGGCTTTACTCTGAGCTCCTCCTGGATGACCGAGCTTCTCACCCTATCTTTAAGGGAAAGCCCAACACCCTGTGGAGGAAACTCAATTCAGCCACTTGTATTTGCGATCTCGCTCTTTTGGTCACTACCCACAGCTCATGACCATAGGTGAGGGTAGGAACGTAGATCGACCAGTAAATTGAGAGCTTTTCCTTTTGGCTCAGCTCCTTTTTCACTATGACAGACCAATACAGAGCCTGTATCATTGCGGACGCCGCACCGATCCGCCTGTCGATCTCCCACTCCATTCTTCCCTCACTCGTGAACAAGACCCCAAGATACTTGAACTCCTCCACTTAGGCCAGGATCTCGCTCCCAACCCTGAGAGGGCAATCCATCTATTTCCAGCTGAGGACCATGGTCTTGGATTTGGAGGTGCTGATTCCCATCCCAGCCGCTTCACACTTGGCTGCGAACTGATCCAGTGAGAGCTGAAGATGTATATGGTAATACATATATGATAATATCTACGAAGTACAGTGGCCCACCAATAGGGCTGTTACCTCAAAGTTTCAGACTGCTAGTCACACTTTCTGGGTTTTTGAATTTTCTCTCTGGGCAATGTGAGTTTTCCTGAATTTTTCCAGTTTTCTCCCACATTTCAAAGATAATATATGACTTAAGTCGGGTGCCAAACTTGTTAGCACAACTAAATTCCGGCCTAGGCACTTTTGTATTTTCTTCAGGTATCAGCAGTTTTTTCTCTGGATATTCTGATCTCAGGTCATATCCCAAAGATGTTCATGTTTGGTTAAATTGTTCTTCAAAATTAGCCTGGTATGAATGAGAGTAGATGAATGAACGTGTGTGTAAGCTGGTTCCCACATTGTACAGTCTCTGCTTCTTTGCAACTTTGTATTGGAATGAGCAGACTCAGAAATTCGATGAAGAGGCAGGTTTATAATGTATGGAGCTGTATGCAATTTAAGAGGCTATTCATTATGAAAAGTGTTATATTAAATTTTCATTCACTAGATGGAGACTGTAAGACACTTTGTAGTGTTTTCTGTAATTAAAGGCTTTTTATGAAATCAGGATTCGCTGAGTGAGATTCTAAAGAACTCATTTGTTTCATTTACAAGGCAAATTCATATGATTTTTTTTGAAAGATCATATACTACATACTGTATTCCTTAAAAAATAATTGAGAGAACAGACATGATGCAGACACAACAGCCCAGCCACTCCAGGAGCTTAACATACTTGGAAGTCTGTAATTTTTATTTCATAAGCAATGCCATGATAAATGCCCTAGGGTAAGTATCTTCCTCCTGTCTTAGACAGATATGGATGTTCTACCACAGTTATTCTGGGGTTGTGTTGCATGTTTAATGTCCTGTCTTTAGCAGACAGCTGAATTTAAATATGCACATAACACTTTATTCAATGTGACTGATGCTAGGGGGCCTTGGTTGCCGTCGTAGGGAAGTTAAGACAGAGTAGTGGACTGTAGTTACAGAGAACAGGGATTAGTATGGCATACCTTTTTTACAGTAATGGCATACTTCCACTTGATTTATTTTTAACATAGTTAATATATATTTTAAAATACATATACAGTAATTACAGTGTATGTACAGTACATATTGCATAATTACACTGCTCTGCACCCTGCACTTATAATTAGTAGGAAATCCTGCACTGGATAATTAAAATAACCACTCTTTGTCTATCGGAATTCATCTAGTAGCTCAGTGTGCAATTGTCTTTTGTTGCAATCAATTTCTATATTATATTTGAGTTTATAAATAGAAGCATATAGGACTATTGAATTCAAGTATATTTTGAATTTAATCAGATAAAAAAAAATACAAAATGGAAAAAGAATTTATAACCTGGCAGGCCAACTCCTGTTTGCTGACGAGCTTCCTGAGGCACCCTGCTGGCCTCTTTGCTGCATGCATGCATTTCAATTAGTGACTCGATACTGCAGTTCATTGTTTACTTGCGCAAAACGTTTGACAGATATGAGCAAGAACATTGATGATACCATTTATTTATTAAACAATAGCATTTTTATTCTACATTAGATAGGTCATTCTGATTGATTTACACTGTCCGCTGACGGAGGTGGCAATGCGTCATATATGGGTGACAGATGCACGCTGTTGCTTTGCTTAGATTCTTGAGGTTAATAGCATCAGTGTTTCGGAGTACTCAGCTCAGTGTATTTTAGCTCTCCACTTGCACAGTAATGTATGCTTCAGCCGTGGAGCAGGAGGACAAACACATTAATACTTCTTCAGAGTCACTTGGATATCTTTGCCCAGTGTAGATTACTGTTAAATAAAATGAATTTATTCTCAGGGCAGGTCTACTCTGCCTGAAGACACACAGCATCAATTTCACAGGTGTGTCTTTTTTTACCTAGCACGACATCCCAGCTCACCTAACCTTTCAAACATCAGCATAAAGGACAAAAGTACAGGGACTGGAATTGTCACCAACGTTCCTACAGCAAAGACCTCAAGTCAGCAAGTCAGCAGTTCTGCTCCAGGGTCTGGCCTTAAGGAAGATGAAATGAAAGGTGAATCACATCTGTCTGCACATGGCAGTGAAATACAGTACTAGGTATTACTGTAGATTACGTCTGAAACTACCAGGTTTTCGCCTAGGGCAAACTATATAATTGCTCCTATGAATAAGTTCAGTACAGCTATTGTGGCAATAGGTGGTTGCTCTTGTAGTATCTTTGAAAATCAAGATGAAAGAACCAAAGAACCCAAGTAATAAAACACTAAAGGTGTTTATTTTAAAATATAATAAAAACAAGCAAAGGTAAATTCCTAAATACTAAATGATTAAACAGAAAAAAATACAGAGGAATTGGACTCTGGCATGTTCAGTGGGGTGAATTGTATATTTGTCCACGCAATAATGTACTTCAAATCAGTTTCCTATTTTCCTCTCATCTGTTTCAGCTTTTGCCAGTTACATACATGCCCGGGTAAAATTTTCGGTCCAAAAGCCTGTCCTGCCCAACACATACCCTACTCCGCTGCCCAGTACTGCATCCTAATTAGGAGTATTGATTCTCTCAGAGAGCATATTAGTAGTATTATTACTGTTTTATATTTGTCTAATGCCATTCCCCAAGTCATCAAAGATTTGTCCACAGGGGGAAATTTGGCTTTTTACTGAAGCTCGACAGACAGACAAACAGATAGATAGATAGATAGATAGATAGATAGATAGATAGATAGATAGATAGATAGATAGATAGATAGATAGATAGATAGATAGATAGATAGATAGATAGCGTGAGGTCTACTGATTATTGTTATCATGCTTATTTTTTGGATTATGTGTATTTTGAACCTTTGCTGTGTTTTTTGACATCTCTTCTGGATTTGTGTTTTTGTGGTTTGTTCGCTTTTGGATTGCCTACTTCAAGAAACTTCTGCTCTCTTTGAAGCTTTTGTTAAATAGAGACTTTTTATGCAATAAATATTTGTATTTATAAAAAATCTTAAGCTGCCATTTTATGTTTACGAGCTGAAAGCTGACAAATGCTTGTTCTTGAGGAGCTCTTGGTTACTGATTTTGGTACTTTATACTAAGGTTGGGTTTATAAGCCAGAGCACTACATCAGACAGAGACAGACATACAGACAGACAGATAGATAGATAGATAGATAGATAGATAGATAGATAGATAGATAGATAGATAGATAGATAGATAGATAGATAGATAGATAGATAGATAGATAGATAGATAGATAGATAGATAGATAGATAGATAGACAGACTATGGTCTGAACAAACACCAGAATGAATAAAGGGAAATAAAAAAAGAAAAGTTCTGACTTGGCAGTCCCAGTCATGGTGAGGCATGATGCAGGTGTACTACTGTTAGTATAAATAAACCATGTGGTGTTTCTTGACACATTTTGCTAAATAATTCATTGACTGAAAGTCCTCAGTGTTAGTTTGTCAGAGAGAGGATGTGCAGAATTGTTCATAATGACATCCAGTTTTGTTTTAATTCTCTCCTTCACTTTTACCTCCATGGCATCGAGAGTGCTTCCTATAACTAAGCCCGCCCTTTGTAATTAGCTTGTTGATTCAGTGGGCCTCACTTGAAGTAAAGTTATCAGCCCAGCACACCACAGGATAACTTATAGTTTCCGGATAAACTGTGTACAGATATTCTTTACCATTGAAGCAAGTTAGGTGTCTTTTTGAGAGTCACATACTTACCCACATGTGGGAACTGAATTGGTTTTATGTCCAGTTACTTAGCTACTATAACCAGCTACCCATAGGCAAAGCAGTGGGAAGAGTCAGCTTGGGGCCATTGTGACTTTTTTTGCTTCTCCTTTCTGTGTCTCCTTCCATAAACTTAGCCACAGTATTACATCTTTTTAAAATTTTCTAGGAAATCGTATAGATCATAATCTCCTTTCCTCCACATGCAATGAGTGGTCATTGAACAGATTGGAATCTATTAAAACAATCTAAACCACATGCATTGTTCATCCCAGTCACCCAAAAGTCAATTTATAGAAGATACTGGAGTGGCACCTCAGACTGAAGTATCCAGTGTAGTCCAAACAATGGAATTCTCTTTAAAGAATTCAATCATTCTTTGCAGTTCTAGACACTTACAAAATCTATGTCAAGGTGATTTGCAGCTGTTCTGGCAGCTCATGGTGGTACCATGCATGTGTTTACAGTATATACCAATATTACTAGGGTGTTGTACCGTGTTAGCCATTATGAATGTAGTGAGAATTATAGCAAAATGACACATTTTATTGGCTAACTAAAGCTTGCATATTGTAATCGTTTTAGTTAGCCAATAAAATGTGTCATTTTGCTATAATTCTCACTACAGTATATACCAAATAATTTAATCACATTATTTTTACTATAAATATAATTGAATCTGTGGTGCACCCTTCACCATCTTCTTGCCCCCACCAGTGTAGTGTTCTTTATTACCACATAACCAATTACCTAAAAATTAAAGATTTCTGATGCCCTATTGTGTGTCCGGTCTGATTTCTAGCCTATCCATCAGATAAGCAGAGTTCACATTATTTTTTCAGCATTCTTACTTTTTATTGTACTTAATTTCCTAGAAATAGACTATTGACGTAATGTTTGTTCTTTAATTATGGTTTGCATTTCAGAATGACATTTACAATAATGGCTGTGTAGCTTTCATGCCGTCCAGTATGATTAATCTCATGGTAATTCTGTCTGTTACATTTTCCTGCATATAAGTTCTTGCAATTGAATTTTCAACCGCAACTCATGACTTCTCCTTAACAAAAGAACTTATTAGTAATATGACTTCATCCATTTCAACTATGACTTTGTCCTGTCCTTTCATATGCCTGTACGTGATCCAACAAAGTAGTTGCAGATAGAAGCACAGCACCATCTTATGAAATGTGAGCTCCAGTTTAGCACTAAATGTGTAGATTATTACCATAGGCGGCTGACAGTGCAAAGTGTGCTGAATATGATGTATCAAGACAGTTTTGTTTATGTCACAAAGAATTGATCTGGAAGAGGCCTGGTAGGTGGATGTTAATTATTAAGCTGCTTTACTGAGTGAAGAACAGAGCTACAACCCCAATTCCAAAAAAGTTGGGACGGTGTGTAAAATGTAAATAAAAACAGAATGCAATGATTTGCCAAATTCATAAGCCCATATTCTATTCACAATAGAACATAGAAAACATATCAAATGTTTAAAGTGAGAAAATGGTCCATTTTTAGAAAAGAATAAGGTCATTTTGAAGTTGATGGCAGCAACACAAAAAGTTGGGACAGGGCCATGTTTACCAGTGTGTAGCATCCTCTCTTCTTTTAACAACAGTATGTAAACATCTGGGAACTGAGGGGAAACAGTTGCTGGACTTTTGGGAGAGGAATGTTGTCCCATTCTTGTCTGATACAGGATTCTAGCTGCTCAACAGTCCTGGGTCTCCTTTGTCATATTTTTAATTTCATGACGTGCCAAATGTTTTCAATTGTTAAAGGTCTGAGCTGCAGGCTGGCCAGTTCAGCACCTGGACTCCTATACTGCAGAGCCATGCTGTTGTAATAGTTGCAGTATGCAGTTTAGCATTGTCTCCCAGAAAAAGACATTGCCTGGATGGGAGCATATGTTGCTCTTAAACCTGTATATACCTTTCAGCATTGATGTTGCCTTTCCAGATGTGCAAGCTGCCAATTCCATAGGCTGTAATGCACCCCCATACCATTAGAGATGCATGCTTTTGAACTCATTACTGATAAAATGCCGGACTGTCTTCTAGTCTTTAGTCCTAAGGATGCGGCGTCCATGTTTTCCAAAAAGAATTTAAAATTTCAATTCATCTGACCACATAACAGTTTTCCACTTTGCTTCAGTCCATTTTAAATGAGCTTTGCCCCAGAGAAGACGGTGGCATTTCTGGATCATGTTCACATATGGCTTCTTCTTTGCATGATAGAGTTTTAACATGCATTTGTGGATGGCACTGTGAACTCTGTTCACAGGCAATGATTTCTGTAAGTGTTCCTGAGCCCATACAATGATTTCCATGACAAAATCATGCCTGTTTTTAATGCGGTACCACCTGAGGGCCTGAAGATCATAGGCATCCAATACTTATTTTCAGCCTTGTCCTTTGCACACAGATTTTTTCAGACTCTCTGAATCTTTTGATGATATTGTGCACTGTAGATAATGAGATATTCAAAGTCTTTGCAATTTTATGTTGAGGAACATTATTCTGAAATTGTTCCACAATTTGTAGATACGTTTTTTTGCAGATTTGTGAACCTATGCCCATCTTTACTTCTGAGAGACTCTAAGATGCTCTTTTTATATCCAATCATGTTACTGACCTGTTGCCAATTTACCTAATTAGTTGCAAAATGTTCCTCCAGCTGTTTGTTTTTAGTACCACTTACTTTTTCAGCCTTTTTTTGCCCCTGTCCCAACTTTTTTGTGTTGCTGCCATCAAATTCAAATTGAGCTAATATTTTTCATGAAATAGTAATTTCAACACTTGATGTGTAATTCTGTGTTTGATTGTGAATAAAATATGAATTTGTGAGATTTGCAAATCATTGCATTCTGTTTTTGTTTACATTTTACATGGCGTCCCAACTTTTGTGGAATTGAGGTTGTACAATATTTAGATCAGACGGCATTTGCAAGATAAATATTTACTTTAATCCAAGAAAATAATTTTCGTCATCCAGCACTGTGAGGAAAAGAGTCCAAAATTCCAGCACAAAATGTTCCATAATTTTTGCAAAGGTTCATCAAATAGTCTAACCATATCTTGGAGAGTTCGTCATTTCACTGATATCCTACACTGCCAAGAAACAGTGCCAACAGTCAAGCATCAGTGCACCACCACAAGAGCAGGGTTTAATAGCTTCCTTCACTTGTGTTGCCTTTGAAAACTGCCAGGTTTTGCCACCTTGGTCTCGGTTCAGCAGTCTGGCACTTGTGCAAGTTGGGATGCAGCAGATCACATTCTTTGTCAGCCAGATATGTTAACAAATGTCTGTTTGTGGCCCAGAAGGTCTCCAAAATGACAGACAGAGAGTGCTGAGTTGTCGCATATTATTTGGGGTTATTTGATCCTTCTGTTCTGAATAATGGCACACAGTGGAGGAAGAGGGCAAATACTGAGGCTCAGAAAAACTTGGAAACTTTTAGAAAATCTTAAATGTCAACACAATATTGAAAGTATGTACTAAAGTACAAAAAACAAATATACTTTTTAAAATATCCAAATCAAAAAAGAGCACCTTATAAAATGGGCTGATATATGAGAGATTCCAGAATCATTTAAGAAAGTATATACCTAAGTATATATGCAGCTGTCTTTCTGTTTATCTTTAGTCATGATATGCTCTGCCTCCCTATGAGTTCAGCATTGGCTGAAAGACTTCCTGAGAAGGACTGACCTAGGAAGGTAACTGGTACACCACAGATGAAGAAACACTCAGTGAGGTCTATGGAAGAAAGCATCAAACCCACCAGCTTCAGCATGAAAACTCAGACTGGAGGAGAGCCTGGCAAATTCTGGGTTGACTACCAATCCACCAGGAAGTCTAGTTGTTACAAGATGTCAAATTGGTCTCCTGTGGAAAATCCCAAAGTCTACGAAACACTTTTAAGAAAATGACTACTGTATTCTTTCATATTCTCCAAAAATTGAGTCTTTTTATTTCAAGCAAGGCACTAAGAAACAGGGATATTGAAAAAAAAAATTGTTTTAATATGGTATACTTATTATTCAGTTGTAAAGATGGTTTGGTAGTGGCATTGTTTCTTTACCTGGGTGTCTGAGTGCCTTATCTATATATCTATCTATTGCAATAATATAAACATACATAGTTAGGACTTACCAAGATTTAATGAGTCATTTATAGAGAAGCTTCAAAAGGATAGCTACCTCGCATATCATACTGCACAGTGTCATGGATGTCTGGTCAGCTTTTGTCTTCATTACATTTATTCGTGCACTCTACAAACAACACTTCCACTGTGAGTCGAATGTAATTAAAAACCCTATCTTGTGATGCATAAAGACATATCCTGATTCTAAAAGCTGTTACATTCATTAAAGTACAGATAGAATGTGTCATTTATACAAAGAAAAGGGTAGGCATTAAAAGTCACCTTCTTGGAGGCCTAAATTGCATTTTTTAAAGAATTGCCACTACTGTGAGAAGCATGGGCTATTCTTGACCATGGCTTATTGTACAACTCTATTTACTCCATAATAGTATATTTCATTTTTACATAGCCCATTATTAATCCATGATATTGCAGCTTCTCCCTTGCTACTATCTCATTAAGTTCAATAATGTCAACATCAGTTCCATTCCAGCCTTCTTTCTTTTTAAGCAGTTTAACGTTGAAGCCTAGAGCTTTGCAATTTATTTTCTACATTTTTAATTTTGAAAAAATATCAGTTTTCATATAATTATTTTATATTTGTAATGTTGTGATAGATAGATACAGGGTGAGCCAAAAAGAAGTACCACATTTCAAACATGTATTCTACAAAAACACTACAAGATCAAATACATTTCATTTACGACACAAAAAAGGGTATACAAAATAGATTTTTTCACTGTGTTATAAAAATTATGTCTTCAAGGTGGTGGCCATCATTAGCGATACACTCTTCAAGACGATTTCTGAACACTCACATGACTCGTTTGGCCATTTCAAGGGGAATAGTGGTGATTTTCTAGTGAATAGCGTACTTGAGGGCTTCAAGGTTTTGCGGCTGGTGTGTGTATACTTTCGACTTGAGAGAGTCCCACAAGAAGAAATCACACGGAGCAAGTTCAGGCGAACGTGAAGGCCACCTGACATCGCCACGCAGGGAGATCAGCTTCCCCGGAAACATCTCCTGCAAAACTTGCATGAATCTCTACGATAAATGAGCTGTTGCTCCATCCTGTTGAAACCAGGATCCACCACATTCATTTCTTCCTGTTGGGGCCACAAAAAGTTCTGTAGCATTTCAATGTTACGTTTTGAAGTGATGGTGACTGTTGCTCCCCCCTTTTCAAAAAAATAAGGGCTTACAATGCCAAATTCTGCAATGACGTACCAAACTCTAACACACTTACTATGCAGGGGTCTCTGATAAAGTTCATGGCGGTTGGTTTCAGCCCAGTAGCAAATGGTTATGCAACCATTCAAATGGAAATGCGCCTCGTTATATATCATCTCAATGAACAATTTGCAGAATGTTCACGCACAACTCTGTACTGCTCTCCAAGTCTCTTTCAGTGAGTTCCTGCACTAACATAATTTTGTTTGGATGGAAATTAAGGTCCTCATGCAAAATCCTCCTCAAAGATATGTTGGAAATGCCAAAGGCAGAAGCATGTTTGCATGCTGAACGTCTAGGAGATTGCAAAATTGATACCCTTACAGCTTGGATGTTTTCAGGTGTTCATATAGTCTGAGGATGGCCTGAACATTTTCTGTTCATTGTTGTACCCGTCTGTCTAAATTTAGCCACCAACTGAAGAATTGTTTTCCGATTTGGGATTTCACCATGAAGGGGGAATACTGAAGTGCGTTCGTAAAGGCGCGTTGCGTAGTGATTATGGATTCATTGTTTTTGAAGAACGCCTTGAGAGTGAAAGCACAGTGCGCACCGGACCAAGGCATGTTGCCGAGTGAAAACTATAAGGTATTGCTTATCAAAGGACCCCCACCCCAACCCACTCGGCTGCCTCTACATCGCGCAATGACCTTGAGAAATGTGGTACTCACCCTGTAGATAGATAGATAGATAGATAGATAGATAGATAGATAGATAGATAGATAGATAGATAGATAGATAGATATTTTTTGTCCCCAATGGAAATTTGCCTTTTACAGAAACTCTTTAAATAAATAAATAGATAGATAAAAATATGTATACACATCCATCCATCCATTATCCAACCCGCTATATCCTAACTACAGGGTCACGGGGGTCTGCTGGAGCCAATCCCAGCCAACACAGGGCGCAAGGCAGGAAACAAACCGGCGCCAGCCCACCGCAGATATGTATACACACAAAAACTTGAATCTGAACAACATCAGGATGACTAAACAGAAAGAAAATTAAAAAAAAGAGAAAACTTCCAACTTGGCAGCCCCAGTCACAGTAAGGTTGGTATAAAGGAGGCTTTAAGTTGCAGTTCTTTCATTGCTGTTATAAATAAAGGGAGAAAGTTAAGTTAACACAATCTCAGATTTCATAGACAGACAGACAAGACACCTTAAAGATCACAGAAAAGCACATACAAAATAAATAACATTCTTAACATGTTTAATTCCAATTCAGGGTTGCAGGAGGCTAGATCATTTCGAGGAAGCATTGGGTCCAAGGTGGGAAAAAATTATTAGAAAAGGGCATCAGTCTCATTCCTCACAGCACATACACAAGCATACTTTGCAAATTTAGAGTCCCCTACTACCCTAACACACTTCTTTGGAGGAGTGGCAGAAAGGCCAGAATACTTTGAAGAAAACCCCCACAAATACAAGAAGAAAGTGCAAACTCCACAAAGACAACAGCCAGACAGGAGATATAAACCCTCTCCGAGGCAGCTTGGTTAACCTCTATGCCATCCTGTCACCCCATTAGAATTCATACTCTTTAAGATGTAGTGTTTTGACAGCTGACTAAGCTGATGATGGATAACTTTTTGTTTATGGCCGTGAATGTGGCTTAGGGTTTTACAGAACACATTATTATTTTCTCTTTTTCCTCATGCATTTCCAATAGAGCATGTGGCGCCAACCTCTGAATTCAGGGTACTGCCTCCATTTTTTTCCTCTCAACCTTTCCAACAGCTTGTTCAACAGGGAACATCTAAAGACTCAACAAGATGTCTTTGCCAGTTGGAGTTGAATCTATCAGTCTGGAGAGAGAAGAAAGTTCAAGCCCAAGAGTTTAATAGTGACTTCAAATTTTAGGAATTGTTTTGTTAAAATATGTTCCACTTGTGTACTGTACACCAGACAGTTATTCCAGTAGCCACTTTTATTCTACCATATACCATAAAGCCTCTTTAACCTTATTTTTAAGAAATATTTATAGTAAAAAAAATATATAAAAATTGCAATACAGTATTGTAAAAATCAGAATAATTTTCCTGAACTTTAGAGAGAGCATCTTGGCAATTGCTACAAACAAGAATTCAAGTGGCTCTGCTCACCCAATAGCCCACCCAGTGGCTGCTTCTTAGTTTTAATTGGATTGGGACTTAACCCAGGCAGTATGGCAAGGCTACAGCGACAAGTAATGACCTCCACCTCCCCCACAATTATGGAGTGAGGTCTCTGCAGCTTAAGGCCAGTTTGTTCATTAATTTCTGGCATGATGACAAAAGCTTGCATAGGTGACAAACAAGCATGTGAGTTGTGTGGAGATGGTCCAAGGGTCCCAGTGAACATCCCCCCCAGCTGAAGCTGGAAGCCAAGTGTGAAAGTCGTCTTTTTCAATCAATTCAGACCACAGCTCAGCATGCGCTTATCTCCGGATTCTGACGGAGCTTGTGAAATATCTCATTTATTAAATCCCAAGGCCTGCTTTGTCTGTGTGTGTGAGTGGGGGAGTTAATACAGAATGGTCAAAGATGCATTTTTCAATAAAATGATAGAAAACATGCAGAAAAGAGCCGTGGCCTACTTCACAAGGCTACTGTATATCTCTACTAATTATAAGGGACAACTATGTGCTATTCTGTGTCTGCACATTTTTTAACTGGTTTTGCATGTTTTCTCCCCCTTTTGATTTTTCATTACCTTTGCCTTCATGTTCACGGGCATCCATTTGTCATCCTCTGGTACAATGTGCTTCTGTTCGATTTTTTTTCTTCTTTCTTCAGCATCTGCACTTAAAGATTGAAGTGAGCGATTTCAGATACAAGGAAAGGTGCTCACACGCTAGGGCAAGGATCAACTGTGCTGAGTGTGGTGCATTGCTGAGAGTGAACATATTAAGCCAAATATGAAGTTTTTTTTTAAAAAACAATAGATGCCCTCTTTATATATCAAATTGTGTCTGACTTCAGTTTTACATGGATATTGATCAAAACACACAGTGCACAGAATACACCAAGCAAAATTACCACGAGTGGAATGGCTATTCAACTTTGTCACCATTAAATATCAGAGAGTTCTTTGTCCCTTCCAGCTTTCCTGTTCCTGAATGGACGTGGTCATTTAAATGATCTGCACTGCTCTGGATGAAGGGCCATTACCTTTCTGAATATTGTGATGCCCAGCTCTCTGAACAGTTGCTTGCCACCCTGCTGTGTACCATGCCATTTTATGCTAGTGTGCCATATCTATTTTGCACAGATCAAAGTGAAGTCTCCAGGGCTGACACCATAGAAATTTGCCACCACATCTTGCTGGACTCATTCTTTGTTTATTTTCTAATTTTCAATTTCAAGGAGCTGGAAATTAAACTGACAGTACTAGGCACACTCACACTGGGCCTGCTTGCTGTTGATAGTTAGCCTAACTGCATATCTTTAAACAGTGGAAATAAAATGGTGAACCTTCACAAAAACAAGAATAACATATTCACTCCACACTGATCTAATTCCAGTTTGGTAATTGGACTGGAGGTCAAAAAGTTGTGAGGCAGCAAAGCTAACTGCTGTGCAATCAGGCTGACCTTTTTCATGTAGTGTCTAATCTCATCTCCTCTCGTTTTCTTAACCACTTTTCCTGGTGAAAATCATAGTGGCAGCAGTCCAAAGTTCCCTCTTTCCAGCTACAGATTCCTCATTCTGGTGAATTCCTTACCATTCCCAAGCCAGCCAAAAGATATAATCACTTCAGCATGTCCTGGGTCTGCCACGGGGTCTCTGCCCAGTTGGACCTGCCTGGAGCAGGTCTAGCTGCCCTATGGTTTCGACATGCCCAAACCACCTCAGATGGTTCCTTTTAATGTGGAGGAGCAGTAACTCTGAATCGCTGAACTTCAGTCCCTATCATGGAGTGTTACCTCAGCCACCAAACGAAGAAACCTCATTTCTACCACTTGTACTTGTATCTGATTTTTTCAGTCATTACTTAGGAACGTTAGGAATGTATTTCGACCAATAAGCAGAGAGTTTCGTCTTTAGACTCAGCTGCGGCTTCACCACCACAGAACTGCTGGTGCCACATCAATTCACTTGTCAATCTCAAGTTCCCTTTTCCATCATTTGTGAACAAGATTCTTTGACCTCTTCCACTAAGGGAAGTTGCTCCCCCTTACCTGGTGAGAGCAATCCTTTATATTTGGGAGAGAACCATGGCATCAGAGATGCTGACACTTGTCCCAGCCACTTCACACTTGGCAGTGAATCACTTGAGTATGTGCTGAAAGTTACAGTCAGTTGAGACAAAGTGGACAACATCATCTGCGTAAAGCAGCAGTGCTACTCCTACGACTGTACACAGTCACATCTTGATAATACTGCCCATGAAAACGCAAAAAGGAGTGGTAACAAGACACAGCCTTAATGGAGTCTGACACCCACAGTAAACAAATTTGACACGGCTGTCTCTGTATTCATTTAGAGAAGGATGACCCTCTTGCCCAATATTCCTGCAGCACTTCACTCAACACGTGTCGAGGACATGGTCATATGGTTTTTCCAAATCTACAAAAGACATGTAGACTGCGTTATCACACTCCCATGCACCCTCCACTGAATCAGGGAGAAGAGCTGGTCTGCTGTTCAACAGCCAGCATGGAATCCATATCGTTCTACTTGTATCTTTCTCTCTATCATCAGCAATAAAATTAATATTTGTACTGTATGTCACTGGATCCTTTTCATTTAACCAATTGTCTTCATCTCAGGCTACGTTTGGGATGTTAATTGAAATGCCATCAATCTTACATTATCACCTGCTCATCTTTGAGCATGGGGACAATCTCCTCATAATACGCATCTCTGAACATTTACAGTGCCATTTTCCAAAGAGGTGCATTTTATATGTTGTTTGCATGTGCTTGTACTGTGTGAGGAGTATGTGTGAATCTGTGCAGATGTGTTCATGCATTTGTCAGTGTTTGTCCATCTCTGTGGCACATGTGGGGTGGGTAGTGGTTGGGCTATGTACATGTGTGTTTTTTACATAAGTGTGGATGTGTATGTTGCGTTGTACATATATGAGCACAGATGATTATGTTTTGTGTGCACTGTGTAACCTTGTGTGCATGTTTTTTTCCATTTGTAAGTTTCTCTTCCGTGTATTTGGGTTTTAAATATGGGTGCTTGCAGTACATACTTGTGCTTTTGTTTATGGGTACTTTATGTTACAAATATTTGAATGTTGAGTTAGTATGATGCTGCTATCACAAATGCTATTTCCACACAACTCGAGGAGACTGGGTTCAAATCTAGACCCACGTACCAGCTGTGCATACTCTGTTGTACAGTATTATATAGTACTTTTCTCTGGTACTCCATTCCTCCCATATTGAAAAGGCATGCAGATTAGACTCGAAATTGTTCCAGTACAGTATGAAGGAATGTGGATGTGAGAGGGTGCCAGGATAGGCTTTTGTCCCCCGTACTCCATTATCGAAAATGCAGGGCACAAAACTGAATGAATGAATCTCCCATATAGTGTCTATTAATGTGTAAGGGACAGGACCTGAAAAGCCCTTCTTATCATCATCACTGTGGCGGCATGCTGGCGAGTAAAGCACTCAAGTTCAGCTTTTTAAGTTTCAGCTAAATGTAGAGAGGTTTGCACCTGCGCTCAGTCCTATAATTAAATCTAATATACATGTTAATTATGTTGATACACACGCTTCTAAAGAGCTTCAGCTATTGCAATTAGCAACCTAGCAATCAAGGTAAATGCTTAATTTGAAAAAGAAAAAGGAAAAAGGCCTATGCCAGGAATTGCTTGGTAAACAAATGAGCGAGTGCGTACACAACAAGGCTGTGCGTGTGAGTGACACTGTGGTGGGGGAGTGAGGAGAGTATGGGCTGGCATCGCTATAGTCCTCAGCACAGTTCTGCAGCATTCTCTTCATCTATTTATTCATTTGTTAGTGGGTGAAAGCAAACTGAAAAATACATGGGGGTCCCAAGAAGGTCCGGTATCCTCTTATTAATCCTTTGCGCCTTCCAAAAGCCAAAAAATCAAAATTGAGACTTAATAAATTGCACATTACTGGGTTTGCTAAATATTGTAGATATTCACTGGCAGAGCTAAAATACAACTGTCGGTGAGCTGATCACAGGCTGGATGGGGCTAGCTTTTTGAGTAGCAGCTGCCAGCCCAACTGGGAAGTAGGTATGTCTTTTGACAAGCCTTAAAAGAATTTGAAAAATATGACAGAAACTTTAAGACTCCTGGGCAGCCATTAGTGCTTGTCTAGAGCCCAGTGATGCTGAAGACACTGACTGTAGAAAGCGGAAAAGTGACTCTGGTGTTCTTGTTGGAGGGGAACACTGCATTACCCTCAATGCATCCATGATCCTAACTAACTGGTGTTGTGATCTTGTCACAAAAGGATCAAGAAAGGATGCAGGCTTCAAAAAACAAAAACCAGACCTGCTCTTTACACTACAGTTCTGCACCACACTATTAGCTCTCACCAACTTAGGCAGTTTGGCCCTAGACTCCAAAGGTAGACTACAGCCTGCACATGCTCAAAGGTGAAGCAAAGACTTTTAAAGTTACAAATATCAAAAAGGATGGAGGGAAAAACAGCAACAACTTCTGGTCTAACAGAAACACACAAATTCCTTGAATATTTAAAGATTTATTGAAAGTTTTCGAAAATAAAGCTGTAAAAAGGGGGTGTTCCTTAAAAAGTCACTCCAAAAGTCAATAAATATTACCAGTACCTTCAACCAACAGCAGAGAACAAAATCCAGGTAATCCAAAAATTAGCAAGAAGTGCATTCAGAATAATTTTGAACAATCTTTAGTGCTGAAGCAGCCATTTCATTGTTGTGAACAAGGAGTCCGAAAACAGAAAATTTTCAATAACTTACAAAGCACATTCTAGAATCTCAAACACTTTCAATAATGTCCACTTGAGGGGAAAACTGTCAAATCTAGGAACAAACACAGCATTTAATAAAAAATAAAGGGGTTTTATTTCAACAAAAATGATCTGTCAAACGATGAAGCTCAGTAGCACACAAATGACATAAAGGGTTTGCTTAGATAGATAGATAGATAGATAGATAGATAGATAGATAGATAGATAGATAGATAGATAGATAGATAGATAGATAGATAGATAGATAGATAGATATTAATCCCAGTAAGGCAATCCTATGTAAATACAGTCCCAAAAATCCCAAATCCAAAGTAAGGTTAAGGCATAGGACAAAAAGTTAAAAATTCATAAATACCAAAAAAAAGCACAGTAGAAACAGAACTAACCAACTTTTGTAACAACTAACCAGCTGTTGTATTTCACTAGACTCTTACAAATAAAGGTGCCAGAGTAGTTCTTCAGAGTGGTTCCCAAAAGACCCATCCACATGAACGTTCCAGACAGAACCTTTGTTTGTTTAGATCTGTAACAGGCTCCATACAGTGAATACCCATGAACAGATGATAACAGATTTGTGAAATACCAAGATGTCATGATTTTAAAAGGACCCCAGTAACACAGGCTAAGTCCAGGTTTTCTTAATCTGTCAGTGCCCTGCTAGGTAGCCTACCACACATTAAAAATTTCAGTTTGTGTTTCTGCATATTAGGACGCTTTTCAAAGCAAAAAAGAACCAACTTCATATATACAGATCATTCCACAGAAATGAATGGTGCTCTGTCTGAGGAACAACAAAGTCTAATAAAGAACCATAAAATGTCATTAAAGAACCATTATTTTTAGAGCATAAGTAACATCATAACATAGAGGTGCTTTACGTTCTCTGGTAATCAAGTCAAATCTCAGTGAGTTGCATGGTTTCTCGGAGATAGTTTGTTTTTCATGGATGCTTCAGTTTTCCTCATTATCCCAAAAACGAGTGGGTGTTTGATTGAATGGTAACCCAAAAATGAGCTGGTATGAGAGTGGTTTTGTGCATGGGTTTGCCCTGAGAGTTGGACTGGATAGGGAGGGATTTCAGGTTCGAATCCTACAAACATATTTTATGACATATCAACTGATCAGAGATGGAAATACGATTCATGAACTCCCCACCGGCAAAATCCATCCCAAAAATAATTCCTGGCTAGATATCTGCCTGAGATTGTCTTGTTCCCCTTTCAGTGATGGTTCTTACTTTGCACCCCATCCTGACACTAAAGACCCTGGGAATATTAACTTAGATTGAGTAGGTTCAGAAAATTAATAGACTGATTATATTTTGCTGTGAATGCCTTTGAGATGTTGTTTACTATGAATGGTTCCATATATTAAAATGATGATTAATGTGACATCCTTAGTTATGTGATTTAAGTCAGTGCTCATTGGAATTCCATGTGTGTCATGAATATGATTTATCTTGTAAATTTAGCTCACCTTGTTATCTTTTGTTTATCTGTACACATTTTTCTTTCTAGAGCACAAAAACAAGGTTGCTATAAAATTACTACATAAAAAGCATATCTTTATTTTAGCACTACACTTTATCTGTCTCAGATTCTTTTACTTTAAGCATGTATATGTTTTTCTATATCTATAAAGCGCAGTGATGTGCTGTTTAGGAAGGAAGATGCTATATAAAATCATTTTTTGTTTTTTTGGCTAGTCAACTACCCCAGCATCAACCCACAAACAGCATCATCCCTCAGACTACATTATCAGAACAACTCATCCAGCAACAATATCCACTCCCCTAAGAAAATAAGCTATATTAAAAATGTTATAATAAAATCAGAATGTTTGTATGAAACTGGACAATGTTCCATCGGCTTTATTATTATTTAAGATGGAAAATGCATTCCTTTAGCAAAAAAAAAAAAA
This sequence comes from Polypterus senegalus, assembly GCF_016835505.1. Taxonomy (NCBI): domain Eukaryota; kingdom Metazoa; phylum Chordata; class Cladistia; order Polypteriformes; family Polypteridae; genus Polypterus; species Polypterus senegalus. Next base: position 170,292,484 of record NC_053154.1, read on the forward strand.
ACAATAAAATTGGAAAATGAACAACACCAAAGATCAATGTTCTCTATGCAGTAAGGCAGCATTTTTTATGTGCTTTCATTTTGAGAATATAAATTTTTAAAGTGCCGCGAGTCGAGTGGCTGCAGCCATCTGCTGCGGGTTTGTAGCCATGGAATACAGAAAGCTTTAGCATTTGTTTTGGCTTTAGGGCATTTGTCATCATTCAGAACTGGAAAATGTTTGCTCTGCACCTTGCATGGAGCAGTTCTAAATGGCCTTGTTTTATCTTATTTAAAAAAATAATGTGAGTTTGAACTTTGTTACGTTCTGATGAATTATGCAGCAGAACCCTTCCTGTTTTCTCAGTTTCCTAAAATGCCATGTCTGACAAATTCTCATGAAATAAGCTGCTTTCTGGAGAACAAATGAATTGCTTGTGATTGCAGCTTTCCCAGCAGCATCTGGCACAGGTCAGAACAGGGTGACAGTCCATCGAAGACACTCCTTCATCTATTCACACTTAGTCATTTGGGGCCAATTTAGAGTCACCAATCAAACAGACCAGTCTGTCTTTAGGATGTTCCGCACCTTTAATTCCGACTTGGCCTCTTCTTTTTATCAAAGCACTGTAGAAGATGTCATCATAGAGTAAAAACTCTGCTCTGTAATTGTAGTCCATTAGTTGACTCCAGAGCAGGTATCTTTGAGTCATGAGGTTAAGGTTAGCCTGACGCCAAAGCTCTGTGCTTTGGCTTTGTGGTTATACTGATAGGGAGCCCCTGCCTTATTCCAAGAATAATAGCCAGTTATGAAAGAGTTGCAATGTTGTCAGAAAAGAAAGTAAACAATTATTTATGGATGCACACTGCAAATTTGACAACATTATGACTGAATCAACCAATAAGAGATTAGAGTAGGACATGTTGGTTGTAGCCAAGTAATTATTCCTGTGAAATTAATAATCAAATTCTAGCCCAAGCTCTGGGGAGGGAAACTTTCAAGTTCGATCTGGCACTGATAAAACAGAAAACATTTGTCCGGGGCCCAGAGGAATGATGATTTATAAAAAAATTATATTGTTAAAAAAAAGGGGACACAACAATTCTCATAGCACTGATTCAGGCACAGCTTGGGTTATAACAGCATTAACATGTGCACCTCCGGTCCTCAAATAAAGGTGGCTCATACAGAACAAGCCGAACATTTGTTTGTTTAACATTATGAAAAAAAATCATCTCACAGTGATCCTCGCCACCAATGCAACTTTGGTAGGTAGTGTAATGAATGAATTAGATGATTTCTCAATTATGGTTTCTAAAAATGCTATGCTGTTATAAAGGGTTTTGGCAGTTCTTTAACCTGCCTTTATACTTCCTAACAAACAGGACTACTTCCTAGTAATATCACCATCTTGCTCCTAGTCTTTTCATGTCTTTTCCTAGTCTTTTCATGCTGTTGGACAGAAGAGCACTAATTTTTACAACACTACCACACTATGGTCATTTAACCTTTATATATCTGCTTTAGTCACTTCTCATCTTTACACACATTTCAAAAAGTGTTTTTTTGGTTTTGGATAAGTATGTATTGAATGACAGAGGCACACTTATTTAAGTGTAAGGTAGATGTGTGGTGGATCCCAGCTGTTACTTTAAATTAAGTTCTTCAACAAAAACATGGGGACACAGATGGAAACTTGTTACGGATAGGCACAAATTTTAATTTTTTTTTTTACTCAGAGAACTATAAAATCATGGAATAATTACCAAGTAATGTGGTAGATGGTGGTACTTTAGGGTCTTTCAGAAATCAACTCCATGACAACATTTTTTGGGCTGTATGTTCTAATTTTAATTTTCTAACTGCAATGGCTGCTCTGGGTGATTATCGAGCACATTTTACTTTGTCGAATTAACACTAAGTAGTCAGAATTACTCATTTTCTAGGGTAGTCTTTTAAACATATGTGTTTTTATAGACAATGGTGGCAAAATATTTAATTACTTAGGCCGGATACCTAAAGGCAATAGCAATTACTTGCCTTCTAGTCAAAATGGATGTCAGAATTAGGGACTGTTGTTGCTGGAATTCACACCTTTAGAATGTCAGATTACACAATAAGGATTTGCAGAGGATAACAAATTACACAACCCCATGCAGACCTTTCAATACAGTTTCACATTTCTGAAATATAGCTAGCTTGCTGACAGACAATTGTAACATGCTACCTGATAGGACTGGTGCCTGTAAGGAGGGCTTTCCAAGTGTGGCGATTCAAGCCACAATCTCAATCCTTTAATTTTCTTTTTTCAGTTCTGTTGGGGTATGACAAATACTAGATATCAAATAGACAAGCCTGTCTTCTGTTATTGCAGTCCAAAAAAAAAACAAGCATTATTGTTTTTTCCTGAATTATATACATTTTACTTCTGACTGAGCGCTCATTTGTTCTCATCTCTCGCACACACAGAGCCAGCCTTACCACCACTTAAGACAAACCTGTTTAGTTTTGTCAGGTCACAGTCAGGTTGGACTGAGCCATCAATGCCGGTTACTTCTTTTGATGTTGAACTGTTAGTCTTTGTAGCAGGGCACATACACAGCATGGTGCTGGTTTGATTAGGCTTACCTACAGCATTTGCCTTTGCAGATATTATTTAGTTTATTTGATTGGTAAATGTGAACTTTTATCACCCAGTTGCCAAGTGAAAATATTGCTACAAGCATTAAGAAACAACACAAGCAGTCTTAGCAGAAACTGTAACAAAAAGTATAATGAGGCTGTTAAGTTACAGTATATCATAATCCTCACAATATGCAGATTCCATTCCTGTGAATTTGCATATTTGCTTCTAGAAAATTGTAACCAATTTTGCATCAGCCATGGTCTACTCGTCCCTATTCACAGTCAGGCACAGTATAAAAAAATATTCTGAGAGGCATATCATATAGCAGCGACACGTAAGATTGAGCAATAACAGGTCTGTGATACCCTTAAATAAATGGAGTTGTATGTGCACTTCACTCAATGGATGAATGTGTGTCTATCCTGTGATGAGAGGTGTGGCTAAACTGTTGAACCTCTTTCATGATGTGGACTGTGGTTTGCAGTTGTTCACCACAAATGAGAAATTCCCAGTAACTGCAGGTGATAAGCTTGCACTAAAAAAGTTCATGTCCTTTGTACATTCTGCCTGTCTCTGTTACTGATTGTACGGATTATTAATGTTCTTGGATTAGGCCTGCCATGGATGCTGGCAGAGCACCAAGAACAGTTAAATTTCACTAGAGGAAATAAAAATCACAAGATTTCCTTAGGTGAACATTTGGAAGGATCAATACCAAGCTTCATGGAGCGAAAGCAGAGGTACAGCGCATTCACCTGATCCCATCTACAATTGCTCCAGCCAACATCCCCCATTATATCCTGGGTGACAACTCCTTCACTTCCTGTGCCCGACCCTGTGAGCTACTTATCCCACATAAGCTGGAATGGTTTCCTCCTCCGTCCCTCCATTTTCACCTACAGGGGCCCAGGTGTCTCCCTGACAGATTTGGCTTCTGTTGTGTTAACAAGTCTTAATGTTCTGATAATATTCCATGTGTTCTCAGTGTTTTATTCTGTTTTCAGGTACATTTATTAAATTTTAACAACTGTAATAAAGTTTAGTGCTAATGAAAATGTTTTGCCATGTGCTCCTAAGTGCAAAGGCATTGTGATGAGCTTAATTGATTTTCGTTACAGAAAATGTTAGATTAATAATCCATCCATCCATTATCCAGCCTGCTATATCCTAACTACAGGGTCATGGGGGTCTGCTGGAGTCAATCCCAGCCAACACAGGGTGCAAGGCAGGAAACAAACCCTGGGCAGGGCACCAGCCCACCACAGTAGATTAATAATAAAAGGTAATATAAGTTTATAGTGAATGGTGTCCACTGGAACCTGTCCCTATTTTTCCCATAGGATGAATGGTTCAGTTTCCACAATTTCCATTGCTACAGGACTTTTCATGAATCGAACCCCCGTGGATAATGAAAGTTGATTATATTTTACATAGATCAGGCCCACTGTGGCAGCTTCAAATAAAAGGCAGAAACCAATCCTGAATGGAGCACCAATCCTTCCCAGGACACACATGTATATATCCACAATTTTCCCATGAACTAATTGAAAACTTTATTTTTCATAGGTGAAAAATGCTGTATGTCTGTAGACGTTGACAGCCTTTCCTGAGATAGCTAAGAGATCTTTGCTGCTGATAGGCCTTAGGTTGTTTTGGTTAGATGACCTCAGGTCTATGAACTAAAGTTTTTTCTCCCACAGCTCTTCCAAGGTATTTTTGTTTTGCTTTATTATTCAACTCTGTATTTCAACAGACTGCAGAAATTGGCTACTAAGTTACACAAGGCCCCTCTACAATCTCATATTTGAAGATGGTGGTTCAGATAGTGAATGGACTGAGGTGTCAAAGGTTTTAAAGCTGCAAGCATCCAGATGTCTCAATGGAGCTATGAGTAGACACATTGTACTGTAGTTAGATGGTAAACCTTATGCTGGAGGGAATTGTTAATGGAAAACCAGCAACACAGAGCAGAATCATGTTTCACCAGTCTGGAATTCATTATCCATTTGAATGTGAGAGAGCCAGGGTTTAGTCTGGAAGAGAAACATTATGAGGGCTTAGTGTGAGCTGCCTGTAAGGTGTGCCAGGGCTTGCTACAGCTGCTGCTATGAATGCTCATTTTGCTTTTATTTATATTACTTCTTCTTGGCAAATTAGTCTATTTTATTTTCATTATTTTCTCTGCATCTTGCAGTCGCACTTAATGTATCCTGAAGTGGCTGAATCATCACCAATGATGGACACAGCATCAGAAATTCACTGTATTCTGTGTTAGCTTACATCACAATATATTCCAAGTGGAATCATAGACTAATAAAAGGAAGGAACCTTTTGACACTAAGAAATATTTATTACTATTATAAAACTATACCTTCTTCCTCTTCTTCCATAGCTATTCCCATTTTTATGGGGTAGCTATTACTTTTGCCTATACTTCTCCAATAGGGGATATTGCAATGTAATAGTGTTTCTCTTCTGGTATTTTAGAATTACAATATTTTTGTGTTTTAGTTGCATGCCATTTTCCTTTGTTTGCTTAAAAGATGTTGCATTTGTAAATTATAAACTGTATATCTGACTTTATAAATATAAATAGAGTTAAGTTGTTGGGCACTGACTGCATTTATCTTTTTCTTTTTTTTTTTTGGATCAAATATTTATTGAATAGGGCGGCACGGTGGCGCAGTGGTAGCGCTGCTGCCTCGCAGTTAGGAGACCTGGGTTCGCTTCCCGGGTCCTCCCTGCGTGGAGTTTGCATGTTCTCCCTGTGTCTGCGTGGGTTTCCTCCCACAATCCAAAGACATGCAGGTTAGGTGGATTGGCGATTCTAAATTGGCCCTAGTGTGTGCTTGGTGTGTGGGTGTGTTTGTGTGTGTCCTGCGGTGGGTTGGCACCCTGCCCAGGATTGGTTCCTGCCTTGTGCCCTGTGTTGGCTGGGATTGGCTCCAGCAGACCCCCGTGACCCTGTATTTGGATTCAGCGGGTTAGAAAATGGATGGATGGATGGATGGATATTTATTGATGTGAGGTAGCAAACAAATTTCAACCAACAGCAGATTATGTATAAGAAAATAAGAACCCAATGCATGGCACCAACCTATGTCTACTGCTCTCTGAATATTCAACCCAGTCCATTCTCAGATACCCAGCCATCTTCCTTCCCATCGTCCTCTTTTTCTCACTCCCTTGACACTTGTCAATGTCACTCTTTCTTCAGTCCATCGTCATCAATCCTGCATGAATGTTCAAACAAACCCAGTTTCTCAAGTTTGCTTACAGTGATCTTGTCTACAACCACTCTTGTCAGATCTTTTAATTATTCACCATATCAATCCAGCGTATTTAAAGTATTTTCCTGGAACAACTTCTTCGGATTATGTGCAATCTCACAATATTCTCCTTTGTTGAGTCCATATTTCACATGGTTATAGCAATGTAGCCAACATGAATGAATCCAGTTTACACAGTTTGTCATATTGATGCCCTTATTCTTCCATACTGTGTTCAGTTTTGCAAAACCACCTCATGTGATTTCAGTTTTCATTCAAATTTCCTTACAATGAATGAATGAATATTTAACCCAAAGGGCACATAGTTTGCTTTCCCATCTAGTAAGTAAAGAGTCATAACTGTTATCTTTGGAAAATTAGAACCTGTTACAGCTGTGTCTAATATGTAGGGCCTTTCTGTGGTTTAGTGTAAAGTGGGGTTGCTATGGTATGGGGCTACATTCACAAGTACAAAAAAAAAAAGATTTTCAGGCTAAAAGAAAATACCTTTAGCTCAACATGAAAAAGGCTGGTGTTTTGTCATCCCCACAGAAGGGAAAGGTAAAGTTGCAGGTTTATGTCATAGTAGGGGACTAGTCAAAGATGGTAAGGTAAAAAAAAAAAGAAATGTTTGTGAGGAGTAAGTAAAAAAAAGTATCAATTTTGACAAGTTCTAACATTTATCAGTACCGATAAATTTCTTAAAATCTCAAAAGCAAAACAAAGTACAAGAAGAACTAAATACGGGTAACTTGTGAGAGCTCCTTGAGACATCACATTTTTACTTTTGTAAGAAAAAGGTAATTGTATAAATTTACTTAAAAAGATTTGAAAAGTGCAACTGTTTGTGTATTCTTAATTTAGCCAGAATGTTTATCTGTAATTGTGACTTAGATGAAGATCAGATCACATTTTATTAGCAATCAATGCAGAAATCCAGGTAATTCCAAAGGGTTCACTTTCTTTTACTTGCAGCTTTATATGCGGAACAACTAATGTAGTCTTACATAAGATATATCGCTAATCAAACAAAATAGACCACTAACAACAAAAAATAGTGCTTTTTATAAACAGAAGTGAGTATACATCAACCAACACAACCACTGCTCCCGAAAGCATAACTTTCAAGCATTACCTTCCAATTTATGTGAAAATCATTGCTGTAGTGTTTGAAGCATGGCAACTGAGTGAATAAATGTAAGTCAGCATTCTGATTACTGGAGCATTTTTTTAAAGGTCCTTGATGAACAGAAAATGTACACTTTCACATTCAGACTAATCCGCACACTGTTAGGTGTAAAGGTTACATTACGCCTCAGATTTTCTCATTTCCTTCTGTCTGCTCTGTCTTGTCTTTTATGTCGTGGTGGCTCTTTCTAGTTTTTCTAACTAGGATTTCCTTCTGGTGTGGGGCTGAAGATAAAATTGGATTTTAGAGATGATTCACTACAAAAGTGAGTTTATAAGCTTCACCAGTTACACACTATTTGCAGAGACAGTTTGTTAGATCAGTCCTCATTTAGTACAGTAAATCTTTCTCCAAAAATATGAAATGCTGACAAATTGAGTGGAACAATTTGTAGCAATGAAGATTTAAATTAATACATTCATTAGTTTTATAGTATTAGGTTTTATAGTAATAGTAATAAGCCTAATTGACAGAAGTTTTGCTACTTAAAACATCAAGAATCAGAGCACAGGTTTCCTAATTTCCCATATCTATCTTAGATATACTAGTCGTAGAGGTAACAACATTATACCCATTAAGAATTCTGTAGCTTTGTAACAAACTATGAATGCTAATTATTGAAATGACCATTTCCACTGCCAAACTGTGTGCCATTCATGACATTCCAGAGGAGTGAGTGTTCCTCAAGGCTCAATGTAAGAGAGAAGCTCACAAATGTTTGAAACAGAAACTGACTGGAAGAAGTTTGTGTCTTAACGTCTCCTCTTGTCTCTTTCAAATGTGTTTGTCAAAGCATTTGGAAATTTTACTAAGAGCATCTCCAGTCATGAAATGTGGCAAACTAACTCAGTGTTTGCTTCATCAGAAAGCCCATTACAAATATTTTTCATTGCAGCTTGTAATTTCCAGCTAAAATCAGTATAAAATTAACACTTAATGATGACCAATATTCCACATTATATTTGTCCAGGTTAAATCCCTACCAGTTAATATATATATGATATATATCTTCACCCTACTTTCATCATTACCAAAAGAAGGCTGATGTAGGTATAAAACAATAAAATACTGAGAAAATTATCTCACCATGTCACAGGCATAAGCATTTAACTGTTTAATTACTTTAATTGCTTTTTGCTAAACACTTTTTAAACTGGGAGAATAATGTATTTTAATATCTTCAGTGCCTTCAATGCCACCCAACCATCTTTGTTAAGAGGTCAATTCAGAGATATGCAAGTGAATGAGCCTATGGTGCCCTGGATAATGGACTCTTTGCCAGGAAGACCACAGTCTGTGAGACTCAAGTACTGTTTCAGATATGAATGTGAGCAACACAGGCGCACCACAAGGAACAGTCCTGTCTCATTTTCTCTTCACTACAGTTATAACACCAGGTCATGTCACTTGCAGAAATTCTCTGATGATTCTGCACTTAAGGGGTGTATTGATAAGTGGGATGAGACATAGGAGTATAGGTGTCAGGTGAAGGACGTTGATGCAGATGCAGAAGCACTTGTCTGCAACTAAACATCAGCAAAAACAAGGAATTGGTTATTGACTTTCTTTGCACAAAAGAGCCTTTGTGTAAAGTCACTGATCGGGGATTGAATGTAGAGGTAGTGCAATGCTACAAGGAAATGAGAGTCCACATCAATGACAGGTTGGACTGCTTTAAGAAGCAGTATATAAGAAGTATATAAGAAAGGGCAGAGCAGGATCCTTTTTCTTAGGAGACTGCATTCCTATAATGTGGGAAGTGACATATTTAAAAAATTCTACAGATTTTAAGTTCTGTGGTGTGGTGGGTTGGTAACATCAGTTTAAGAGAGGCCCACTGAATCAACAAGCTGATTAGAAAAGGCAGGCTCGGTTAAAGGATGCACTCTGGACCTCTGGAGGCAGAAGCGAAGGAGTGGATTAAAACAAAACTTGGTGCCATTATGAACAATGCTTCGCATCCTTTCTCTGACATACTAACACTGAGAGCTTTCAGTCAACAAATTATTCAGGAGAAGTGTGTCAAGAAACACTACTGGGGCCCCTTTATACCAACCTTAACAGTGGGTCCCCACCTTCACTGAAGCTCTTGGGGCCATCCTCATTTTCTGTGTAAGATATGTGCCCTTATTCTTCCATACTGTGTTCAGTTTTGCAAAACCACCTCATGTGATTTCAGTTTTCATTCAAATTTCCTTACAATGAATGAATGAATATTTAACCCAAAGGGCACATAGTTTGCTTTCCCATCTAGTAAGTAAAGAGTCATAACTGTTATCTTTGGAAAATTAGAACCTGTTACAGCTGTGTCTAATATGTAGGGCCTTTCTGTGGTTTAGTGTAAAGTGGGGTTGCTATAGTATGGGGCTACATTCACAAGTACAAAAAAAAAAGATTTTCAGGCTAAAAGAAAATACCTTTAGCTCAACATGAAAAAGGCTGGTGTTTTGTCATCCCCACAGAAGGGAAAGGTAAAGTTGCAGGTTTATGTCATAGTAGGTAGATAGATAGATAGATAGATAGATAGATAGATAGATAGATAGATAGATAGATAGATAGATAGATAGATAGATAGATAGATAGATAGATAGATAGATAGATAGATAGATAGATAGATAGATAGATACTTTATTAATCCCAAGGGGAAAGTCACATAATCCAGCAGCAGTATACTGATACAAATACAAGGTGTGAATCTACTCCCATCTCAGTCAGCTTATCCCTAAGGAGCAGAGGTTGGATGGTGTTGAAGGCGCTAGAGAAGTCCAAAAACATAATTCTTACAGCACCACTGCCTCTGTCCAGGTGGGAGAGGGATCGATGAAGCATATAGATGATGGCATCCTCCGCTCCCACCTTCTCCTGGCATGCGAACTGCAGAGGGTCGAGGGCGTGACGGACCTGTGGCCTCAGGTGGTGAAGCAGCAGCCGCTCCATGGTCTTAATCAGATGTGACGTCAGAGCATCAGGCCGGAAGTCATTCAGCTCACTAGGACGTGATACCTTTGGGAGGGGACTGGTCAAAGATGGTAAGGTAAAAAAAAAGAGCAAACCTGAAAACCCATCAACAATGAAACCACATTATCTTGTAACAGCCTTTATAAATACCACCTTCATTAAAGATGGACAGTATGTACATGTTATGCCATAAGACCTTTTATGAAGTAGACCACTTACTTTAGGTGAATGTGACAAAAAGATTATTGATCACAGCAAGAGGTTTTTTTAGCTTAGCTTATGTTTAGCCGAGTGGTGTGTTAGCGTTTCATTACTCATTTCATTACGAGTTCTAGATCAGTAGTGGAATGACTAAGGGCTTCCCCCATTTTGGACTTATAGGATCTTTCATTAATAAAATATTTTTAAGGCATGCATACAGTTATTAATATTAAAGGTGTGAGAAAAGACAATATTATTAAAATTACAGAAAGTGGCAAAGAAATGTTTGAGAAAATATAAATTTGACTCTTGGTTTAGTGCTCCCAAGGTGGCTGTCTGAGATTTTTCTGCTAAAAGGTCAATGCACTTTGTTAATTTCTGGTGACATAAACTCATCGATCAATTGCCTTTAACGTCAATGAGAAATATACTTTAAAATGACGTTAGATTTGTGGTAGGCTGGCGTACTGCCTGATGTTTGTTTCCTGCCTTGCGCCCTGTGTTGGCTGGGATTGGCTCAAGCAGATCCCCGTGACCCTGTAGTTAGGATATAGCGGGTTGGATAATGGATGACATTAGACTGAGTGTCTGAGTCATATGTTTGGATGCAAACAGTTAGGCAAATAAAGATTGACAAACTTTGTTTGGCATCAATGGTTTATTCACATGAAAACTTTCCTTTATATGCCAAAATGAGCAAAGATTTACAATACTTTACAGTGCTTTTTAGACAGTACTTAATTGTAAATTATACTTGCATGTACTGTAGATCTGTATATTGCCATCAAGGTGAAAATATGAGAAAAGCAGGCTATTCCATATACTGAAGATGCCATCAGACTTAACAGCTTGTGGTATACCAATGTTTGCATCTCAATTTTCAGTTCTGTCATTGCTGATAACCATATTTGCACGCTTCACTTCTCACTGCTTTTTCATCTCTGGTGACTGTTTCGTGTTGTATTCCAATGTATAATATTTCAGTTTAAATAACATCATTTCCAACACATATTTTCTACAATTTAGAAATTATGTCTTTATGTTGCATATACAGTAGTGAAATCATTTTAAAAGCTCTTAAGATTTTACTACATTATGAATTTTTTACACACTTCAAAAGTATCCTTTATTCTGCCACTTGATTGCAAAATTTTAAAATGAATACTGATGTTCCTTCCACTAATTTTGTAATCTACAGTATTTATCCAGTTCAGACTTCTTGTGACGAGCTGCTGGCAAGGTTAGCTATAAGGTGCAGAAAAACAGACTACTCCGGCCCACTAGCGCAAGCTTGGCTTAGGGACTGAATCGGGTCAGAAATGAACTGGATGTATTCAAATATCAAGAAACTGAAATTGACATCTGAGGCCATAACTATTACGCTGAAGAATTTAAAAATTAAGAACTCGTCTGAATACCGAGATAAGTTCAACTAAAACCACAAGAACAAGTAACTCTTTTGTGTGCTGCAGTTAAAAATTTAATTTTGAACCCAGATGTTAATTATTATTGAAATTGTCATGATCTGAAATAATTAGTTAATTAATAAAACATATATGTTTTTAAAGATAATATGAGACCTGAAACTTTCAATAAATGTTAAGTGAAAATTAAATTAGCCACAAGGAAACATTAATTATGCTAAGAAATGTACAGGGGCGAGAAAATATTTTCTAATTAACTGGTCGTTAAATGTAATCTGATCTTCATCCAAGTCACAAGTCAAATATTCACAGTGTGCTGTGCAAAATGCAAGTGAACGTTTGGATTTAATAACTGGTCAAATCTTCATTGGCAGTAATAACCTAAAAAAGGTCTTCTGTGGATCAGAAATGCACAACATTCAAGAAGAATTCTGGACCATTCTTCATTTAATAACTGCTTTAGCTCAGCCATATTCATAGGATGTCTGGTGTGAACTGCTCTCTTGAGATCATTCCACAGTATCTCATTTAGATGGTCTCTGGCAAACTTCAGGTATTTGGTTATGTTTTGTGGAGAGCAGTGGCTTCTTCTAACTTTATGGAGAGTGGCTGGAGTACTAAATCTTCTACTGTACATTCATGGGTAGCGTGTCTAAATATCTAAACTCTTTGAAAGTACTTTATAGCCCTTTCCAACTTTATGCAAATCAACAGTTCTTAATCAAAGCTCTTCTAAGATCTCTGTTTGGCGAAGCATGTTTCACATCAGCAGATGCTTCTTGGTAATAGAAAACTCAAAATGTCTGAGTCTTATTTATTGATCAAAGTATCTCTAAACCATACCTACAATCTTATTTCAATGAATGGACATCAGGTTTGATAACTCTGTATTCCAGTTAGCTTTTGTTGAAGTCACCAGCCTAATGATTCACTTAATTTTTCCAACCTATACCTGTGAATGTCTGAATGATGTATTCAGTATTCAAAAAAACAGTACAATAACTTTAATGTTAATCCAGATTATGTTTGTTCATTATTGTAACTTAAATGAAGACAAATCTATCCATGAATGTGATTATTTCCAGTGGGTTCACATACCTTTTCTTGCCATTTAATATCTTTATTGTATATATTATGGGTTATTATACATTTGAACAAATAGAGTTAGGTGAACAAAGGCTAGGTTGGGATTAATAGTCTATTCTCATGAAAACATTCTTTATTTTCTTACATTATACACCAACACTGAGCAATGATTTTATTTTATAGAGCGATTGCAAAACAATGTTTTAGACAGTGCCAAACTGTAAATTATACTTGTGTGGAGATTTGTATATTGCATTCAAGGAACATACAAGAGAGTCATCTAATCAGAAAACCAGTCAGAAAACCCAAAATGAACATCACCAATTGTTTTAGAAACTAAGCAAAAGAAAAGAATCTTCTGCTAGCAAAGTTTTATCCATTAAGGGATAAAGCTGTGTGCAATCGCCACCAAATTTACATTGTCACATACTAGTGATATAATCAGAGGCAACCATTTTAGTCATGTGACCAGAAACAAAACGATAATGCAAGAATAAATAAAACTGGAATGATGAATGTCATTGTGAAAAGACACCTTGTGTCTCTAAGGTTTGGCCATCTGTGTTTGTAATCTCCAATACTTGTCCAGAGAAATGAAACCAAATCAAAAATCTAATGACAGAAACGGATTCATCATAAAAACAAATGGGTGCAAAGATCCACATAAAAGTAACACAAAGGCTGGTAAAAAAAGAAACCAGAATTATAATGTTTGTTTTCTGTATTACTTGCAATTTTATTGCATTATAGAAGCTAATAGTTATAGCAGACTACAAGCCAAATTATTATATTAGGTATTATTTGTATTTCATCTTTTATTATTGTATTTTGTCTTCTGTTTTAATAAACAAGGTAAAATCTTTTAATATTAATTTGGTCCAAATTCTCACATTTTTCTGGTCTCTGGGGTTAAGGTGTGGAAGGTGTTAACCTATGGGTTTCACTGAAGAGTTAGGTATAGTTAGAGATGAGAAATCCAAGACAACAAGGGCTTACAGCCTTCAGCATGTAAAACAAACCTGTTAAATCCTCGCCAGAAGGTGCTAAGCTCAGCGGTCTGGAACTGCAGTGAACCATAAGAGCCCTAAGGTCAACATTGCCTCTGAATCTTTCGCCCCTTAGTTTGGGATGGAAAACCTTAGTATCCCCTTAAACTCTGCTCTAGATGAAGGTGGGCAGGCCACAAGCTCATGCATACACCCAAACTCACTCACTTGGGGCCAATTAACGTAACACACACATCTCTGAGATGTGGCAGCAAAATCAAAGTATCCAGAGAATAACCATGCAGACATATAGAGGAAATGAGTTATCTACTGAGGCAGTGCCTGGACTACAATACACTGTAGTATATATACACTGATATTCTAAACCATTCTGAAATATTTAAAAGCTGATCCTGATTTTTGTTTTCTTTTTTTTAAAATTCACTGTAAAATAGCCCATAAGTTTCAGCATTGAACATATGATGGAAATGGAAATTGGGTGGAGAAATTTTGTCCAGCAGAATCCAAAGAGTGGGAGATGGCAAAGGAAGATTTTGTTTTGCTTCTAAAAACAAATTGTTGGTGTTTAGTTGAATGGCCTGCATTTTAGCATGCAGCAGTTATAGTCAGGCATCATTCTGACAAAGCCATCTGTCTTTTATAGTATAGAAAAGAATGACATAATGGAAACGAATAGATCTTTTGAGAATGGAAGGTGTGGCTTTATGGCTTATTTTATACATAATTATACTGTATCATTTACATTCTGTGCTTTTTGTTGCCACAGAACCATAAAAGATAACTGCACTGTTTTGTTGTTCTCTCTTAATTGCCTTACCACTTTGGCAAAGGAGAATGTGTGGGTGATGAATGTCATTGTGAAAAGACACCTTGTGTCTCTAAGGTTTGGCCATCTGTGTTTGTAATCTCCAATACTTGTCCAGAGAAATGTTTCTCAGAGCAAATCAAGAGGTTTGTGAACTCTGACATGACACCCTCGAGTTTTTGGTGTAAAAATGAACAAGAATTTGATTGCCTCCATGATGATCTTGAAATGAAAATGTGCTGTTGTTTCTAATTGTTATTAGCAGACTGTGGTTTAAGTGTTTTTTTAAGAAGGAACTTTACCTACAGATTCCCAAATAATTCAATAAATATCTATGCTGTGCATCCCTACTTCAAACCCAGACAGTAGGCTTGAGAAGCATATCAAACAAGATATATTTTATATCTTTTTATGATTTCTTATGAAATTTTAGATTTAGAATGGAATTAAATGTATCCAAGGTAGTTAAAATATACCCTCTTTTCAGCAACAGAGAAGTAAATGCAATTTGATTTGTTGTTCATGGACTCATGGTATTTTATTGTTATCAAATATACTGTATGATACCTCAGGTCTGTCTGGATGCTGGTAATGATGCAGCTTAGTAGGTAAGTAACCATCACAGGACATGTATTATGTCAAAGAATTTGACAGCTGAAGAACTCCACTTGCAACTGCTCAACTGAAAAAGTGAAACTGTTGCAGAAGAGGTGAACACTGGACTGGCTGTTTGGTGCATTGATTACTATTAGTCATCATAGTGAAGATGAAGCAAGCTGCGATCAGGATGGGCAGGATGGGAAGAATGACAGCATACAATAAGACCCACCTCGCATTCCAGAAAATGGACAAGCCCCATTGCCCCATTTTAGAAATAATCTTTTTCCTAATTTCTTGCTCAAATCGACCTTGCAACTGATGTTATGTGAAAAACAACGATGTCCAATTATCCTTTTCCAGCAGTTGCAAAAATACACTATAATGGAAAATGTTTTGATGTTTACTGTGCAGTATCAGTTTTTTTCACACAGTCAAACTTGAGTTGCACTTTCACAGTCGAGTCACAGACTCGAATCAAACCATCTCAACAAATGATTGGTAAACGGCAGAAGGCATTTTACACCTAATGCTGTACATAAAATCGTTATTAGAAATATATTACATTAAATTAAATAGTATTTTTATATACTTCAATTTATTTGTTGTCACATAACCATAATAGAGTATATAATAAAAATGGTGATAAACCAGTCTAACTGTGAATATAGGACTGCTTTGGGATAACCAGTCCTCATTTGTTTTGCAGAATACCAGAACCAGAGCCATGACCCTTGTAATCATAGTCATAGACATTCTAACATAAGGAGAGAGACTCAGTCATTAGACCAAACTGTAAGATACTCTGAAGGTCTTTCTTCTGGCTGGACTCTGTCTGTGCCTGCAAGGCAGGTCTCTGTATGACCTCTTACATATTATATGCATGTATTCTGCATCAATTTTTATTTAATATATTTAATATACTCCACGACCTTGGCTAGGATACAACAGACTTAATGCAGATTCTTTGTATCTAATTGAAATGAAGTCTCTATTCTTTTGTTTTCTTCTTTGCGTGTATTTATTGTACAACATTTGGAAAAAAAAAGTGATTGATTTCAAGTAGTAAATTATTGCCGGAGGTGCAGCACATTTATTGGAAATTGAGCGTGAGACTTTTATAAGCCATTGAATTATTTATCATCATCTCTATTACAAGTTGCAGTTACTGTTGGATTCTTATATTAAATTCTCATATAAATGTAGTCCAACATTATTTAATATTCCTGTCCCAACCATCAGCTGAAAATATTATTTTTGCCATTAAAATTGTTTAGAATAAAATCCCATATTTAATGAGTTTAAATAACGACCTAATCCAAATTTTACTTAATATCATGTGTATTCAAGAGTGTCAAAAAGGTGTCAAAGTTAATGCTACTGCCCAGTCTTGGGTTGAAATTAATATCTATGTGAAGTTATCATCTTCCCATTTCTGCATGAGGTGTTCACCATTTGTGCTGCAGGGATTTACACCAGCTCAATGAACTAGAATATACATGTCCAGAATTAGACTGAATTTTCGGGCAAATGACATTAACAGTTCTGTTTCTGGTAGCTTGATGAGATCTGCTGCCTACTGATAGGTAGAATGAAGGTGCAGCACGTGAACATTGGTTCGCTTCATGGCTGGAAGTGCAATCCATGAGATGAATGGATATTTTGTTATAATTTCCTCCCACAGTCTAAAGACTTGATGCTTATCTGGACTGGCCTGTGGTTAGTGAGTATGCCCTATTAGGGACTCATATGCCACCAAAGAGGATTTAAAAAAAAGCAATCAAGATGTGATTGAAGTATAGATGTTCAACTTTAATTCAAAGGTGTTAAGAAAAATAATATTTGAGCTGTTTAGAAAACACAGACACTTTTATACATGGTTCCCGTATTTTTAGGGACTCAGAAGCACTTAGAAAAACTAACATAATTATAAATATAATGATCATTTTCAATATTTGGTTGAAATTTTTTTACAGTCAATGACTACTTGAAGTCTGGAACCCATGGCCAGCTCCAAGTGCTGGGATTCTACCCTTGTGATACTTGCCAGGCCTTTACTGTAGCTGTCTTCAGTTGTTGCTTGTTCGTTGGACTTTCTGCATGACAAGCATGTCCAGTTGGATTGAGTTCAGTTGATGGACTTAGCCATTAAAGAATATTCCACTATTCTTCTTTGAAATCCACTTGGTTTGTTTCCTCAGTATATTTCAGCTCATTGTCCATTGTCAGTTTTGCAGCATTTGGCTGATTCTGAGCATATAGTATGTCCTTATACACTTCAGAAATCATTCTGCTACATCTGCCAGCAGTCATATCATCAATAAGCACCAGTGACTGCCTTCCATTCGCATCCATAAATTGCCTCCACCATGTTTTACAGATGATGTGGTATTCATTGGATCATGAGCCGTTTCTACTCTTTTCCATACTCTTTTCTTTCCATCATTCTGGAATATATTGATCTTAGTGTCCTATGTCCAACGAAATTGTTCCAGAACTGGACAAGCTTTTAAATACTGTTTTCTGGCCAATTCTAATCTGTCCTTCCTATGCTTGAGGTTTACCAGTGGTTTGTGCCTTTACTTTCATGAAGTCTTCTCTTGATTGTAGACTTTAGAAATAATAGGTCTGCCTCCTGGAGAATGTTCTGGGTTTAGCTAAATTTTGTGAAGGGGTTTTTCCTTCACCAAGGACTGAATTCTGCAATCATCCATCACCATTGTCTTCTGTGGTTTTCCAGACCTTGTGGTGTTGCTAAGTTCACCAGTGCATCCCTTCTTTTTAAGAATGTACCAGATGGTTGATTTGACCACTGCTTGTGTTTCTGCTATCTCTGTAAAAGGTTTGTTTTGTTTTCTCAGCCTTTCTTGCTTGGGCAGCTCTTTGGACCTTATATTAAGAGTTCACAGTAACATCTTCCAAATGGTCTCCAGAACTTTTAATTGCTTAATAGTTCATGAAATAATGAGGAAACTGCTCCCACCTGGCTATGGAACTGGTTGTCAGTCAAATGTCAAAATACTTTTGAGCCCCTAAGAATAGGGAGGCTATGCAGAAAAATGGCTGTCATTCCATCCATCCACCCATTTTCTAACCCGCTGAATCCGAGCACAGGGTCATGGGGGTCTGCTGGAGCCAATCCCAGCCAACACAGGGCAGAAGGCAGGAACCAATCCCAGGCAGGGTGCCAACCCACTGCAGGACACACACACACACACACACCAAGCACACACTAGGGTCAATTTAGAATCGCCAATCCACCTAACCTGCATGTCTTTGGACTGTGGGAGGAAACTGGAGTGCCCGGAGGAAACCCACGCAGACACAGGGAGAACATGCAAACTCCATGCAGGGAGGACCCGGGAAGCAAACCCGGGTCAGGAACTTAGATGAAACATGTATTTCCTCAATGATTCAAACTCTCATAGACTCCAAGTCAAGGGCCCAGGTTTGTATAACCTGAATTATGAATCTTCTCAAACTGTTTTAATTTAGGGTGCCTGAGTACTTGATTTTTGGCTTATAAGAACTCTGAGACTAATGTTAATGTGTGGCCTTAACAGTCTCCATGAGCAGCCATTTAGTGTGTTAGCCTATAACCACCATCAGCATCATGAGTTGTAATACGGCAAATGAAAGTTTAAAGCACGTGGAAAGACAGATAGACAGAGACAGGCACCTGAACCTTGTCAAATATAAAAGGAAAAATCTCATTGGAACTGTTCATGCTCTGAAGCACAGAAAATACAAATTAGGATTTGTTATACTCAACCTGCGGCTGACCTTTTATATAAAAGAAACACAAAAAAAGTTGCTTTTCTAACTTTCATGCTGCCTGCACAGAGTCCTTCAAATGGTTCTTGGAGTCTCCAATGCTGAAGACTTCTAATTGACAATTTTCTGAATGTCTTTTGTCAGCTCCCCTAAGATGCAGAAGGAGGTGTGAGAATGAGAACGAAAGCTAACCTTTTGTTGTAAGGTGCAGTAGAAAAAGAAGGCAAAACAAGGCAACAAAGCCCCCAATTATAACCTAGCTGTCCTTCAGAAAAATACAAGGCTCAATATTTATGACTGCTTTGCTCTTTTTTCCTTCACTAGACAGTTGAAGAAAAAATAATCAGACTGGAGTATATGTTTTTATTGTTTTTTATGGATTACTTGCATTTATAAAATGTTGCCTTAATTAGGATTCTTATTATACTTGGAAACTATTAAAGATAGCCCAGATTGCTTTAAGGAGAAATACTTTTCTATCTATTCAAAATTATTTGTGATTAGGCTTTATAGATTTAATTTGCTCTAATATACAACTATGCAACTTTTAGGTCACAAAAAGCCATGGTGAATGTCCACATCAATAGACAAAGCTGGGAATGCCTTACAGATTATTTGAGAGCAGAATCTCAAGTAGAATACAACTTAAAACACAGTATGAAGAACTGACACCAAAAGAGATCAAGTATTTATTTGTATGTGCTCCAAAAAGCAAAACAGACCCTGCAGCACTGCGAAACAGTTCCAAGGAAAACATCTGGGGCAGAGTAATCCATTTTAGTTCCTTTGTAAGCTTTTGACTCTTCCTCAGTTAAATAAACCTATGACTAACATTTTTTTAGGTTTTGGTTTGAATGGCTTATCTCCATTTTGGCCTCCATTTATAGAACTTGCAGCTGTCAGGTGCTGTCCTTTTCCAACGTGCATATGGCACCGTCTGGACCTTAAATGTCCTTGTGAAACTTGCTTTCTCTGATACAGAGTCTTCCATTGAAGGATGCTTGTAGTGGAACAAAGCTTCCATCTGGCATGATAAGTCATACTGAAGTCATTCAACCTTAGAAGTCTACAGAGCAGAAACAAAGCTGGGGCCTAATAGTATCCATTATGCCATGAGAAATCACTCATTTATACTTAGGTGCCATTACAGTAAGTTTTACCAGTTAACCTTACTTTATTATATATTTATTTTAGTTTTATTGTACCCTTCTATTTCCAAGTACTTTAGGAAGTCTTGCTTTTACATACTAGATAGAGTTCTATCACTAATCCTAAACAAAAATTATATATCTCACTATCATATAAAAAATCCTGGGAGGAGGTGAGACTTTTTAGCCTGAGACGAGACAAAACTTTTTCAGAGAGATAATTTCATGTCCCACGAGACAAGATTTTGTGCCAAGAGATTTAACCACGCCCGGGGCCAGAAATAAAAGAGTAGATGACAAAGCAGAATGTCGTAAAGAGGTTCAAAAACATTGGCGCAATATACGTACAGAGCAGGTTAGAGATAATGAAAATAGTAAAATTTGAAAGTGTCAAAAAAATGATAGTAAAGATCACATTGGCGCAAACGGAAATTATGACTCAGTGAAATAACGGAACAGTGAAAAGAGATTGAATATATGGACATAGGTGATATGACAGAAGTATGCAGATGTTGTTTAGATTTAAACTTTAAGTCGGAGACTTGTAGATCATCTAATTCGTATAGTCATCAGGGATAAAGTAGTGTTTCTTCCCAATGAAGATGCGTATCCGCAAAAATTAAAAGATTTGTTGTTTGGTGAAAGTGAAATCCACATATGTGAGCTGCAGAGATGCGACATAACTCAATATGTATAACAATTTTCACATCAAGCATGGCAAAAAACAATCAAGATTTTAAATTGTGTGTTAGATGAAGACAGGCTGCCTGTCTATCACAGTGTGCATTCACACATAAAGCCATACCCTTTCACACTTGGTCACTCTACCTGCATAACGTAACACTAGAATTACCTGAGCCTACGAAAAAACTCATAGATCCGTTCCACCATAAATCGCTTTGTACCTCTCCATCAGCGTCTTTTGTCCTGTAAATGTGTCGCTAAGCAGCAAGCAGCCCTTTTCACATCCCCCCACCGCCACACAATTTTCTCAGCTCAAATCTTTTTACCTGCGTGTCAGTTGCTTAGAGTTGTATAGAGTGAGAAGTCAAGCAAAATTACACCTTTTATAAATACTATATCGTTATTTGGAACACATGCATTTCATGTGTGTTCCGTGTCTACAACATTCTATGTAAACACATCGTTAAAACAGAAACGTTTTTCGTGTCTTAGTAATAATTGACAAAATGTAGACTTGAAGTGTATAATGTGTGAAACCTGAAGTCCAAATATCAAATAAACACTTTCACAAAAGTACAAATATAACAGAACAAATGCGCTTCAATTTAAGAATATAACTGCAGAAAAAGAACCCGCGTTAGGGTGCAACATCGACACGCATTTGCTACGACCGCTTCGGTGGCATAACAGTATCAACTGTTGACTGATAATTTTGAGTCCGGATGAGTCCGTTTTGAGAAGCTGCTCTTATTGTTACTATCTTAGAATAAAAACATACATTTGATTTCAGTCTATAACTGCCGGTGTAAATTTATGATACTTGTAAAGGTTAGCTTTGCTTTTTCTTTTATTCAGTTTTATTCACTGTTGCATTCACGACGCGCATTTGACACTGCTGTTTTCACATAAAGACGCGCTATAACAGAGATGAACTCACATCATAACGACGGTTCTACATCAGAGAAAGAATGCACTTTTGCTGTCGCTGTACTTTGTATATGTATCTGCACTCTACTTGTGACTTAACGCTGTAGGAAGTAAGTAAATAAATAAAGGTAAATAAGTAAATAACATTTGATCTGGCTCTTATATACAAAGTACAGCGACGGCAGCTTCCACCTGCAGCTATAGACTCTTCAGTACACAAGCAACTCTCGACGCTAGTGTTTAGATCTGGACAGTGTATGTGCCCAAAAAAGAAGTCCGACTGCATTCTTGTACCATTGCTTGCGTACTAAAGTGTCAGCAAGCACTTTTTGATGTATTAAACATATTTTATGAGCATGTCGATCAAACACAGGAAGCTCTGCAGTCTAATTGTGACTTTACGCTGTAGGAAATCAGTAAATAAATAAAAGTAAATATCATTTGATCTGGCTTTTATGTAAGTAACATATAAATGTTAATGTTTTGGGCACATGCACCGTCCAGATCTAAACGCTAGAGTGGAGAGTCTATAGCTGCAGGTGGAAGCTGCCATCACTGTACTTTGTATATAAAAGCCTGATCGAATGTAATTTACTTATTTACCTTTATTTATTTACTTACTTCCTATAGCGTAAAGTCACAAGTAGACTGCAGAGCTTCCCGTGTACATATACAAAGTACAGTGATGGCAAAAGTACCATGTGCATTCTAGCTCCAATGTAGAACCGTCGTCATGATCTGAGTTCATCTCTGTTATAGCGCGTCTTTATGTGAAAACAGCAGTGTCAAATGTGCGTCATGAACGCAACAGTGAATAAAACTGAATAAAAAAAAAACAAAGCTAACCTTTACAAGTATCATAAATTTACACCAGCAGTTACAGACTGAAATCAAATGTATGTTTTTATTCTAAGATAGTAAGAATAAGAACAGCTCACTTCTCAAAACGGACTCGTTCGGTCTCGAACCCGCAAAGTTTTAATTATCAGTCAACAGTTGATACCGTTGCGCCACCAAAGCGGTCGTAGCAAATGCACGTCGATGTCGCACCCTAATGCGGGTTCTTTTTCTGCAGTTATATTCTTGAATAGAAGCGCACTTGTTCTGTTATATTTGTACCTTTTGTGAAAGTGTTTATTTGATATTTGGACTTCAGATTTTACACATTATACTTCACTTCATGTCTACATTTTGTCAATTATTACTAAAACATGAAAAATGTTTCTGTTTTAACGATGTGTTTACATAGAATGTTGTAGACACGGAACACACATGAAATGCATGTGTTCCAAATAACGATATAGTATTGATATAAGGTGTCGTTTTGCTTGCCTTCTCACTCTATAAAACTCTAAGCAACTGACACGCAGGTAAACAGACTTGAGCTGAGAAAATTGTGTGGCGGTGGGGGGATGTGATAGTAGGCTGCTTGCTGCTTATCGACACATTTACAGGACAAAAGACACTGATGGAGAGGTGGAACGGATCTATGAGTTGTTTCGTACACTCTGGTAATTCTAGTATTAATACAGACATATATACATAAATTGAAATGCTTTAAAAATACAGACTTGCGTGGAAAAAAATGTGAAGTTAAGACAAAGAAAATTTGAAACTAATAATTCCCTTCCAGATTTAATGCCAAGTCAACTTAATATGCATGTCTTTGGGATGTCTGAGGAAACCCATGCAAATTCCATGCAGCTCTTAACTTAGTAGACAAGGTACTGTACAATTCATGTATTACATGTCCAAATGAGTTAAAGAATAAAGACATAAAAGAGGTGAGCATGGGTTGGGGTTCAAAAGGGAAAACCCCATTTAGCGAGGCAGAAGATGAAAAAGGCAGTGGCTGCAATAGCATACTGCTGCAACCATGTAGCATGATTTAATAAAAGTGGTCTTCAGATAACTCGAGGTTGTGAATGCAGTCTTTTTTGCATTGGTGTTTTAATGGATGTGAATAAGGCAGAGCTACACCAGAGCCAGTATTTATTTTCTGGTTTAGCAAAATGGAGAAATTTGACAGACGCATTACTCTCCAGGTTTTTTTTTATGTTACTCCCTCCTCTTTAGCCTTTATCTTAGCTCCTTCAGGCATAGCCAAAGGAACACACACCTAACACAAGTAAGAACATCTTTTAAAAATGTATAAGTACTGCTTTCCCATATTTCTAGTCTTTTCTTTATATGGTGCCATTCATATTTAGCACTATTTCAGTTAGGCTATATTAGGGACAGGACTCCTTCAAAACCAAATGAGTGCTTGCCGACAGCAGTGCATTGAGGTTTCTACAATAATCTTAACATCAAAAAGATCTTAACTTTGCTATCTCTTCCAAAAAGAAGCACTGTATTTACTGTCTCAAACGTCTCACAAGGCAACTGTTACTGAATCCTTCCTGAGGCCTACTGAAAGTAGCTTGGCTGATTTCACGGTAACAGGATTAGTTCCTGTTGGCTTGTGGAGCTGTGGGGCAGCACTTCATATGACAGTGAGTCGCAGTGTGTACTGTGTAAAGCAGATGGACTTGTTTTGTCTGGCATGGGGCTGGTAAACAGCATGATTTGGGCCTGAAGAAGCAAGTGTGAAATTTGCTGGCAGATCTTTTGCCATTTGGGCCAGCCTGGCTTGGCATGGGACTGACTAATTTATCCAGTCTGAACAGCATGAAGGTTATGTACAAGGAAGTGGTTAAAACATGTTGTTACAGTTAAATCATATAATTCATTAGTCAAGAAAAAGAGGCAGTTATCACAATGTTCGAAGGAAAGAGTGAATTATCTTCCAAAGTGCAATAGAAACACTAGAATGTTAAAGTGTACATCAAGAGACTATTGTAGATCAGATGAAAGACAACTTATGGTTTGAATCTACATTTTTATAAAAAAAAAATTGAAAGAACCAGACTAGGGTTTTCCATTTTATTGAAACTTTCCACTTTTAGGAGCACATCCAATTACACCAAGCATCTTTGAAACTCACTTATTCTACCATAATGTCATGGGAGTCACAACCTATATGAGGACAGAAGCAACTCCGGACAGGAAACCAGTCCATCACAAACCACTCTCATTTATCCTGGCCAGTTTTGAGTTGCCAATCACCTAAAATGGGTGTTTATGAGGTAGAAGGAAAGTTTTCACCCAGAGAAAAAACTATGTAGATACAGTACATGGAAAACATTTGATATGAATCAGGACCATGAGCTTTGATAATTTAGGGTGCTAAAGATGGATAAAGATAAAGATGGAAACATACTCACAAGCGAGGAGAGTGTGTTGAGCAGATGAAAAGAGTACTGAGAGACTGATGAATGAAGAGAACGAGAGAGAGAAGAGGTTGGATGATGTGGAGATAGTGAATCAGGAAGTACAACGGATTAGCAAGGAGGAAGTAAGGACAGCTATGAAGAGGATGAAAAATGGAAAGGCTGTTGGTCCAGATGATATACCTGTGGAAGAATGGAGGTGCTTAGGAGAGATGGCAATGGAGTTTTTAACCAGATTGTTTAATGGAATCTTGAAAAATGAGAGGATGCCTGAGGAGTGGAGAAGAAGTGTACTGGTGCTGATATTTAAGAATAAGGGGGATGTGCAGGACTGTAGTAACTACAGGGGGATAAAATTGATGAGCAACAGCATGAAGTTATGGGAAAGAGTAGTGGAAGTTAGGTTAAGAAGTGAGGTGATGATTAGTGAGCAGCAATATGGTTTCATGCCAAGAAAGAGCACCACAGATGCGATGTTTGCTCTGAGGGTGTTGATGCAGAAGTACAGAGAAGGCCAGAAGGAGTTGCATTGCGTCTTTGTGGACCTGGAGAAAGTATATGTCAGGGTGCCTCGAGAGGAGTTGTGGTAATTTATGAGGAAGTCGGGAGTGGCAAAAAAGTATGTAAGAGTTGTACAGGATATGTGTGAGGGAAGTGTGACCGTGGTGAGGTTTTCGGTAGGAGTGATGGATGCATTCAAGGTGATAGCAGAATTAAAGATGGTAATATTTACACTGGTGTGACGAGGATGGATAGGATTAGAAATGAGTACATTAGAGGGTCTGCTCAAGTTGGAAGGTTGGAAGACAAAGTCAGAGAGGCGAGATTGCATTGGTTTGGACATGTGTAGAGGAGAGATTCTGAGTATATTGTGAGAAGGATGCTAAGGATATAGCTGCCAGGGAAGAGAAAAAGAGGAAGGCCTAAGGGAGGGTTTATGGATGTGGTGAGATAGGACATGCAGGTAATGGGTATAACAGAACAAGATGCAGAGGACAGAAAGATATGGAAGAAGATGATCTGCTGCGGCAGCCCCTAGTGGAAGCAGCCGAAAGAAGAAGAAGAAGAATGAGTATTATTAAACCATTGTGTAAAAAACATTAGCAAGATATTTCAGCAGCAATTCTCACATATTAACAAACAACATCATTGTACAATAAAGGGCACATTAATGAAAAAATAACAAAACATTCATTTACTCCCAGCAGTGATCCAACTAGAAAATATGTCCTTTTGACAAAAGCTCCCCATACTTTGTGCCTTTTGTGCTTAACCTAATGAAATGATAGTTTCACAGTACTGGCAAAGATGAGTAATCCAATAATCCACAGCCATGTGTTTTATTGCGACAGTAGAAGTACCCTTACTTGTACAACAAGGCTGAAAACATTTGAGAAATGATCAGGTGGGTCCTAAACATGCCAGCCTATTTCATTTCTGGATTGTGTTTCCTAAAGTGTGGAATAAAATCCCCTTAGGATTTGGTTATATCTCAGAGGATACCACTTTGGACTGGCAATTTCACTTTATTACTCACCAACTGCAATTTTTTTTGACCTTTTGTAATAAAATGAGAGCCTCTTTTATCAAATCTGTCCTGCAGGACAGCTAAAAATGTCTTAACATTGATACCTGTAATAATATTCATCATGATTCCAAATGGTGGTAGTTTCTTTTATATGTAAAGGTGTTACAAAGATTTGCCAGTTTAAAGAGTCATCAGTCTTCACAACAGTAAGCTTCGGGAACTTGGGAGAAAGGTCAGGCATTTGATAATGTTCCAGATAGTATCAATAAAGCTCATATTACTGGGTAAAGAAGAGGAGGTCCACCTCTTTGTTTAGAAAAATGCTCATCTGAAATTGACATGAAAGTTTGTAATGTCCTGGTGCCTGCAGCCATGAGCACCTATCCCTGCTGGGACATCATGTAGTTCATGACCGAGATGAACCAGCAGTAAGTGAAAAGGCAGACGTGACTTTCAATTACAAAACAGTCAGCTTTTAAAAAAAAAAGAAATAAAGTGTCTCAGTGCACTAATTAATAATTATAAATAAGTCTCCAACAAAATCATCCCCATAAAACAATGTCTCCAGGAGTACAATATACTTCCATCCATTTTCAAACCCACTTATCCAGTGCAGGATAACAGTGAAGCTGAAGCCTATCCCAGCAAGCATTGGGCACAAAGTAGGAATAACTCCAGAACAGAAAACCAGTTCATCACATACAGTAGTTATATATAAATAAATAGAGTTAAAGCAAAGCCCACCCTTAATATACTGTATCTCCTTAACCTCTCCAGACATTGGAACAAATCTGTCCTGTAAGGCCTTCATCATCACAACCTTCCATTTCCATTGGTACACACAGACCCTCCACTCAACATAGCGACATTACTGCATTGCCACCTCTTTGTCGAAGATCTCATTGATCTCTTCCAGTTCTGCCCTCTCTACATTGATGCTGCAGTGCTCTTCATTCTGTCCCACATACTGTTCCGCCTTCTTGTAGTGACTCTTCTCCATTCTCCTCTGCTGTCTCTCGGTAATTCAGCAGACTTGAATTCAGCTACATCACAGAACTCCACAACAGCTACTGATCCAGCACAGCAGCAGTGTGTCATCTGTCCTGACACTCTTGAAAGGCATACATCTCCAAACTATTGCTTTCTTTCATTCGTTTCTCTTAATTATGGAGCAATTTCATGTTTAAAAGAGGATGAATGTTGGCAGTGAAAAATCGGGCCAAATTAACTGGCTGATACAGTCATGATAATAAATTCTTGTTTATCATGGTGCTGCAGGGTGGTGACATGTTACATGTTGGTCAGAGGAATTTCAGTGTACTCTGTACATCTGACAGTACTACTATGAGTACAAGCAAAACCACACTGTTAGACAACAATACTCCCCTTATGTGCTGATCCATTCTGAAAGCCTATAATTCTGTAGATACAAAACAAAAGCTACAGCTTTACTTGCACAAGAAGTGTGAAAAACAATCAAAAGTAAGAACAGCATCCAGAAAACAGAATATGTCACCAAATGTTAAATTACAAAGGTTAATTAAGCTTACAAATTTTGACATCTGCTAAATCTCTTGATGAAAACAGTGTAAAGAACTTTATTGAAGAATGGTGTGTAAAGACTTAATGTACGTGTGGAACACAATACAGTTTAAAGACTTTAGGTTTAATTTGAAACCTGAAGAAATGGTGTGGAATACACTACTGAGCAACCCAACTGGTCTATTAGCTGCTGCTATAGTAACTGATTTAGGACATTTTATGTTTCTTGCTGAACATACTATAGCAACCACAAATATGAAAAAGTTAAAATGGGTTAAGTTGACTGGATTTGAAGAGGTATCCATTGACACCTGCTGGTAATAAGAATGTGAGGTTATTTCTTTGGAAGAGAAGATTTGGTGTGCAATGGTACTTTTTTATTTTCTTCATTATTAATTGAAATATTGAACCCAGTTGGGCCGAGCAATGCTGCACCTCTTGGTTTCATCCGAACTTCACTGTGGATAACAGGGTGCACAACACGCCTTCTCTTTTGCCTTCTTCTTCACCCGTCCACATGGGATTGTTCAAGTGTGCTGTATTCTCAGTATAGGCACATGTGTGTCTGCCTTTTTGCCATTCTTGGCCAGAAAAGACTTTCATGTTCAGACAAAGTGGTTAATTGCTAACAGACAGATTGATAGCACTGTTAAAAAACAATATCGAAAAGCATTATCTGCAAATCTGGAGATTGCAGTGGAGTGGACAGAAGGATGAATTTCAGTGCCTAATTATCTAAATGAGGGAGCGGTTGATATCTCTGAGGATTTGAAGCAGATTATTGTAGTGCTTATTAAAGAGGCATTAGTGCAGAATTAAGACAGCTAATTTTGCAAAGAAAATTTGTTATTTTACCATCCTTATGTTAGGCAGCACAATAGTGTGTGTGGTTAGTACGGTTGGCCCCCACCTTCCCGAGCTCTTCGTTCAATCCTGTTTCAATTAACTGGTGTGTTCTCATTATGTTCATGTGGCTTCTTCACAAGGGGGTGCTGGTTTGAAGTTGCAATAAAAAAAATGATTTTTTTACTGGGTTGCCTGCCACTATTAAATTAAACCTGGCAAAATCTTTGAGCCTTATGACTGACTAGTATTTTGGGAATGATCCTTTTTTTTCCTGAGAAAAATAATGAAATTAAAGTGAAAGGAAAGTTTGTTTTTTTTTTTGTACTGTTTATTGTCATTGCTTTCCATTCTCTCACAAATAGTCTGTCATGTTTATTTACCCACAATCAAAACAACATTTCATATAACATTTTCTTTAATTTCTACTGTGCAAATGTTAGCAGTACAGCATCAGTACTTTCTGCATTATTTTTTCATTTTGACATTGTAAATAGGCTCAAAATAAAACACTTCAGAAAAGTTTTTTATTTAGTTTATTTATGTATTTTCCCTTCAGTCTTCAAATGCCTTCTCTTATCTGTCCCCTTCAAACAGTTGTATAAGATACTTGGACCAAAAAATGGTGCAAGACAATCTTTCTTTTTCATTGTAATGCAATTTTTATTAATGTCATAGTGTGCACGTGTCTATCTGTTACTTATTAACTAAACCTTTCCCTTATTTGTTTTTAGCTCCATCCATGGTTCCTATCATGCATCAAGTGAGCGCTACCATGAAGAGTATGACACTGTCTTGGCCACAACCTGAACAACCCAATGGAATTATTCTTGACTATGAGTTACGATTCTATGAAAAGGTACGAAAGGTTGTGGGGTGGAGTTTAGCTCAGTTTAGTCACTGACAGTGGGTTAATCAACTGTTTAGGAGGTAAGAGTATAATATAAGGTATGGGCTGCCACCTACTTCTGGTTCTCCAGTTCTATTGCCCTTCAACTTTTATGCACAGAGGCCCATGTTGCATAAGGTAATCCAAGAGTTTACCTTTTATCTGTATGAAATGGCCCTGAATGAGATACAGTATTTACATGCATGGCTTTCTTATTTTATTTTGAAATAAGTTAAAATTGTGGCCTCTGGCAGCTGCGAAAGATTCTTATAAAGCATATTAGAGCCAAAGGGAATGTGAATTACTTTCATGTTTAAATGTTGATGAGTGTCAACTGCCAAGGTGAATGTAATGCAAGGACATTTTGAATCACCCAGCTTAGCTTGTTTAATTGGATGCTGTGCCCCTGGTGGTTGGAATGGACTGTTTACATGCTTGACCACTTGAGCCCTTATCCAGCGATGTACCATCTGGGCTGGTCTCATGGTGGGGGATAATGTGGAGCATGGCAGTGTTGCAAAATTGTGACTCAAGCAGTCATAGCAGATACTGTTCTGTCACCCTCTCCTTATCCCTCTCCCCCTATTTACAACATGTTTAAAGAGATAGGGCTGTTCTACTACTTGCCCTGTTCTCCTTTCCAACAGGATAGCCCCTGTCAGCTAAATGGACACCCCCTGGTGCTTTCCTCTAAGGTAGGAGAATGAATATCTTTTCACATTGGCACATAGCACTACAGCATGATGTGATGTAAAACAATGTATTACAAAACAGTGTGATCTGTACTTTAATACTACGCAAACTAGAATACAATATTCTGCTTTTTTGTCATCTATTCATTTATCCACTGCTTAATCCATTTCAGGCTTGTGATGATTTTGAATATGATACAGTTTGATTCAATAAAGCACAATGACACATTTTTATTAATAATGCTTTATATACTGTATTGTGGAACTATAATTAAACTAAGACATTTTTTAGCAAATGGGGTCATTATAATACTAACCTGATCTGGTATCAAAACCTTTGTGTTTTTAATGTTTTGTCTTAATTTTTATTCATTTGTATTTTTACTTCATAAATGTTGACTTTTGAAGAAATCTTGAACATTCTAAAAATAGCATCAATTTTTCATGTTATTAAAATATAACTGTCTAACATGCTTACTCTAATTCAGGGTCACCCTAATTTGATTGATGTCATGAAGTACCCACTCCGACTGGTCATATGTTTTGGGATTGCCCCACACTCAACCATATTAGAAAAAGTAATCTCTGCTTACCTGTCAGGCAGTATTGAAACCACAACAACTGTAATCCTCTTACAATAGTTTTTACCAGAAGGGATAATACTGGGTAATGAATAGTCTGTTATGTCTTATACTACATTGCTCTTGTATCACTTCATTTTTTTGTAATTGGAAGAATTCTAATCTGCCCACTATAACACAGTGGAAAACATGTTTTATTATAATAAATTAAAATAAAATTAAAATAAAAATTCCATAGAGTGGTGCACCATGTAACAATTCTGCCTAATGCGTCCCGGATCCTTAGCTCGAATCTTAGTCCTACATGGGTTTTCCTCTGGTTATTCATTTTTCTCTCACATCCTCAAAGATGTACTGATTAGTTAACTGACGATTCTTAACTGACCTTGTGTTGGACTGGCAACCTCTCCAGGGCTCTTTAATGCCTTGTACGCAATAGGCTATCTATAACACTGAATTGGATTAAGGGGTTTTTCCATTTTTCAGCAACTGCAATTGTCAAAACCTTCTTTAAAATTTGGATATAATGTATTAATGTTTTTAAATAAGGATGCTGGGGTTCTGGAGTCTTTAGGAGATTACCTCACACTGGGTTACCTGATTTTATCACTCTCATACATCTTACAATATTATTAATTGTTCTGTATTATATACACTCTATTAAAATTATATCCAAAAATAATTAATCAATTATATAAAAAAAAATAACATTTAAAAATAAAAAGGCCAATTTCTTTCTAAGGCAAGGCTTTCACAACTACCATATCTTCTTCAGCCATTTTCTTTCATACAGGTGGCAGGACACAGCAGTTTGCAATCAGACACATTTGGCATTAGATAACACACTCACACTGGAAGGCATACATTTCAAAACATAAATAACTGAAAATATGACTACAAAGTTTGAGAAATATATGAGACAAAAATTATATTGACATTCCATTTACAAGAACTGTTGGAGCCAAAGAAAGAAGTGGAACTTGTTTATAAGATATTAAAAAAGACTTGGATTTTACATGACCTTTTATGAGTAGAAATGGGTAATTAAAATTTATATAATTTTGTTCACATACAAAAGAATGAAAATGGCATGGGCAGAGGACAATGGTCCTTTTAAGGGTTATAATGTGCTTGAATTTCCCCTTTAATAAAGAACCAGTACTCATAATAATTTAGTAAAAAAAAAATACAGTATGGCTTGATACAGTATGATGTGTTATATTATAATACTGTATATATTATATTTGATATGTTGAAACTGAATATAACAAAGCACAATATAATACAGTTCTGAATGATATTTATAGGTTCATTGGGTCATCATATTGTCATTATTGTATGTACAGACTACAGTGAAATGCTTACTTGCACATGCTAATCAACATGCAACACACCACCTCTCTTTGGTGCTATGATCAGTGATTATTACTTACTTAACTTGATATGATATGTAAAACAGATAGCCAAATATAGTACAACTGGATAAAGTGCATTATGTTATGATTGCTATGGTATTGCATGTTAGGAATTTTTTAGACCTGGTTACATTTGTCCCCAGACACACAATATGTTCTTGTTTTCTTTATTTAATCAATCATGAATACAGGTAATATTTCTTAATGTTACTAGCTCTGCTACCTGTCTAAGATGGGTTTAAATGAAAGTCACCATCTAATAGAGTACATTTTGTAATGCATGCACTAATTCATGCATTGTATTTTTCATTCCAATAGATGACACATGACAAACATTAGCACTGCTTTTACAAATCCCATACCAAGTAGCTTATAATTAAGACATAGCAACGAGGTGGAAACATAGATACACGGACACATACAAAGACACCTTTCCTATTATTAAAGTGGAGGTTTGTAATTATCATAGTGCCATTTTGTGGCCATGTTACTAGGGATACATGGGTCAGTTACTAGGGGTGCCTTTCCCAGAACTAGCATTAAAGAGTGCTTTTAAAGCCAGCTCCACATATCTGTGATAATGGATGGCACTCTTAGAGGTACCTAAAAGTCT
The DNA here is from genome assembly GCF_016835505.1 of Polypterus senegalus. Classification (NCBI taxonomy): domain Eukaryota; kingdom Metazoa; phylum Chordata; class Cladistia; order Polypteriformes; family Polypteridae; genus Polypterus; species Polypterus senegalus. The sequence goes on from NC_053154.1 coordinate 170,325,533, forward strand.
TAACAGTACATAATTAAGTTGCATTGTTCATGTTTATTGTATTTGAATTGGGGTGAGCATTATTTTTATGAGTAGCAGAGATGACCAAAAGTCATTCTTTAAGTGAGAAAGCAAAAGACTATTCAAATTCAAAGGAAGACAACACAGCTTTTTATTGAGATCAATACCATGCTAGTCAAATCAAAAGACAAAAGTAAGCCAAAAAAGACAACAACTCCTCCTAAATAGATTTGTACTGTTTGCCAAGCTCTAGTCTTCTGTAAGTTTTATCAAAGTTACCAATGTTTAATACATGGCCATTATGACATTATAAGTCACGTGACATTTGCATCACATGATTAGTAACCCTGTATCATCGTAAGCAACTAGACACACTAGATGTATGTGTTTACGTGATGATATCACCAAAATAATGCTAAAAATTATAAACAAAAATAACAATAATTATATTGCTCCAATAATTCAACATACTTCTAAAAATACTGAGAAAGTACAATTCGGAATTAAATAAAATATCAATGATAATAAACTGTAAGACTCACTTATCAAGTAATAAACATCAAGATATTGCAAGTATAAGTCATGCAGTGCTCCTTTATAAAATCTCTTCCTACTATTTTCAAAAAACACATTAAACAAACAGCCAATGAGCATTTTGAACTTTGATAATTACTGCTTTAAATCAACAGTGCATTATACAAATCTCTAATATTTTATTACAATGTAACAGTGAGACCTTTTCTAAAGATGTTGCATGATTTACCCCTTTAACATCTTAAGGGGAAATTATGGTACTTCCATTGTCTTGTGTGGAAGAAATATATGACTGTTTTTAAAGTCAAATTAAATGCTTATTTTTTATCTTTTTAGTTCTGGTTGTATGCTCTCACGATGAGCATTACAAGTGAATGATAGACTTTATGGGTATGGATTACTTTTACCAGATCTATCCTATACAGCATGATTTTACACAACCAATATGAAATACTCTGAGATGTAGTATAATATGATATTTCATAATGCCAGACAATTATTTAAGCATTAAAGTTTGATCAAGAAGTTATTTTAATAGAATCATGAGAGATATGATCTCTGCTTAGGTTTCCAATGAAAGTGCAATGCAGCAGTTATTATATTATTAATGTGTCCTCTTATAGTACAGCATTGCTTAGCATTGCCAAGGGGAGTGGAAACACTTCGAGCAGCTGTGAAGGGGGCTGTAACTTAAAAGGACTGTCACTGTGACAGCCTCGACTTGAAATATATATATTTAAGAGACACAGAAGTAATTGGTTTTAATGTGAATTAGAATGAGGCGGCGCAGATTTTAAATTGCATGGCCTTGGCTATCAGACATAAATAACAGCATTGACATTAATTGCGGAAATATGCCAGAAGTATCTTATTACTGATTCTTCTCACATATGCTTCATGATTAGTAATATAGAGAGCATTGCATCACAATGAGCTCAGAAAGTACACCAACTTGTTTTTATTTATTATTACGTTCGGACAGTTTTTCTCTTTGGCGATTGAAGCCTATTCTATATATGCAAACTTTATATGAAGTTTAGCTACAGGTTTGCTGTGTCACTTTACTAATTTGGCTAATGCCTTGAATTGGAATAGTCATAGTATCATATATTGTACTGCACAAGCTTAAGCTCTAATCTTCTGGATTCTAATATGTATTTTCACTCATCAGGCTGATCCAGTGGAACCAGACATCCCATATTTGCACCTAATGAGCGTCAGTAACAGATTTGAAAACATTCACCTTTTGTGTTTTTTCCATTTGTGTTAGCAAGAAATTTGCCTCTGGCATTTATTCATTCAAACCTCTGTAAAAATGCCATGCTACCAATTTTAAATGCAGGTCACCTGATAGAAGCAGTTTATCTACAAGAGGCACAGAGAATAAAAAGAAGTGAACTAGTTAAGCTGACAATGACCTGAAATTGATCACTGCAACATGTAAAGATCAAGGAAGACCAGCAATTAAATATTATCTTAAAACAACGGAAGCTGCAACCTGCAATTAAATGCATTAGTAAAATTGATGTGTGCTAGCTGGGGTTGGCTAAATAAATCAGGTCACCTGGAAGGAAGAGAGCTTGTTCTCCACCATTATATTCAAAATAGAAACCTGATTAATGAGTTGCCTGTGTGCTCTCGGCACAGTACATTAGAGCAGAAGGAGAGCAGACAAGGTTCTCTGGGGCTTGGAAATCAGGCCATTGCTTCAGAGCACTTGGCTTAACAGCAGGGCAAGCACTGTGGAATATTTGCTGGAAATAATAATGGTACATTTTAAACAAGTGAGAGGTAACTTCGTTTCACACTCTTTATGAATGTGTGTATATAATAGGTCAATAAGATATGCCTCCAATTGTTTAATAGATCACATAACGTAAAAATGATGCACCGCTGAGCAAGTAGAAATCATTTCTCTCCAACCCACAAAGAAGCAAAGACTGCAGAATTCACAAAGTTAGGCAAAGGTTCAGATCAGGTCACCATCATAATTATGCTAAAGTGGTTTGGGTAGAAGACATCCTTCATAAATTTTAACAGAATCAATACAAGATACAAAATTTAGCCAAGAGTAGACTCTAGGGACTAAAAAAAGTGATATTAAAGTAAGAAAAAAGATATTCTCATATTTCCCTGCCCCACCTCCACCCCTGCCATTGTCAAAGTGACACAGCCAACATGATATGACACATAGGTGCTGGGAGGTGACTCTTGTAAGGCTGGTGTTTAGAATCCTTCTCCAAAGGATCAAATAGTGAACACTGCACCAATCCTGGAAAGGGATGAGCCCTCTAGTTCTCAGTGAAGGGGTGGCACATTAAAGTAGAGCTTACCACAGTCAACAATACTATGTGTTAACTGTAGTCATAAATGTTTTTATACATGGATTTTTATGTATTTTGAATTTTTGACTTTTGAGGATTCACATGCTGACATTTATTTTATGCATGGATTAAAGTTTTCAGAGGTTTATTAACCTTTGAAGTCACGTGATGGCAACTGTTGCACTGATGACGCTCTAAATATGGTGATCCTTGGTGGATAATACAACTTCACAAAAGTTTACTGTTAGTAACCTTAGCAGTAGGATTATGTGCGTGGTTTCAATCACATTTTGCCCTTCACTCTCAAGTATCACTTTGTCTTTTTGTGTTTTGGAAATCTGGGCTATATTCTTGATTTTATGGTTCTGACCCTTGCTTTTCCTGACCACAACTTTTTCTTATTATAATCTCATTATTTTCTCGAAATAATCTCCAGGTACTTTGGTGCGTAATACATCTTTGATTTAGAAATTATCCTACAAAGATTCTTCCACTGTTATCAGTAAATGAATAGATAGATATATAGATAGATATAATTCAATGACACAACAGCTTTGAATTTAACTAGCAATGCTTCTATCAGAAGTGAGATCCAGCACAGTACCTATTAGGAATATTTTATACTGGGTCCTCAATCCCATATTGAATGACTAGGATATAGTACTGACAGCATTCTTGATTCATTTGTATCTTAATCACTGTAAGGTAATTTCGAAAATCAGTATCCAGTCTTTCAAACTCTAGCCTTACACTTCAAGGCAGGCACTTTTGTAACCTCTGTAGATTACAACCCCACTGTAAGTAGTTTTTAAAGACAGGTAACATGCAGGTTTTGAAGACTTGGAAAAAAAAAATCACAAAATATAGGTTGGCCAAGTTTGCAAGATGCACTACCAACGCATTTCACATTTTATAAAAAAAGAAAGCAGTACACAAGATGAATCAGCTCTGCACATTTTGTAGGAGTATGAATAGCATAAGGAGGCTGAAAAAGAATGAAAAGAAATGGAGAAAAGTATTTTTGTTGAGCTACAGCGCAGTAGCACTGTGGTTAGCATACAGTGGGTATAGAGTTGGCACAACCCCTTTATGTAGGTTTTCACCCAGATATTCATTTTTCTTTGTTAGGTTAAATGGCATCTCTACACTGGCCCATCAAAATCAAGGGAGATTCTTGCCCAGTCCTGTAGACATAAGTTATACCCCATTTCCCAGAATTGGCAAATTAATTTATTTTTAAAGAATAACATGGCAGATGTTAAAATGTGTATTAAGATTGAAAAATAAAGACAAAATATGCCAATGTAAATGCCAAGTCAAAGAGACAAATTAAATGTTATAGTAGATAACAAAAAAATGAAATATGAAAAGGTGGTATCAGCACAATGCATATTACAGTGATGCAGAAATGGATTACAAGACTACATGATGAAAAAGAAAGTTGGATTGGACCACAAATGCTGAAAGAATCCCAAAAAGAATTGTGTGGCAGCAGCTATTACAAAATATTATTCAGAATATATGAAAGGGAACTAAATGTAAAATAGGAGCAGAATGAAAATAGACTAGTGGTGGGACAAGGGAAATAAAATAAAACTAAATCCCCTGACCAAAAGAGAATACTGATTAGAATAAAGTAAAAATAAGTGGAATACAATGGTGTCTGATCATGCATAAAACATTTCAAATGAGAAAAAATAAAAATAAAATAGGTAAAGGGCAGGTGGCTGTAATAATCCCAGAAATATAACTTTGTCACACAGCATGCAACCCTGATTACTTTTGCCAAACTGATACTTAATGAAAAGATTTTTTTTTACTTATAATGTTGTGCTGATAGGCAAGACATTATCTTCAGAAACCCGGATGGAATACATTTTCGTAGTCTCATGCTGATAAGTGATTGGTGTCCCACATTGCTTGGTCATCTCTTTAGAGATTAAGCAGTCTATGTTCTTCAAGACCTCTTAAAATATAGCATAACAAAGAAGATAGACAGCACCAAACAGAAAATATTTGCTTCTGAAACTAAAGAAGTAAAGCAATTATCACCAACCACTTTAACCCTGTTCCTTGAAGTGACACAGCAATAAGCAATTCCTATTTGTAATGACTTCATAAAGCATTTTATAGAAAAAATTAAACAAAATCACAGTAAGGCAACACTCATTAACCCCTGCAACCTGACCCTCAACACTGTCTAACACATGAGGATCACCCCTCCATCCCAGACCTTGAGGCTTATATGTTAGCACTGTAACTACTGGATGAGCCATCTGCCCCTCTCTACTTGGCCAATGCAAAGCAATTGAAAGGAAGCCTTTCTGTCTTCTTCATTTAAGGTGTATTTCAGCCTCTGCAGATGTTTACTTAAATGTCTCTTTTTTTTTTTCCCTTCATCTCCTGTGAGAGTCACTAGATCTGGTCAAGTCTGTTTTGCAGTGCAGGCATTGTGGCATGTGTAGCTTTGAGACATTGTGACATTTAGTTACTCCCACAAGTCATTGATGTCCATTATCTGATGATTTGATGCACTTATTGTTCACTCCCTCTTGATTCAGATAAAATGGTTTTGCAGCGGGCGGCACGGTAGCGCAGTGGGTAGCACTGCTGCCTTGCAGTTAGGAGATCCAGGTTCACTTCCTGGGTCCTCACTGCATGGAGTTTGCATTTTCTCCCCGTGTCTGCGTGGGTTTCCTCCGGGTGCTCCGGTTTCCTCCCACAGTCCAAAGACATGCAGGTTAGGTGAATTGGCAATTCTAAATTGTCCCTAGTGTGTGCTTGGTGTGTGTGTGTGCGTGCCCTGCGGTGGGCTGGCTGCCCGGGGTTTGTTTCCTGCCTTGCACCCTGTGTTGGCTGGGATTGGCTCCAGCAGACCCCCGTGACCCTGTAGTTAGGATATAGCAGGTTGGATAATGGATGGATGGATGGTTTTGCAGCTGGCAGTTTGAGAGGTGAGAATGTGGTCAGAGCTGGGGAGGTGACAGTGCTTCTTCACATTTTCTTTAATAAAATATAACAAATGCAACAAATGAGAAAGCATTTGCTTCTGCAACTACATTTTTTCATTCTTTAATAACCTTTATTTTTGGTGAATAGTAAAATTATATATAGTAAATTGCAGAGATGTTGTATATACAGTAAGCATCCGTAATGCTCTGAAAAATAAGAAGTCAAAAATCAGAAGTAGAAAACATCTAAAATGGCTGCATTAAGGAATGGCTACCATATTTTGTAGCTCAGCAGGACTCAACTCCATTAAGTTCATGTCTATATACCACTAAGAAACTGAAGTGGTACAGAATTCTTCCATCCAAGAAATATTTATGTAGTGAGCAAAAAATGTATTAAAGGGCTCATTTTAGGCTACACATTTAATCTCCATCTTCATTTCATTTCATTTCACATTCATTTTTCTTTTCATTAGCATTTTAAAATGCTGTAGTGGGCTGGCACCCTAACTGGGATTTGTTCCCTGCCTTGCGCCCTGTGTTGACTGGGATTGGCTCCAGCAGACCCCACATGACCCTGTAGTTAGGATATAGTGGGTTGGATAATGGATGGATGGCTGGATGGATTTTAAAATGGTGCCAGTGGCGGGATCATGGCAAATACATACATTCATGAGTATTTGACCCAAGAATTACTTTAAATACTCAGTGCAACATAAGATTCTTTCACATGATCAAAATTAGTTGATGATTTAGCCGTAAAACATACACAACTAAGTTAGACTGGATACTGAAAAAGAGGCCTATTGATGTAATTTCATTTTTATACAGTACAGCAGAATTGATTTAGCATAAAGTGTATTTCATATAATAAGTGTAGTGTAACTAGAAGTTCTAACAGTTGAGCAAACCTAGCCATAAAACAAATCTGCTTTGTTTCTCTCATTATCTGCCATTTAAAATGGTAACAGAAATAGAATCACAGAGGTACAAGTCTGGTACAAAAGCTCTTTAAAATACACAGTGCCATTGAATGAGATGCTGGTGTCCTCAGTGTAGCACAAAACTGATGTACAGTTTTTTTTGATATGAAACATATTTTCAAAGACTGACACCTGCCTGCACAAAAGCCTGCTGTGCTCCTCGCAAGAGCACCAGCAACCACTTCATCAAGTCATTCATTGTAAATCATAAGGCAGGTACTTTTAATTCTAATCAAATTAATAATGTTGAAAGCCTCACGAGTGAGCAGGCAGGCTTACATAAAGGGCCAGACTCTCCATTTCTCTTCTACTTGGACTCCGGAGAACTGAAAAAACTGGTCTTCTCCATAACCCCTCACATCACAAAGCCACATGAGATCCTGGCTAATGCAGTTACTACTTTAATTATTCATTTGCAAAAACACATTTTTAAAGAGATTTTTTTCCTTTTTACTTAATTACTCATTACATCAAAAAGTAACATACCCTGGAGCATTAATAAGGAAAAAATATGAATTATTTCATTTGAAGTCTGTGTCTGTCTGAACATTCATTTTCTTACAGCTGCTCCTTTATTTCCCATCATCTTCAATATACTTGTTTCCTAGGCATGAACATTACAAGGAAATGATTTGAAAGAAACAATAGTCCCTTGGTGTAACACTGAGAGAAGCTTCTCTTACAGAATGTTACCTTTTGTTGTGTTCTTATTTCAGTCCTGTTGTGAACTTTTCTTCATATTACAGATTTCAGTTGCTGTCTCTAACAAGTATAGATAGTCACATAAAGTCGTCTCCCACTAACAAGCTTTAGCAGATACTTCTCTTCTAGTTGTCTTTCACAGTGATAAAATAGACATAATTTATGAATACCTTTAGCAGCCTATGGTAAATTTTGCATATTTTAATAACTTGTTGCATGCATCAGTGTTTTTATTCATTATATTTTTGTTTATTTCAATTTCCATTTTTACTAGTGTTCATTACTAATATAAAAAGGCTGAATACTCCAATAGGCTGTTTAGTTATAGGGGCACAGAGGCTTTTACTCTTGGCTTACTGTCTATTTCTGGCTGGGTTATTCTCTGTGTGGAGTCTGTATGCTCTCTGCATGTCTGTTTGGGTTCTTCCTCATATGATTTGAAAAGTCACAACACTAAATTTGCCCTGTATGAATGTGAATGGGTATTTTCTCACATCAGTACACTTTTGGCATCAGCTCCAGTTCCCCACAACCCTATGAAAGAGCAAGCAGATTCAGAAAGTAGATGGACAAGTTAGAATGGCAAACTAAATATCTCTTACAAGTTTTAGGCACTTGTGGCTACCACTAACAATCTTATAAAAGACAAAAGGACATGTTAAGCCGAGTTCAACAATAGTGCAGAACTAACTAACTGACCCTAAAAGGTAAGCTGGTCACACGAAACTTTGCATCCAGAGTAGAATCCATATTCGAAGTCTGAAAGGATTTACTCTGCTGTTATTGGAGATGAATTAGGATGACTGCCCCAAGTATATAGCTGGGCACTGGACTTTAAAGGTATGGAGGATACTAGGCCTTAAGTGTTTTTATAAATCAAAAATGTAACGTTGAAATGGTTCACAAATAACACATGTGGAAAACGTACCCCCAAACACAGACAGACCGACACCAGGATGTCCAAAACACTCTCCTTTATTTTTATTTTGAGCACCACAATGCCTTCTCTCACCAACTCTCTTCCTTTCTTCCTCTTTCTCTTCTTTTTCTCTTTCTTTCTCTCTTTCTCTTTCTCTTTGACCTCCTTCCTCCTCCTCACAAGCTTCGTCTCCTTCCTCCCAACTCTGTCTCCTCTACTAGGAGGAGGCGGCTCCTTTTAACATGACCCAGATAAGCCCCAGGTGCTCCCCTTGACGTCACTTCCTGGTGTGGTGGAAGTCTCAGGAAAGCACCTGGAAGCACTCCGGGTCTTCTTGGAATTATTTCCGGCAGCACTTCCTGGTGTGGCAGAAGTGCTGCCATCCAGGCTTCTCCGACTGTCCGGGCGCCCCCCCTGGCGGTGGCCACGTCCTCACATAAAGAGTGTCCCAGCTCCGTCCCTGTGGCCCCCAAATAGCCCCGGGTGGCTGCCCTCTCGTGGCCGAGGAGTAACAATGTCCAAGTCGGGGACTATCCAGGCATCCCGGCTGGGCAGTGTCCCCGGACATCTGTGACACAGAGTTGCTTGGTAGTTTAAGCAGTTTTGATGGAATTCCTGAATAATTCATCTAAAATGTCAGGTCAGTGCGTTTTTGGCATTTTTTTTAATTTAATTTCCATTCAAACAAAGTTGGATGGCAGCAGATCATTTTGGTATAGTAACATTATTTTGGTAAACATAAAGTTTTAAAAATTGTTCTTTTTGACAGGATGGCACATTGTAAAGCACTTTGGGCTACATTTTTTGTATGAAAATGAGCTATATAAATACATGTTGTTGTTGGTATAAGAAAAGCAGCTAGCATACTGTGATTATAAATTATTAGTATACTGTATATGTTATTTCAAAGAGTGAAAATACAAAGATACTTTTGTAAGAATTAAAACCAAAATAAACAATTACATAAAATACTCAAATACTTAAATCTTATTGCAGGGGATTTGAAATTAATTCTGACAACAATTGTCACAAAGCAGGAAACAGCCCTGTACAGGGCACCAGTCCCTCATGGGGCTCACTCACTCAGGGATCTGCTTATTAACCAAACCAACTTGTGTTTGGAAATCTGTAGGAAAGCATGTTCAGACATAGTGAGGTCATGTCAACTCCACATAGACAACAATCATTCTTGGGATTTGAACCCTGGATACTTCATCTGTGGCAGGGCTACCCACTTTACCACTTTGCTGCCCTTCATAAAATGTCTTGCACACCACTCTTCTCAAAAGGTCTGAGGTTCATTTAATGAGTTTTTTTTCCCCTGTAAAGAACAAAAAAGGTCAAAGAAAGAAAAATGTAAACTAAATGTCAACATTTCTTTTTTAATTCTTTTCTTAACATGTTACAGGGGTACGCAGAAGACATAAATTCAAAAACAAAAGCATTTTCTTTTCTAGTATGAGCTATGAAGATTGCCTTTTGTCACCCACTTCCTTGGTAGCTTTTTTGTGCTTTCAAATCAGTATGAATATTCATAGCCCACAGAGTGCTTTCTATAACAGAAATGCACCCCCCACCCCCTAAAGTTTCCCTAATTCTCTAATTGCTTCCAACACAGTCTCTAATCTCCATTTCATTTAATGATTACTGATTAATTATGTTGAACGAGCAAATTTAATGTAAACAGAAGGTTACCGTGATGTTGCTAGGATACGGTTCCAGTCCGGCGGTATTTCCCCTAGAAAGCATCTTCGCTCTGTTCTTCATCCCTCTTGGGGATCAGGCTGCCCTGCTGCTGCTTCTTTACCAGTGTAGTCAAATCTTTGCACCAGTCCCATTGCAAGACAACTGCACACACGTTTTCCTTCTTAATACTTGCCTTTCTTAATGCAGTTTTTCTCCAACTTTTGGGAATGTAATACTTACTAGACAGAGCTTAGTAGTCACATATAAAATGGCACATTGTGGCCATTCTTTCAACCTAAACAAGTTAGAAAAATGTGCACATGGCTGTTATCACATTTTTGTGTATTAAATACTTTTTATAACAACAGATCATACTCATGTAATATATGCATTTATATATTTATATATTACTTAGTAAACTACATTAAAAAGATTCTTTTTAATGACACCTTGCAATCTCATGTAGCTAAAAACATAGCCCACATACGCTTGCGGTTGCTCAATATCTTTCATAGAGAGTCCAATTCAAGTGATGTAACAATGACATCAATTGACATGTTATTATTAGTTGTGGAGCGCCTGTGATTAACAAAATTTCTTAAAACATAATTTTTTTAAAAGAATTACCCAATAGAGAGTTAAAATCTCAGATGATGTCTGAAGGTAAACCTGGCAGCTGCTTTTGGCAAGGATGGAGAGCAAGTCTGAAGCTTTGCTGATAAAATTTTCTGTCAAAGAAATACAGAATTTTATATAACTAGCTGTACTATCCATCTAAGATGGGTTGAAATGTAGATAATCAACATAGACCTCAGCGTTAACGCTTGCAGTGCAACATGCAGTGCATATCTCCCTGTCATAGGACATTTGCTTTGGGATTCATAAAAGCAGTGTTAATGTTTGTGATTCACTATTTTTTGGAATTACACACATAGCCACTAGACAAACACAAAGACAACCACACGGACATTTATCTTTTATTAAGGTATGTGTAAGGTCTTTTTAAATTAAAAAGAATGAAGTTTTTTTAATAACAAAATCCCCCTAAAAAAATCAATAACCACCCAGCAAAGTAATTATTGCAGCAAATACAATGTCTTTTTAACTATAGTAACAATATCACATAACTCAATTACCCACTAGATGGCAATATATCAACCATAAAGTGAAATTACCAAAAGATATAAAACTATAGATGCAAAATAACCAATACTGGCATAAAATCACAATCAATTTTACTGCATGAAAGTAGAAAGGCAACAGCATCAAGTTCCCTGTCTAGCTATTAATATTACTGAAAACACAACTAATCATTTAGAAGTATAAAAATAACTAAGGACTTGGAGAGGAACTGATTTATTGTATAATTAGATTACCAAAGGCTATACTAATCTTATGGATTTCCATTTTTGTCTCGAGATTTACAGCAGCAAAAGCAGCTCTTCAGGCACAGATAAACTGTTACCCCAATGCAGTCCTTGTCATACATTTTACTACAAAGCAACCCCTTCAACTAGATGTAAGCTGCAGTTCTGTTCCATCCTTGCTATTTTCGATACAGTCAGTCTCTTTGGCTATGATCACATTACAAGTCTCATTGCTCAATTCTGATTTTTTGTTCAGATCAAATTTGCCTATCCTGACAGTTCACATTTATAAGTACAAGTGACCTGTATTTAACCATAATGTGAACACATCTGTCCTCTGAAAAAGCAATCATGCACAGATTGATGCATTTATACACAAGTCATCTGCGTCGCAAACAACAAAAAAAATGTCATATTTGTGAGATGACTCAAGGTATTAAAACAGACAAAATGCACATGCTAGTAGGTTGTGCATATTTTCCTCTGGAAGACAGCAAACTTTTCATCAGTTGTATATGATTACATCGAGTAGGCGAAAAAGCCAGACAGGTAGCTTTTGCTGTTTTCACAGTTATTGCTGGCACTGCTGCACCAAGAGTTATGTGGGTGCAACAAATGAGCCAGCAATAGTGGGATCATGACTACTGTCACAGCTGTAGCTCTCCTCCATTGTTGTTTTGTCTGGCTACTAGTGCTAGCTGATGATGGCAGCATGCAGCCCATAAGTATAAGCAAAAGAAAAAAAAAACCTCAATTATGATCTGACTATTCTGATTCATGTCATATGACCATGAATCAGATACAGTACATATCCAATCCATACCGGAGACAGATAGAGAGCACCAAATCCAAGACAGTACAACACCAGATGCTACATTAATAAAATAACAGGTATTTATTTATACGAAACACCTTTCCAATAATCACCTCTCCAAAATAAGCCACAATTATACAAAACAAATTCATTCTTCCTGCTCTGCACCTCCCACTGAGTGTTGCCTGCTGTCTCCTGATTCTGACTCTATTCAAGTAAGGCAGGGGGCTTCCTTTCAAACCAAACAAGGGAACTATTTCCCTTTCCAGAGCATTTCCAGGTTGTATGAAAACCAGGGCAGTCCTCACCTGAAAGATCCCTCTGGTGGTCCCCAAAGACCCTGTCACAGGACTGCACATCTGGACTGCAACTCCCATGTCACCCTGCAGGTGTTCTGATCGGGTTTACTTCTGAGGGACACTGCCACCTGTTGTGTGGGGGAATGATCTGCTTCCGGTGACCCTTCCATTATGGCCTCCTGGCCAGACATGAATCCTTCCTTTATTCTGTCCAGGAGGCCTGTCCTCCCTTCTTGGCACTTACAAGGTTCGTGTCACATTAAGGCAAAAAAAAAAATCGGATTTGAGTCACTTAAGTCTGGCAATATGAACATAGCCTTTGTGTCCAGTGCAATCCTTGCAATCATCTGCAGTTCCCTACCTAAACCCATCCTATGCTTACATTAATTAGGGGAGTTGGACATCTCCCTTTCAATCAGCCAGTTCAAACACCACTTAGCTGCAGGTTGATAATTTCTGTTCTTTGCAATATTAATCTGAGATAATGCAACTGTTAGGTTGTTTTCAGTTTAATGTAAATGCTAAGTACATATTTGTTCACTCTATGCTTAGAGAGCGACCCTTACATAATTCCTTTCTTCTTCTATTCTTTCAGGTAAGAGACTTTTTTTAATATTTACATTTAACTCACCTGAAGCATCAGAAGATGTGTGCTAATGTACAAGTGGCTTGTGTGTGCACACTTTCCCATAATTGAAGTTACACAGAATCCTTTTACTTTATAGTAGACTAGTTTACATTTTGCCAATGCTTTTCAATGGAAGATTTAGAAAATTCAAAACATTGTACACTATGCTCTAATCAAGATTTCTCAATGAAAGTCAGACTTTCCCATCCAATATCCTTTAAGAATAGGTCTGCCAAAATCGATCTGAAGGGAGAGTTGTTTAAAGTCAACAGACAGACAGACATATCTTATCATAGCATACGCAAGTACACTTAGAGAAACTGAACAGAGAGCACAGTCATTACCTGTGTGTTTTTCTTAAGGGTCTCTAAAGAGGTGGCAAAGAGGTGTGTGTTGAATTACCTGGAGAGTGTAAACTGTCCTTGCAAGAGTGAATCTGGTGTTACAAAAAAGTGTTCCATTCAATCGTCCTGGGAATGTCCCATCTTGAAACTACATATAACTAATGGGATAATCTGCCAGGATTATCCCAGTAACCATAAGAAACTTTATGATTAGTCATAATGGGCATGAAAGATGGACAGAATAGTAGCACAGTGGTTGTCATTCCTGCCTCATCTATGACAACCTGTGATCAGATTTTAGCGCAGCCACTTCATCTGGGTGGTATGGTGATATTGTACAACAATACTTGCAACAAGGATACCAAGATTCAAGTCATATGGTTGTTCCGTATATGGAGTCTGTAGGCTCTCCCCATGTCAGCCTGAGATTCCAATGACATGTGGGTTATGGGAACTGGCAATGCTAGATTGGCCCTGATATGTGTGAGTGTGTGTATGTGTGTGTGTGCATGTGTGTGTATGTGTGTGCGCGCACCATGTCCTGGGATTGTTCCAACCTTGAGCCTCTTGTTTACTTGGATAGGCTCCAGTTATCCTGCAACCCTGTCCTTGATAAGCAGGTTTAAATAATGTGTGGATGGGTTTGAAAGATGGATGGGTTGGTGGACCATCTTATACAGTATGAGAGAGAGAGGTTGGGAGCATGCATTGATAGCATGTTGCCGCACCCAGCACATGCCAAGCCACTTGGATTGCAACTCGAGTGCAGTGGGTGACGCATCAGCACCACACTGGAACAGTGAGAGGTTTTTTTACAGTGGCTGGAATGCCAATTCTGCCACAAACTTCCAAGTTTTCCCTGTAAATTGGGGGACCTGCTTGCAGGGCTGGATGCAGATTAATGTCATACCTAGAATGAAGCAACTGCAGGTTAAGGGCCTTGTTCAATGGCCCGACAGAGTGGAGTCACCTCAGACATTTACAGGATTTGAATTCCTATTCCAATTTCAGGTACAAATCCCTAGCCCCAGAGCCACCACAAACAGTACTTTTATTTAGCTGCTCATTTACAGATATAGTTCAACAAACAATAATGTGACATGATAAAACATTTAGAAAGACAAAAGATCCAATGCAATATGTGCAGATATGAATACATCTGTATCCTTCAAACTAGAAGGTTTTCGGGAGTTATAAAAATCCTGGAAAAAGTGCGAGCTTCTATTACTGAATATTACCATGATCCAGACACCACCAGTAGCCTACCATATTATATAAGAAGCTTCAGCTGACTTCATGATATAAAGACACTCCTTCATTCTAGGAGAAATAGGTGCTGGGATTTTTAGCCCACACCACGAAGTCTAGTCCAGTAGTTCTTTCACCACCAGCTAAAAGGACAACATGTGAAGTGGAAGCCTTTCAGTGTATGAACAAGTAAGTAAATGTGTTATTGGTCACCCAGAGAGGACTGACATCAACCCATACATCACATGGCCTCCCTATAAGTGTCCAGAGAAGTTAACATTGCAAATGTCACTAGGAAAGAATAACCATGGCTAGTTCAAGATTTATTACAGCATCATCTGCCCAACATTTTCACAGTAAACAACACAAAAGAATTCAGTAAATGCTTGGGTATGAAGGAGAGGAGGGGTCTGACTGCAGTAAACCTCCCCCCACCAAAGAAAAACTCCATAGCTGCTAAAGGATGTGTGATCATCAGGAAAACTGCTGCTGGCTTGCCGTCACTGACAGCCTTGAAAAGAAATTTTAATAATCTAGTTGTGCTGTCTGCCGAGGAGTTTCAGAGGGAAGAAGGAAAAAAGAGAAAAGATGAAATAAACAGTAACAATGAGAGGTTTTTCATCAGTCATGCTGTTTCAGGCACCTTCTTGACCAGAATATGGCATTTTTTCCCCTTTTTGACAGTATCCTTGCATATTTGGCTTTAGAGATACCATGTACAAGTCAAAAGTCCTTTTATCTGGCACCCTTTGGGTTCAATTTTTTTTAAACAAAGAGCCCTGATGACAACAGTTAAACCACATGAGTAAACTACAAAGCTGGGATAAAAGCTTTGGAAACTTCTTCTACACAGCAATCTTAAAACACTCATATAGAAACTTTATGGGCTGTTTTGAGAGGGTTCCAGGGTATCACATTGCATGGTCAAGTCTAAAAACATACTTACAGGTAAGAGAGACAGAGACTGGGAGTAGCAAAGCCCCATAAATTTCAGTGTTGGAATATAGAGATGCTTTGGGTTGTAAGCCCCGCATTTGTGTTAACAGCATGAGAGAGAGAGAGAGAGAGATGTGCAGCCTGTATGGCAGAAAATAAAGCTGTTCCAGGATGCCAGAGTGCAGGTACAGGCAACTCATCATCTAAGGAAGAGAAAGCAAAGCCTGGAATAAAATGACACAAGTGTATCACCTGTAGGTCATTAGTTGCCTCACAGTCCCAAAAAGGAATGTATCAGACCATGCTGTCCCTCTTATAGATTAGTCAGCATGGGGACTCCCTTGAGGACTTGGCTGTTGAAGAGCAAGAGAAGACTCAGGGGCTATTGCAGACCAACCCTCCCAGGATGTGTATCTTACAGCAGAATAGTTACATCTCAGCAGTAGGGAGGAGAACTGACTAGATTCTAGAAACAAACAGATAAATGGGAGGTAAGAGGGAGTGTTTGCTGTGTTATTATGGTGGCACTTTGACAAGCCACCTCAGCAGGTGAATATATGGGAAATCTTACTGAGGCAGGTCCAGAGAGGCAGCAGGGTTGAGTTTAACTTTCTGTTCTTTTCTGGTCATTATGTTATTTTTCTGGGTGTAGATGTCCCCTTCATATTACTGTGCCCAGTAGTTTCAATGCCTGCCCACAACCCATATGACCAAGGGACAAGGGGCCTCATGTATAATGCCATTTGTAGAATTCACAATAAAACATGGGGTACAGACAATACTTTTTAGATGCATAAAACAGTGCGTAAACAAAGCTCCAAGAATTTTCCCAATAAATGTGAATTTTAACGCACATGCATGCACCAACAGCCCCACCCTGACTCTTTCCAAAATTTTACATATTTAAATATGCAAATCAATATAAATAGCCCCTTCCATTCAGTGTTTTGTTAAAAGACAATGGCAAAAGCACATGGAAAAAACAAGAATGTAAGCAAATGTGAAGTGGAGGCAAGGAAAATTTACTATTTGATGGCTTACGCAGTGATATAAGCAACAAAAGGAAATTGATGGAGTGATACAGAGTGGTGGAGACACTCAAAAGTTGAAGTTCAGAAAGTCACAAAGTAGTCAGATATCAAAGTCGACATGAAAAGGCGAGTCGCAGCCCACCGTTTTTTTATTCTGTTTCAGACAATATTACAAATGTGGAATCCTATGCTGAGGATGTGACTCCAAGCCATGAGGGTGCTGCTGTGCCCACACCTCTGGCTGTACACACATCTTTGCCAGAGAAACTGCTGGGCGAACATCTGGCTGTGTGCTGACAGACGCTATTCTGGAGTCATAAAATGCAGTAGTGGATGCTGTAAGAGATGTGGCCAATGAACATTGGAATATAAGGGAGGTACTATGTCAGGGTGGCGAACTCCCAGCCTGGAGTGCCGCAGTGGCTACAGGTTTTCATTCTAACCCTTTTCCTAATCAGTGACCAGTTTTCACTGCTAGTTAACTTTTCCCCCATCACTTTAATAGCCCTGTTAGAAGAGTTCAGTCCTCTGAATTGATTCCTTTCTTCATTAAATAATAGCCAAGCAGAAATGAGATGTGAAAAAAAGCTAACAGATGATCAGCTAAACTGGGGCTTTAAACTCCAACCAATTTCACTCCAATTACTTTCTTAATGAGAAGCCAGGTCTTGATGTTAATTAAACCCGTTATTTAATTCCATGGCTTGTTGCTGCTCTCATTCTGTCACAGCACACATTTCGAAAACTGTTGTTCTTCTGTTCTTTCTAAGAGCACCGTCAAAGTGTTTTGGTGACTAGAGAGATCAACCTTACCAAGACCATCACCGCTCTTTAATTTCCGATATTGTGTAATGGGCACAGGGGAGCTGGTCATGTGGTGGCTTGTTTTGTGTCTCATTGTTTGGCTGCTAATTAAAGAAAAAGAAACAACTATGGGGCCTGAGTGAAGTTAATTAAAAGAAGTAATCAGCAGCAAAAACTGGTCACTAATTAAGAAGATGGTAAGAATGAAAACCTGCAGCCACTGTGGCACTCCAGGCCTGGAGTTTGTCACCCCTGTACTATGTGATATTGACCACAAATTAAATGAATTGGTTAAAAATATATATGTTTACATTCTGCTTATTACATTTAAATGAAGCTGTAACACTGTCCGATTTGGCTGGTCATTTGGTGGGTCAGGGTCAGATTCATCATACTGCATACTGAAACCCACGACTGTATGCCACATTATGCAGCATGCTACATGCTTGCAATAAGCAAGGCACTTTCTGTGAACTATAGAGCAGCACATTAATGTGGATTAATGTAGATTCTCTGCTCGTTTGAAGTGAGTTTCTATGCTTTAAAGGACTGCTTGCCTTTAGTCACACTAGTTGCCGTTTTTATAGACTCTCCTGCTATAGATGACGTAATGCCAGCTCATTCTTTTGGAGATTCATCCCTGGCTGATGTAACTTATCTGGCACCGTTGCAGTTGACTGCTCAGCTTACATTTGGAAAACCGGATATTACTGCAAATTGCACTTTGATGTTTACCAGTTCAAAGACAGTGCAAGGAAATCTTATATATCTGGAGGACAAGCGGATAATACCATTCTATACAGCTGGCATGGCATGATTCAGTGATGATTGTGAAATACCAATTTGATCAGCAAGTTCATGTTGAAAAGCTCCTGTGGCTAAAAACCCGTGGGTGGACAGAACTTGCAAAGGAGCAGGTAGAACACAGTTCCTCAAAGTCTGCCTTTGTAAAGCCGGTGGCAGTTCAGCACACAGCTCCAAGAGAATAGCTCTTGGAAATCGAAATCAGCTTAGAAGCCAGTTATTTTCATTTTTACATATGTGCTCTCTTCTAATTCTTCCACTGTATTTTTACAGAATTATTAGAATCAAGTGAATTCAATTTGTAAACAGTATGCAATTAATGTCAGTGTATTTCATAAATCCCACATCATGGATGTGAATCTAAACAAGAAAGGGATACCACACAGAAACAGTATCACTGCTTTGAAGTTGGGTGCCAGCCATTTACAAATCCGAGCAGAAACTTGCATATGCACAGTGTGAGGCTGCAGTGAAAATGTACATGGCTTTAAACCAACTTTAGTTTTTATACACCTCAAAGTGAGTGTGAAAACGGGCATATGCAACATTTTTGTGCATACGCACCGTTTATACTTGAGGCCCGAGGTCTCCAGAATCACAGTGGGATTTATGAAAAGCTTTTCTAAGCTCAGATATTTTTTTTTTGTTCTTTATTTCGCCTTATACAATTTCTTATATTAGTAATTTGTTAGTTTTCGCATACCCCTTGGGGTCAGAGAGCAGGGTCGGCCATTGTACAGCGCCCCTGGAGTAATTGCAGGTTAAGGGCCTTGCTCAAGGGCCCAGCAGAGTAGGATCTCTTTTTGGCAGTGATGGGGATTCAAACCAGCAACCTTCGGGATACCAGCGCAGATCCTTAGCCTCAGAGCCACCACTCCGCCATATGGCTATATTATGTTATGTTTTTATCCACAGTACTGTGCAGTACTGGGGTTCAGTCTGCTGAAAATATTTCCATAAAACAGTGTTGCTCTGCATCAGCTTTTACAAAGCTAAATGGAATTGGACTTTAAACAACAAGGCCACAGGTTCACATCCTGCTGAGTAGGTCATGCAGCTTGCTTGCTTATAAAGACTATAAAAATGTATCTTGGAGTTGTCTTGAGCTAATGGCATGAGAAGGTTTATAATTATTTTCACCTTGACCATGATTACTTCACCCTTATTCCCTTCCCTGTGCACCTTCATGCATCTCTACTGGCATATGCCTTGTATACCACCACCTGAGCCTATGCTTTCCAGGCTCCCAGCTGTCTTTTAATAGGGACACAGGAGGCAAAGATTTGACACCCTCACCTTCAGGGGGTGGGTAAGGATTCAAGGGTCATCCATTGCCCTATTAACTCCTGAGGCTGGGTAACCATAAAAAAAAAACAATTAAAATGAATCTTTATTTTAAATAGAAACTTTCCAGCATAACATTATAGTATGTCAAAATACATCAAAAGTCAAAGTTTACGTTATACATAATCTGACCCAGACAGAAGTTGTATTAATATACAGTCATATGAAAAAGTTTGGGAACCCCTCTCAGCCTGCATAATAATTTACTCTACTTTCAACAAAAAAAGATAACAGTGGTATGTCTTTTATTTCCTAGGAACATCTGAGTACTGGAGTGTATTCCAAACAAAGATTTTTAGTGAAGCAGTATTTAGTTGTATGAAATTAAATCAAATGTGAAAAACTGGCTGTGCAAAAATTTGGGTCCCCTTGTAAATTTGCAGATTCGAATGCATATAACTGCTCAATACTGATTACTAGCAACACCAAATTGGTTGGATTAACTTGTTAAGCCTTGAACTTCATAGGCAGGTGTGTCCAATCATGAGAAAATGTATTTAAGGAGGTCAATTGCAAGTTGTGCTTCCCTTTGACTCTCCTCTGAAGAGTGACAGCATGGGATCCTCAAAGCAACTCTCAGAAGCTCTGAAAACAAAGATTGTTCAGTATCATGGTTTAAGGGAAGGCTACAAAAAGCTATCTCAGAGGTTTAAACTGTCAGTTTCAACTGTAAGGAATGTAATCAGGAAATGGAAGGCCACAGGCACAGTTGCTGTTAAACCCAGGTCTGGCAGGCCAAGAAAAATACAGGAGCGGTATATGCGCAGGCAGGCCCGATTCTGCCGGTCATGCAAAGGGTGCATGCACGAAGGCGGCGACTCAACAAAACGCAGGATTGGCGTGGGGCTCGTCTTTTCCCATTGAATGTCGGTAACTTGCTTCAAAGAAAAACACGCAAGTCACAACACGTGAATTGTGGCAGCTCAAGTACGCAGCACATCAATCAAAAGTTTTTGTAGTGTTAATCGGAATTTTACTGATGAATTAAACTTGCCGCCAATTCGTTAAATGCATAAGTCAAGTTTTCTTCTACCTACAACGAAATTTTCTTTCATTTTTTTTTGACAATAAGGAAATTGAGAAAATTTTTAATTTTAAATACACTGGTTTAGAAAACGAGTGAAGGTATTATAGGGTGAGGGGGGGGCTGAAATTAAATGGCATGATGGTGGCTTCACCTCTAGAACCGGGCCTGTGCGCAGGATTGTGAGAATGGTTACAGACAACTCACAGATCACCTCCAAAGACCTGCAAGAACTTATTGCTGCAGATGGTGTATCTTTACATCGTTCTACAATTCAGTGCAATTTGCACAAAGAACATCTGTATGGCAGGGTGATGAGAAAGAAGCCCTTTCTGCACTCACGCCACAAACAGATTCACTTGTTTATGCAAATGCTCATTTAGACAAGCCAGATTCATTTTGGAACAAAGTGCTTTGGACTGATGAGACATAAATTGAGTTATTTGGTCATAACAAAAAGCGCTTTGTATGGCGGAAGAAGAACACTGCATTCCAAGAAAAACACCTGCTACCTACTGTTAAATTTGGTGGAGGTTCCATCATGCTGTGGGGCTGTGTGACTAGTTCAGGGACTGGGGCCGCTGTTAAAGTTGAGGGTTGGATGAATTCAACCCAATATCAACAAATTCTTCAGGATAATGTTCAAGCATCAGTCACAAAGCTGAAGTGACGCAGGGGTTAGATATTCCAACAAGACAATGACCCAAAACACAGTTTGAAATCTTCAAAGGCATTCATGCAGAGGGAGAAGTACAATGTTCTGGAATGGTCGTCACAGTCCCTTGACTTGAATATCATCAAAAATCTATGGGATGATTTGAAGCAGGCTGTCCATGCTTGGCAGCCATCAAATTTAACTGAACTGGAGAGATTCTGTACAGAAGAATGGTCAAAAATACCTTCATCCAGAACCCAGACTTTCATCAAAGGCTATAGGCAGCGTCTAGACTGTAAAAGAGGCTCAACTAAGTACTGTATTGATGTAATATCTCTGTTGCAGTGTCCAAATTTTTGCACCTGTCTAATTTTGTTATGATGCATATTGCATATTTTCTGTTAATCCAATAAACTTAATGTCACTGCTGAAATACTACTGTTTCCATAAGGCATGTCATATATTAAAAGGAAGTTGCTACTTTGAAAGGTCAGCCAATGATAAACAAAAATCCAAAGAATTAAAAGGGGTTCCCAAACTTTTTCATATGACTGTAAAAAGGCACTATCTATTCATATTGATAATACAGATTAATTTATGGAAACCAATTATAGGTTTCACGTCATAAAATGATTTTTACACAGCACCAGTTTCTAACAGTCCACATTATCTGAATGTTCAATATGTTAAGCAATTGTTGTAGTATATAAAATCTTTTACAGTCTATGTACTGGAGCACAATGTTAAAAATGGTTTCAGATGTTTTTTTTTAAACTTTCCATTAAAACTTTCAAAAAACTCTTATAGCTAGACATTCCATTCCAAATGTATTACAAGGATTAATTTGTGACATATTGTGCTGTTGATGGAGCACCAGCAAATTTATAGCAGTATTCAGTGCAACACACTACCATTATGATGATTGAAAACGCATCATCAGGCACTATTTTACCAAATATAGCACATTTACAGTGAACTTAGACATAGTGTTTTAACAAAGGCCTTATTCTACCCACATTCATTTTCAATAACACCTTTCTAAGTCAGGAAAGAATGGTGGTGCAGCAATTTGCTTCATATTTACTGGGTCCATATCCTACCCTAGGCAGGATTTGTGTGCAGTTGGTATGTTTTACTAGGTTTGTCTGTAGTGGTCTCATCTTCCCAAATTCTTGAAGTTTCACTTGATATGTAACTCAAAGTGTGTTAGTTGCCCATTGGGGGGCTGGGCAGTCTTGTGGCATTGGAACCCCCACAGATTTAGGTTTTTTTTTTCTCCAACCCTCTGGAGTTTGTTTTTTTTTTTTTTGCTTGTTTGCTTTTTTTTTCTGTCCTCCTGGCCATTGGATCTTACTTTATTCTTTGTTACTTAGTATTGCCTAATCTTATTTTTATATTTTTCTTTTTCCTTTCTTCATCTTGTAAAGCACTTTGAGCTACATTTGTATGAAAATGTGCTATATAAATAAATGTTGTTGTTGTTGTTATTAGTCCTATGTTAGAGTGGAGTCACATCCAGTCCCATTTTCTGTGTCCAGTGCCACTAGAATGGGCTTTGGCTCCCTGAACCATTTATTGGAATAAGTGGGTTATAAAGAATGATAGATGGGTGCATGTATAGACAACATCAAAAAATCCTCACATCACGTCAGCCTTGACTTTTGTTGTCCATCCATCCATTTTCCAACCCGCTGAATCCAAACACAGGGTCACGGAGGTCTGTTGTGGTTACCTACCATGTTGTGGGGATAGACACTGGCTCCCTGAGACTCTGATTCAGACAGATTTTTAAAAATGAATGAAAGGAAAACCATTAATCAGTTATGTTTATGGTTGACTCGTAAAAGAAAAAATGTATAAATCTGTTGTTGTGTTTCTGGCACAGATCCAGACAATGTAAACCCATTGCCATTTACAAAGCCATAAGTCTGGTGATATTTTAATGCATTAGTTAGTTTTTAAAATCAGGCTATTTGTACATTTTACATAGTCTTTTCAGGACGTGCATATTCAGGGTTGCATTTGTTTAATAATACAATTAAACAATCATCTGTCTTTCTCAATCGGTTTTTCCATTGCAAAGTTAAAGGTAGGATGAGATTAGCCCAGTCACACAGAGCAAAACAGGAGCCAAACCTGAAAAGGAAGACACACACATGCATTCACCTACACAAATTCATTCTGAACCAGTCTATAGTTGCTAAATAAACCACCCTGTTTAAAATGAGATAATAAAGTGGCACTTTACATGAGACAACTTACAGTGTGTCTCAGCAGCAAATTAACTCAGATCCCTAGACCTCAGAGTCAAAGGTGCAAACCACAGTGCCACCCTAAAACAACCAGGCTTTCTAACTACATGTAGTTTTTTTAGGGCAAAGTATTTTCCAGGTTAAGTCATATATGTTTAGTTATGAAGTGCATTCTGCTCTCAGTAGTAATCCTAAGCCAGTTTAAAAGGTGTTGCATATGACATAGATACCACCAATAGTGTACTACGATCAGTCTTTAAATATCAGGATAATCAGAGAGGTTTCCATCTCCCTCTGCTGGATATAATCGGCTAATCATTCTTTAGGATCAATACAGAATCAACTACGATGCCTTCAGTACTATCCTGACGGTAGGCTATGAGGAAATCACAGCAACGTCAAAAATTCCTGCAGAATGTAAAGTCTGAAGCGGTTGCCATGAGTAGAAACGAAGGCATTCCCGCGAATCGACAAGTCAAGAGCCTTTCTGATCCTAAGCATTAATGACTCGAAAGGCTGTTGCTTCTTCTGAACGAGCAACTCGTGATGCCAGCTGCTACTCTGTGGCGTTCCTCCAGTATTTGCTTTATGCTTTGGTTGGCGAGCAGCAGGATGGTCACTGAATTCGCCAAGCGATGAGGACATTTCCCCCAGTGGGTCCCGCTGAGTAACAGATTCAGCAGGGAGCAGCAGTAGGTGCCACCTGCCGATGTGTAATGACTGCAAACTGATCGCATCTGAGCCGCAGTCTGCTCCCATTGGCACTGCATTTTACTGGATATTTGCCATATCACACTACTTTCTCTTTCCAGATAGGTCTGCTGTGGAAAGGAGCCCAGTCGGATTCGGGTTAGTTGTACAAATGTACACAGTCTGCGAGAGGTCCCGATTGCCGAGACAAGACAGCCAATGCCTCTGACTTGTTGAACGTTGCGTGCCAAAGGCCTTCTATGTGTATACGTTTTACAATTTCTTCAGAATGGCCAGAATGATACATTATCGAGTCGAAAAATTTATTAAGTAATTTGACGCAATATAGCCAACGCCACCCCTGTCAGCCTTGAGCAAAAGCTAGGGGCCAAGCTGTGGACGCGGGGTACCGCTCACCTAAGACACACTGAATGCCAATTAAACTATTTCAAGTGACCTTTTGCATGTAGTGGGAAAGTCGGGCACTGTTAGGAAAATCCAGAAATGGGAGAACGTTCAGTCCTCAAAATTTGAACCTTAATTTCCTGGATATGTAAGGTAGCAGGTCTAACTCCCTAGTAGTGCACTATGCTCTTAAAAATAATGGTTCTGAAGTGGTTCTTCAAAGCGATGCCACAGTGGAACCATTTTTGGTTCCTAAAAATACCATCCATATAATGTATTTATTTTTGATCCGCAACCGGCTATATAGTTAACAAAGAACAAACGATAACAGATTTGTAAAATACGTACCAATAATTCCATATTATAAAGTGACTCTCACTGCATAAATAGGTTAAGTTATTTTTTTCTTGATCTGTTATTACCTTGATATCTACCCTACTGTATATTAAAAGTTATCCGTGTATTAGGAAACTTTTAAAGCCCAAAGACACAATTTCATTAAATCAACCCTCCTAGAATAAAATGGTTTGTTGTCAAGCAATACTTCTACACACAACCCAATAAAGTACCATTAAATAACCGTTATTTTTAAGAGTATACTGTCCAGATGAACCTCGTTTCCATCCTTACCCAAACCCCCCGGACCCCCAAACCCTGCCAATGATATTCCAGCAACATTGAGACGTGGAACATGTTCCACCTCACTAAAACAAGTAAGTTTTGAGACTGTTACGTAGATCTTGTATATACAATTATGCCATGTAAGGTTTACAAAATTCGAACACATTTTAAAGGTTACAACAGAAGCATGTTTTACATGTTTTTTTCCACCCAATTACTTTGGGCAAGCACGTGTACATTCCTTAATACCGGAAAAATACTTTCAACTTTGAAAATAAAACACTTACTTTTTGAATTTTGGAGTAATGTGTAGGTACGAGGAGAGTGTTACTATTTTACAGATAATGACGAAACCAGGAATCAAAACTGTGATTCTCTATCTCCATTTTCAACAAGTAAGCCTCGGGGAGATTTCAAGGTGGGATGAATGTGGTCTAGCTAAACTTTGATGCGAGCATTTAATTTCTCACACTTTTCAAACTTCCTTCTGGACCTGCCCGCTCAACTGACACGTGGTCTCGCGTGATCGAGTTTGTGCGCGCGCCCATTCCCGCGCCACTGTCTGCAGGTGTGTGAACAGGTGCTGCTGAATGCGCACTCCTGTCATTTTGGATGCATTTAGAAGGATGGGTCAGGATCGCTCTTTGTCACCTCTAATTCAAGGCGCACTTCAAGGTAATTTTAAAGTCAGCGTTTTTAAGTAAACCCGTGGCTACTTTATAGCAAGGAAAACTTTCACCGATAAGAGATGAGGGCGGTTCAAGGCGGAGTCAAAGAAAAGAAAAAAATAAACTGCCTTAAGCAAGCCGAGAAGCTATACATACGTCACACCTCCTAGAGCAACAGAAGGACGGCACGATTGTTACTTTAAAAATAATTCTCGTTTCTTGACAAGAGAAAGTACAATTCTTCCTGAATTTATCTCCATTTATCAGGTGTGCCCATTACATAATAATACATTTTAGTGTCGGCGTACATCCTAATGACACGAAATACCGGTCCTTAGCACTTCACGCCCCGGCTGAAGCAGCGATGTAATATGATACCCATAATTAAGGATCTACAGTGCCATTTGTTAGACCATTGGTTTCGCGCAGTTGTATCATTTTTAGGATAATCTAAGATAACTAAGTTTCAAGTCCATCTGGAATAAATTCTGATGTGTATATGGCTTTTTATTCCATTTCTAAACCCTTAATGTACAAACAGTGCAGTGCTATTTGTATGTACTAATAATTTTGACAATTGTGGATACCATATTTTGATAAGGCATAGGGCTTAACTTTTTTGTGATTAGTCTCTTCAATTTTCCACACAATGTTATAGGAGACATCGTTTTGTCTTGCTAATCTTATACTATACTTCCTGCTGCTTTGATTTTCTGCCAGTCAGTCTTTATTTTATATAATGTCATTAACCACGTTTACCATCACAAGGCTCTGTACAGGGGAAAGATTAAGACAGAGTGTTAAATATGCAAACTGGTGATTTCAAATACAGCAAATATAACATGAAGCCAAAAGCAGCTAAAAATATGCCTCATATTTTACTCAGCTTGTACTTTCAGAAGGAGCATTAACATAATTAGGAAATTGCTGGTTACAGAGAGTAAAAACAAAGCATTGAAAAAGAAACACGTTTATGGCAATTTACATCTATTTACACCCTTTATTCTTCCTTGTTGTCTGTATTTGAAAGGCTGTGTATTCATTAGCAAAGGATTCTGGTACTGAAATAAAAACGTGATATTTCAATGGTTATTTGTTATTATCAATAATTATTTTTAATGTTAGAATGTGTATAAGTAAATAATAAATATTGCATGTCACCCTGGTGCCCTATTGTATTGTTCCTGCCTTGCATCCTGTGTTTGCTGGGATAGCCTCCAGCTTCCCCACAAGTCTGCCCTAGATGTCTGTCAGTCTCTGCTGATCAAGTGAGGGGAGAGCTGGGGAGACTATACATTAGTAAGGTTGCAGGGCCAGATGTAATCAGCTCCAGAGTGCTGAAAACATGTGCCATTTAGCTCTGTGGGGTTCTTCAGCACCTTTTCTCCCTTTCTCCGAGTTTGCAGAAGGTTCCCCAATTGCAGAAAGCATCCTGTGTAGTCCTAGTGCCATATAAAGGGGATATCAGCGATCTTGAGTACTTCAGGATCTTCAGTTGCTCTTACTTTGTATGTCATCAAATCCTTTAAAACACTTGAAATATCACATAAAGTCTGGAAATAGCTCCAATCCCTGGTTTCAGAACATCATGTTTCTCTGCAGTCTACCTATCAGGCACATGTACTGTAGGTGTGGAGGATGCTATGATCTACATACTCCACAGAGCCTATTCCCACATGGACAAAGTCAACAACGAAAATCAGAATAACATTATTTGATTTTTCCAATGCCTTTAACACAATTCTGCCTCATCAGCTGGTGAAAAAGCTCAAGGCTATGCATCTTGATGCCCTCACAGTCCTCCAGATCATGGATTACCTGACCAACAGACAGCAGTTAATGAGGATCAGGAACTGTGTGTCAGAAATGGAGGTGTGTACTACTGGAGCACTACAGGAAACTGTCCTGTCTCCCTATCTGTTAACTCCGTACACAACAGACTTCAGTACAATACCAGTGCTTGCAAGCTGTGGAAATTCTCTGATGCTTTTCCATCATAGGCTGCATTAATAATGGAAATGAGTATGGGACGCTTGTGAAGGACTTTGTCTTCTGGTGCAAGAAGAATCACCTGCAACTCAACATCAGCAAAAGAAAAGAGTTTGTGGTGGACTTCTAGCATGCCCTGAGCCATGTTGTGCTATCTGTATGGGATAGTATAATTGAGAATATACCCAGATACATGCAGTATCCTTACCATTGGAGTGAGCAATCTGTGATCAAAAGGAAAGTTACGTTGACTGTTGATTTCTCTACTGCAGTTCATGCAATTTACTGCATCCATTGTCATAAAGGCACCATTACGGAATAAATTTGTTTTTGTAAACAGAAAGCACTTTCATTCAGATAATATACAACTAATATGTGAAGCTCAAATGTGTCTGACTTACATTGTTGCATGGCTCAATTCACAATTATTTTGTAAAATACCAGTGTGTGAAGCAGACTTTAGGGTCATGGTGTGTATGTTGGTTGGTTTCTTGGTAAGTAAGCCTAATCAATAGAATTGCAATTAAGTTTAGTACATTACAAACAACTTGTATAATCTTTCTGTCAGGTAATAATGAGTTTGCGACAAGAGAGGAGATAATGAAAGACTGATGAAGTGCATACAGGGCCTGTGGCAGATTAGTGCAAGTCAGGTACTTTTTAAATCTGCGCGGCTCAGATATTGTGGGTATGGGTGGGAGCAATAAGCAGAATTTCAGTCTGATTAGGCATTCACATGCAGAGGACCAATTGGCTCTGCCATCTCTCACTGGGGCACCTTTGCTTGTTTAGTGAACCTGCACCCATACAGAGTATATAAAATGTATGAGTAGGTTTGAGAGGGCAGACAGAGAATAGTTGAACGATCACCAGTGTGGGAGAGAGATAGAAAGATGAAAAAGGCAGGATCGGCTTGGCTGAACATTGTCTTGTAAGGGTTATAATTTCGTACACTGAGCTGTCGGGTGGGTGAGATAAGGAGTGGCCAGTGGAGTCAAATAGAGGAGGGAGTTCGAAGACACAGTGGCATCCAGTAGATGGGCAGGATGCTCTGGAAGACTGCATCTGTCATGGTGGTGCAGCACGGATCTGTTTGTTGGATCAGGATATGCCTAGCTGCATTATGAGAGAAGCATAGCACAGCAGCATCTGTTGTAAGGCAAGGCACCCTGAGAGCTATAGGCAGCCACAGTTTGTGAAGTTCTGACGAGGACAGGAAGAGCTGAGAATGAAAACAAGAAAAGCTTTTATCTTCCTACCTGTTTAAGGATTTTAAACAATTTTTTTTGGAATATGTATTTATTTGGTTTTATCCCTGTCATGTGAACACAGTTTACATGAATCATTTTGTGATATTATTAATCGGCACAGCACTTGAACCTTAATTACCCGTTTTCATAAATGCACTTTGCAAATTTGTACCATCAACTGTTGCTGTGTCCTCATTGCCCTCATCCCGGGTTCAAGAAGGAGTATGCCAACTGAAGGCCGCCCAAGCAATACAAAGGCACTCCCACACATGATCGGTGATAAAATGGACCATTGACATTGTTTGGACTATTCAGGCATCATACTGTTCTACAGCCCCACAAAGTTTTGCCACATTGTGATGGCTTGTGCAGTACTGCACAGCATACAACAAAAATACGGATTGCTTCAAGACATGGATTTTTTATGTAAAGAGACTTTTTTGTATTATATCATTGACATTTACTTGGCAAAATGATTTTATTTTTTACAAGTTCAATTAGAATGTACTTAATATCTCGCAGTTCTGCGCATAAAGCTTGCATCAGTTCACACCGTGTGCTGGCGGCGGTGTGGGCACTGCATAATGGCACAGTGCTGTTGCTCTTTCTACTCGGCTAATGCCATATTTTGTTTTTTTCTTTTGTTTCTGACTCCTGCAGAGAGACCAGCAAAAAGAATGTTTTTGTGATTCTCCACTTCAGTCAGTAATTCTCAAGTTTACTTTCACTTAGGTTTTGTTTTCTTCTTTTTTCATCTGCTCTTTTATGGTTTGTAGTAAACATGTCACTCAAGAACATGGGCAAATTATTAGATTGTGAATATTAAAAGAATTAGATTGTGAATATTAAAAGAAGGTGCTTTTACACCCTATATGATCACTGACAGAGAGTGGCTATAAGCGTGTACACATGGATTAGTTTTAAATTCATTTGAGATTTATGAAGGAACTTGGCATGGGACTTGGCATATTGATGTTTTTTAAAACTGATTTTTTGTACATTGTTTGTGCCCTTCAAGCATGAGCTACATTTTCGTAGGGAAACTAAGCAAGGTTTTACACATGATGCCCCTGGAGTTTAACTTAAATATGTGTCAACATGTCTGGGATTTGTGTTTTACCATGCATTCATTATTAAACCAACAGATTGAACAGAGGACATACATTTATTTTTTTTTCTCTCATTAAGTGATCTTTTATAATGATTTGTGTGAATTATATGAGCAATTTTTATTTTACATAGCACCATTAATAAAAATAAATTGCACAAAGCTCATGCCAAAATCAGTATTACTAATAAAGGAAAAAAATCCAAAATAAACAGAATATAACAGCATACTGTCACCCTTACAGTTTTGGAATGTTTTGGAGTGTTGGAAGGAATTTTTATTTGTGTGTGGGGTTGGGGGGGATGAGTGTGTGAAAAAATAAAACTAACAAGCACATCTTCAATCAAACCATTTAAATTATTATAAAAAAAATCATGAATAAAACTTTTCTATCTGATAAAGCTCTCTCCTTGTTTTTTGCAGGACCACAGTGAATTCAATTCCTCCATAACAAAGACACAAACAAACACGGCCCGCATTGATGGACTGAGGCCGGGCACTGTATATGTAGTGCAAGTACGTGCCAGGACGGTGGCAGGCTATGGGAAATACAGTGGGAAAATGTGCTTTCAGACCCTGACAGATGGTGAGTGTGGCAGGTGGCAGTATTGCCTTGGAAAAAAGGAAATGATGAGCAAGTAATACATAATATATGCTATTTGTGTGTGCATAAATATATTTTGTATATATATATATATATATATATATTTATATAAGTATATTTATATATATATATATACACAAAAACCTCAGTAGATTATCCTTAATGCAAAATGCTTAGATAATTTGATTCGTTAGGCCCTTCTGTGCTTTGAGGACTATCCCAGCATGCTTAGCAGTGATTACTAGTTAATTTGATTAATTATCAGCTACTAGGCTAAAATGGTTATGAATATTTCAGGGTTGCACCTGCTACAGAGACCTTTTTTTCCTGACACCTCATCTTCATTTTTTGAGATTTTAATTTGAAATAAATGAGTTCCTCTTGAATAGTGCCAGATTGACAGCTGTGCATGACGGCTAATGTGGATGAAGCTCACAAGAGCTGCCTTTCCAATAGACGCCTCCATTCTCCATTTTTTACGAGATAAATACTGTCGTGTGAGACACCTTTTTTCTTTGATAATTTGGGCTTAATTATTTTCAAAAGTCTTACATTATAATGTGATGATCCACAATAGAAATATTTGTGTGGCTGGTGATAGACAACACTGAGGAGTTTAAGCCTCTTGAATCACTCTGCTCCAAACTTGCTAGCAGAATTCTCTTTTATGGAATACTTTATGGATTCATCTGGTATTCTTTCTCATTGTTTCCAGGGCTACAATACAGAGGAGATTTTAAATAATTTAGGCAAAAGCCTAAGAAATTATCTTTTCAGACAAAATGCAGATATGATTTGCCCGTAGTATAAGAAATAACTAGGAAACAGAGTCCCCTTGTGTACAACATGTAGGGTGAAAAAAGGTGATGAAATGAAGATGTTGATGAAGTGGAGAGGGAGGTTCAATGTACTCAGGAGCTGAAAAAAGTAAGTTTTAAATTGGGGCATTTAGCATTTTAGGAGCAACATAATTTAAACTCTGGTGCTGACTCGGATGTATTCCCTGGAAAATACTGTATAACAACTGTTTCCCACCTGCTGGAGTCCAGAAGTGAGTATGCACGCTAGATGGAAGACTGGGTTCCAAGTTTGGAGGTGTTGAAATGTTTGTTTTTAATAGTATATTTCTAACAGTAATAAATGTCCACTCTTTTTCATTTGTTGTCCATCTGTTTTACCCTGTCCTGGATGTGTAGCACTATGTAATACTACGATTGGCCAGTTGTATGAGGAAGCTCAATGTTCAGCCACTGCAAATGATTTATAAACTTTTTAGTTGTAGTAATGGTAATAGCAATGTAATGGGAACAGAGTATAGTAAAGTTTGTATAAGCATGCCTAACCAAAAACAGTTAACAATCTTGGACAGCATATTAAATAGGAGTGTATTGTTCTGCTATTCCCAAATATTTTTGTATCCTCCTCAAACCATACATTTTATGATTTTTATGAATGGATGTCTTCGTGGTGTGTTGTTAAGCAAAGACTGGTCATAATTGAAGTAAGAGTCTGTTACTGATGAGATCTCTACCAAAACTAAAATGCTAATTCAAAATAGTACATCTTAACCAAAAGGAATTCTAACGTAAAGTACTTGCTAAATGAAATCTAATTTTATTTGAGCTTAAGACTTTTATGAGTCTTTCATAAGTTAATAAGTAAATTTTGACTCTTACTGTGATTATATTACATATCATAGCTACCATACCATCATAGCTATTGCTCTGTCTGATTTTAAAGTTTGTATTTTATTTTTGTTTATAATGTGTGTTTTATCTATTGTTCAGTGTCCTTGAGTATTTAGAAATGTGCCTACGAATAAATAAAATGCATTATTATTATTATTATTACCATCATGTCACAGGTCATGCGCTACATGTATTTTACTTCTAACAACCATTCAGGATCATAGCAACTAAATACACAAAATTGTGTTACCCAAGAAAAAACAAATAAATACAGTCAGAGAGATAACAATAAAAAAATCATAACAAAACTAACAATATTGTTCACAAAAGTATGCAAAATGAAGTAAGAAATATTATATTTTAACATTCCTAAAAATATAAACCTGTTAGACTGTTGAGATATTGTGATACTGGCCTTTTTACCCTTCAGACTCCCATTATGTAACTCTCGTAAAATTGTTCTTCAGTTTTGTGGCTGCTCTTCAGTGAAACTTCTAGTTGTACATCTCACAATATTTAAATCCCAGCTAAAGACTTACAAGCACTCTCTTGGGTTGATAATTGTTGTTCCATAATTTATTTGTTTCAACAGTCCATAGTATTCACTGTAATAATACCATCATACATTAATGCTGCTTTTCCATTAAAGCTGGGAGCCGAAAGCCAACTGATGGCCCAGTTACGTATCTGTCTCCATTATATGCAAGAATGCCAAAGGCAGCATTGCTTGTAAAATGATTATGCCAAGTGAGTGTGATAGCTGCAACTTCAAAGATAAGAAAGAAGTTATGTTGGGGCTTTTTTACTACATTTCTTTATCCCTTTTTCGGGTCAATGGAAGACAGGTTTAACGTGATCTTGCATGATTCTGCATTTGGCTGCGTAAAATAACTGTTTCCAATAAAGGGTTCACCAAATGTTTTCATCTATTGTAACTCTGTCACTTTTTTCCACTTATCCTACTTAATTGAGCAAAGTTCTCTATCAATGAAAAATGCTTTTATTAACTATGGCAGAAAACTCTTGCTGGTTTCTGACGGAGCTGTATTTTTGCTTTGTCTTTGCTGTTTTTGATTTTTTTTATTATAATGTACTTATTTTACTTTGATTCAGTGAAACATTGAATATTAATTTATGCACTGAATTCTCCATTGTTCTGTTTGCTCTTTAAAGTACCTAGTGACAGTGCATGATCTCAGTGGTAATTGCATAATTCTGTTCCTTTGTACCCAAGTGAACTAGAAGATGGAAGGGAGAGACAGAAAATGCTCACCTTAAGATGCAGGAGAAGGAGGGATATGTGTATTATTATTTAAAACATTTATCTGAAGTGTTCCTGTGCTCCCTAAATGTTTTTGTTTGAGATAGGGTTTGCTTTTCATGGGGTTGTTTAAGACTTCTGTCATATTTGTTTTGTTTGGATACTAGATGCAGAAAGTGTCTTTTTGCACCATTTTTAATCCTTTTACATTAGATAATCTTCTAGTGTACAGAACACAATTTTCAGTTCCCTTGTCAAAATGGACATTGAGCAATTACATATCAGTGTTATGGAAGCCACCAACATTAGTTGAAAGGATCCAACTAGGATATTGTGCTTTGCTACATTTTAAAAGCAGAGTTTTATCTTTAATGCTAAAGCTACTTGGCAAATTCCAGATAACCACTCTTAAGAATAGCAATAATGTGACCAGGAGCAAAAGTGCAGCTTAAATGTCACCTGCTTAAAATGTTCAATAAAAACATTCTTGCATGGGTTTTCTTCTTGCAGTTCATGCTATTTATAGATATACAGACTAATGTTGTAATAAAAATAGGCAGGTAAGCTTTGTACAGGAAATATTTGGTTAACTTTGTTTTTTGATTCCTAATGCTACACGCTAAGTAGGAGTCTCTGTGATCAACAGAATTAAAATGAGGTGGTCTGCTGCTTCTAGTGTCAATTTGATTTTGCCCAAAAAGAATAAGCAAGTGTTGGCATGGATGTATATTCTAGTAAAGGTGAGTGTGTTCAATATTGGTTTCACATTTCTCAACAGCAATAATTAACTGAGACTTTTTGTAACACTCCTACACATTCATTTTCTTATATATGTCTGTGAGTCAAACTTCATAGGTGTAGTTGTTAAATTGAGTAAAGAATCACAACTGTTTTAACAAATAAAATAATTCAATTTACTTATAAATACAGGGAATATCGAATATGATTACTTATCTAAACACAAAAGACCAGATAATCAAGTAAATAAAAAACACTCATTTTACAAAAATGCAACTTATTTATGAATACAGGGAGTATCAAATAAGATCAAATTAAATATCTAAACATGAAAGTCTAGATGAAGGAAGTACTAAGTCAAGCAAAAGTTATAACGCATTTTCCTAAGACAAACATAAGACTTCAGGTACTTTTTGATTTTACAAGCTCTGTCTACAGGTTAAGGTGAAAGCTAGAGATTAGCTGTTCTCTATGTGTCTCTGACATGTGAAGTCACACAAATGGATGTAATTCTCTCTTGCTCAAAAACACATTTTAGGTTTAAGAGATGAATTTAGTATTACACTGTAAAAATCAATTTGTTTCTGCTTTTAAATACTGGTTGTAAAACCTATATATATAACTATTATTGATAGAGCAATATAAAGAAAATACACGCATACTAATTGCAAGTGTACTGACTAAAAAGGTTTTCTAAGAGATCTTAGAGAGTAAAGTAAGGCATTTAATAATATTCTAGGTTTCACTGCAATGTGTGATGTTATATCAACTGGTTCCAGGAAAAGCACTCTAATTTGAGGCTTATATACCTGCAGATGTTAAATACTAATCTCACCCTAAATAAACTGAACCCTCAATAAATTTGGCCATAATTTCTCTCCTTCTAAATCAGGGCAAAGACCCTGATGAGTGTGCAAATTATTGCCCAGTTTATCCAAAGAATACAGATGCAAAAATGCTGGCTATGTTAATAGCGACACTCCTGCAATCTGTTGTTCATAAACAGATCCATTCTGTCCATATTTTTTTTTTTAAGCACAACAAGCTGCAGACAATGTCCAATGCCTTTTGCATGTGTTAGGTAACTGTATCTCTATCCCATCCTGCTGCACTTTTGTCTCTGGATACAGAAAAGGCCTTTAATCATATAAAATAGGATTTTCTGAAACAGGTTTTGTTTTCAATCAGATTTGGGGCAAATTTTATTAATGTGATCAAGATATTATATCATCACTATTGGTGATTGTTCTTACTAACTCAAACACCTCTCACTCCTTCCACATTTTTAAAGGTCGTTGTCTGACCTCATTGCTCTTCAATGTTTCAGTCAGGCCCAAGCCACAATCTCAACAGCACATGACTTAATCAATCCAATCACAATGTAAGACGCCAGTAACAAAATATGTCTGCATGCAGACAGATTTCGTTGCAAAATGCTTCTTCTTCTTCCTTCCTTTATTTATGGTCTCCTAATAGGCCACTTCTATTTAACTTCTTATTAGTCAAAAAAGACCTACAATTAAACACTTCAGTGTGATTTGTAACAAGGCAGAGGGTAGACTTCCTTGCCAGACCTAGAACTAAAAAATATGACTTATATACTATACTGGTATAACAATGGATGTCCCATAACTGATCTTCCTTCATGCCCATCTGTTTAATTTTTTAAGTTGCTGCATAAAAAAGAAGAATTGATTTGTGACTGTGTTTAATGTGTTTGAGTAATCGAAAGTGATATTTTTTTTTGTTTTTCTGTGCATTACAGGTACAAATAGACACACCCTTTCTTGGCTTACACCAGTTTGTGCATGTAGAGTATCCCATTCTTGTTGAGGACTATGTTTTCAAGTTCGTCATAATTAATGACTGTAGTTTTCACCTGTTTTTTAAATAATTGTCCCTGAATCATACACACTTCATGTTTTGCATCAGACTGTGAATGAAAAGCTAAAAATAATCATAGTAGAAAGATACTGAAGGAATAACTTACAAGGAGATAAATTTTAAAAGCAGACATGGCATAAACTTATATGTAGCAGCCAGAATATTCAGGCTAAGTTTTATTACATTTGAACATATATTTAAGTGTTTAAATCTACATTTTTGGCTAATTAAATAAAATCAAAAATAAAAATAATAATGTTAGTTTATTTAAATCCAATATGTGCCATAAATCTGTAATGCATCAAATCACAAATATTTAATTTTAAAATTGTCTTAAATGTACTCCACACAAGATCCAACCTAATTGTACAAGGTGACTGACGTCTTTAATAACATTGTAGCTATTGTCTATTATTATATGAGATATGATTGATCCAATTTAATATCCACAGTGTCCCTCAAAAAATCTTCTTATGTGCAAATGACATTATGCTTTTGCTTTTTTTTTTGGTAATGTCATTTAGATTTCCTCACACCCTTTAGTTCATGCAAGACCATGATTGGTTGCAAAATTAATTGTTCAATTGGAGTTTCTTGAAGATATTATTGTCTTCATCTACTGCTGTGTTTTAAAAAGTTCCCAGTGACCTTTTCTGCTGTGTGCACAGTTCCCAGTCCAGACAGTAATGCAGCTGATCAGAGTGCTCTCAATGGTGTGCCTGTAGAATGTGGTGAGAACGGGAGAGGTAGGCCTACCTTCTTCAGTTGCCAAAGGGAAGTGGAGATGCTGCTGCACCTTTTTAGCTATGGAGGTAGTGTTAATTGACCGAGTATAATCAGCTGCCAGGTGCACACTAAGATATTTGGTGCTTTGGGGCACCAAAAAGCCCTCGATATGCAGTGGGATATGGACAGCATGAGTCTTCCTGAAATCATCAGTCTTCTCTTTCATCTTGTCCACATTATGAGACAGATAACCAATTGTCATACTGTATCTCCATTCTGCACTCATCACCTTTGCTGGATTTTATTGAGAGATTTCTATCCAATCATTAAGGGTTAAGTTCCTTAAAATATTTTATTGGAGATGCCACCTGATTTTGGATCCATACTAGTCAGTATCATTTGAGGTACAGAAAGAGGTAAACCTGAGTGAAGTTAGGCAGGTTGCTTTTAATATAGTTTCTAATTTGTATAGAGAATAAAATGTGTTGGTGTTAATAGATTAAAATGGCCACTTCATAGTTCAAAAGATGTAAAAACATCATCAATATAAAGACCTCTAAATTTCACAGTCCCTAGCATCTTAAATAGATTGAATACTACATAGGTTAAATAGGGCTGAAATAACTGATTATCATGTATGGAAACAACAGATAAGAGCTTTTCTGGTTTTAAATATGCCCTACACTAATTCTGTATCAATAGCAAATGGTTAACTCACTGGTTGCTGGTAAATTGATGAAAATCAGTTTTGACTGAAACACAGCGCAGAGTATACAAAGGAGGTTTACAACATAATTTCCTTCCCCATGCTAACTAAATAAGATAGTTTAACAGAATTTTAACAATTCCAAAATGTTCTATTGCAAATATTTGCAGCCCAGTAATAGAAATGAAATTTAGGTAGTGCCACTTCACCTTCTGCTATATATCTCTGTACTGTTACCTTTTATGTGTGGTTGTTTTGAGTTCCAGATAAATAATATTACAATTGAGTCAAACAAATTGAGTTATTCACATCTTTAATATCAGAGAGCCTTAGAGGTTTATCATGCTCTTCTAATGCATTTTAGCAAAAAAAAAAAAGTCTTTGGATTGCACCCTACCTTCTTTACACTGTGAGCAATATAAGGACTAATTGTATTCTTTAAATGACTTAATTAGTTATTTCTCCCTAAATCTCCTCCCTAATTTTTCTCCTGTTGCATTATTGATTTCTATTGTTGCATTCCAAACTTTCTGTTTATACAGTATATGTTTTTCTAAAATCTTATAGCCCATTTCACCATGTTCATTAATGGTGATGAGACTTAAAGATAAGTTGTGTTTCTTTTGCAGTCTATAGATTAAATTCTGAGGCAACATATCCCTATCATCTGCCTATCTAGGCATTCTAGCATTTACCTGATCAGTTCTAGAAATCTCAGTAATCAGCTCTGGTGCCCCTCTAGTCTATAATTTATTTTTATGTGAAGCATACTGCATTCAGTGTTTCCCAAAGTATTTCTACAGAAATGTCTGGGGAAGCGTTGGTCTCAAAAAATATCAATTGTTTAAATATAAATCTTACAAATTACTCATCAGCTAGTGTTAATGAGTTAAGTCTGTAGTTATTTGTTGGATTTATTCAGCATAACATTTTGATTTCCAAAACAAGAGAAGCATGATCAAAGATATCAATAGTTTTGTATTTGCAAGATTTAATACAGGGTACTAAGTTATTATCTGTAAAATAATAAAATCAGTTCTTAATGTTCTAATGAGAAGAAAAAATATTCTTTTGAATTTGGATACAGAAATCTCCATGGAGGGTTTCCTTAGGTTTATTTGGAACTGTCATGGAAGTTGTATTTTTGAATTGTTCTTTGTCTAATCCCTTTCCTTATACCAGTATGCCATGGTGAATTCTGTGTTAAACATGTAACTCTAAATACTGCTGAGGCACACAAGCCCCTCCTCCATGCCAAAGTAACAATTTTGGGATGGGGTGTATTAAATGTTTCTAAGACAATACAGACTGGCTTCCAATTAGATCAGGTTTATTTTCATTTAACCGTTGTTGTCCAGCAGAGACAAATGCACTCTTGCCACCCTAACTGGGATTAAGCGGGTCAAAAATGAATGAGCAATTGAAGTTAATGTTGCTAAAATAAATATCTGTTTAAGGGCATTTTCCATTGCAATTATTAATAAGGTTACAGACTTTTACATCTTCAAAGACTATTTAACTCGGTTTGGAAACATAGATTTGTTCATTTTACAGAGCTGAACTTACCTACCTTGCAAGTTTATTTTGCACCATAAAAATATTAGAAATTTTGCAGTTGAGAGTAGATAGTTAATTAAGTTTGGATGTCCCCTTACTGTTGCATGAATAGCTTAATGAGAAGAGAAATCTGTTATTTTTTGCGCAGTCTCAAAAACTGCTAGTTTTGAAAAGCATTGCATGACTTTTATCCTTTCTTTTTTGTGAGGCTTCTTGGATTCTATAAAGCAGGCATAAACTTGCTGTTAATTAGCATGTGGCATACTGAAGATCTGTAAGAAAGCCATGCAGCTTAAATACTGGTGTGACTGCGATCAACTTAGTACAGGGAGAAAACATCAGGTGGAGCTGTGCCAACGCACGATCAATGTTAAAACAATTAGCAGTAGAGAATAAGGTATTACATTTTCATTTATAGCCACACCTTAAATTTTATGGTTGTTCACTCTGGCTTTCTCCAAGGGCTATTTAAAGATGCTACACATATGGATGGCAAAACAAGTTATATGTGTTTTGGTGGAAATGGTTGTAACTGCACCTTAATACAATTTGAATCTGAAGTGTCATAAATGACCAAACATTTTATTAAAAAGCACTTCTATAAAGAATACAATATGCACCGTTTGTATGTATTTTGCTTAATTAGGCAAGGTATATGTGGAGGTGATACATTTCTCCAAGTACTTAGGGGTCGACATCAATCACAGGTTGGACTGGTCTCATAATATAGAGATACTATATAAGAGAGGACTTCTTATATAGTGGAGAGCAGACTTTTTTTTCATAGAAGACTTTGCTTTAATGTGAGAAGTGAAATCCTTTACATACTGTATAATTCTGTTGATTGCCAGTGTTTTTTTTTTGTACTGTGGTGTGCTGGGCTGATAACATCAGTTCAAAAGAGACCCACTGAATCAATAAGGTAATTAGAAAGGCAGGCTGAGTTATGGGACATAACTATGTGAACAATGCTGTATATTATCTTTCTAACAGAGTAGCACTGAGTAACTTTAACCAACAAATTATTCAGCAAAAGGGTGTGAAGAAACTCTACTGGGGCTCCTTAATTCTAATGGCAACATGCCTGCATAATGCCTCAATGGGACTTGGCTGCCAAGTTAGAGGTTTTCTTTCTTTTTGGCCATTCTGGAGTATATCTGAGAGGGGTTTGTTATCTTGCATGTATGTTATGTATATTTATTTTTTTACTTTTTATTTCAATTAATGTTCCATGTTCACCCTGAACTCATTAGTGTGATAACCACAGCATGCACAATTTCACGCATAATGCACAATATTTGCGTCACATTTATACCATATGCAAACTGCTCCAGGGTTCACATGGAAATGGACTGAGACCACGACCTTAATACAGTTGTTTATGGTCCACACCAGAGTGCAGTTGGTATGTTCATATCTAAGAGAACAAACTAG
Organism: Polypterus senegalus; assembly: GCF_016835505.1. NCBI lineage: Eukaryota > Metazoa > Chordata > Cladistia > Polypteriformes > Polypteridae > Polypterus > Polypterus senegalus. The sequence continues at coordinate 170,366,511 of NC_053154.1, forward strand.
ACTTTCAGGGAAATCACACCAGAGTTCAGAAAATTACAAACCAGGTTTAAAACACCTTTAGAATGTCACCTTGTGCTAGGGAGTGGGGAAAGCCTGGATTGATCCTCATTTATTCCTCGTTTTTGCACACTAATTAAAAAAATGCATCTCAAACCACTTCCTAAAACATTACAACACAAAAAAATAGAGTTGTATAAATATAACTGATGTATTGACAGCTTAGCCAATTTACAAGGGTTAAACAGAGATATTTCAACCTGGAAAAATGATAATAGTGGGGCAAAGATTTCAAAACAGGGTGGGCATAAATTTTTTATGAGTAGGCCTAATGTCATTGTTATTATTGTTAACTGTTCAAATTTTTTAAAAATACACAACTTTAAACATCCACTCATAGCAATATAAATTGAGGTGTCAAATTAGCTGTTGTATCCAGCTTGAATGTGTTTTTGTCCACTCTGATTTAAATCTATTTTTAAATGTTTGCATCACATATTATTCCACTTTACATTGTAATATTAAATGACTTTGCTTGCTCAAAGCACAAAGTTTATTATTGGGGGATGAGTGGGATTTACCAAGTTCGTTGTTGGATTAGTCTACTCTCACACTTTAAACTTCACACATACAAAACGTTACACAAACAGACCCTATTTATACAGGCAGTGATTATGAGTGATGCCTACATATAGGGACTGACTAGTTTAAGCATTACTAACACACTGATGTCCCCAGATATAATCTAGACCTAAGGCTCTAAGAAAAATTTAAACACATAAAGGATGACATACCCTCACCATATCCAAAGATATAAACTGGACCTAAAGGATTACACACGTTCATGCCCAAAAATAACCTTGACACATGGAGGCTACCTAATGCACCTTAGTTAAAACCACTTACCAACCAGCGGTACTTTAAACTCAATGGGTTATCCACCGTTTTGAGACATCACCCTCAACCCGCTAAGCCAGTAGGAAAAGAAAACTCAACCACCCCCACACAAGGCATCCTGTATTTTTTTTATTATCAGTCACTCTAGATATAAAGACGAAAAAACTGAAATTTAAAAGCAAAAGATTTTTTTTAAATATAATGGAAAATGTAAATCAGTAACAAAGCCTACAGATTTTATAATCGGTAGATACAGTCCAGAACACAAATGTGCCTTTGCTTTAAAGCCAGAAAGCTTACTGAAGATTAGTAGCAATGTCAAAAGAGGATACATGAATTGCATGCACTGAGGTCTAGATATAATATCTCTTTTTCTGACATATCTCTATCTCTGACGTTGTTCTCCAGTCTCTAAGATGGGCCATTCTACAAAAAGCCTTGTGGAGTTCAAAACCTCATCATGTTACACACTGATGATTCCCTAACTATTCTTGTGATGGACAGTTCTGCCTAAAAGCTTTGAGCCTAGTATTTTATCTGTGTAGTGTCTTGCTGTCTCCAGTTCCTTTTATTGTTAGGTTGTAAATTATCTGGCCGTTATAAACTAAGATTATACACTTAGACAAATAAAAAAGAAAGAATGCATATATGTAAAACAGCATTGATCTGTATAAAAGAGTCTAAAAAGAGTTTTTATAGTTCATTGCAGTCCCTTCAAACAATAAAATATGTAACTAAGGCAGATTGCAGCATACTTTTTAATATAGCACCTGCATTTCCAAAATTAGGATTTTATCCCTCCAGGACATTTCATGAAAATCAACTAAATGCATACTTTTAAATCAATTTTCATTTACACAACATGCTTCCAGCTTCTGAATTCATGAGTGAATCTGTCTTCAATCAAGGTATCCACTTCTTAGGGCTTGCTGTAATGGTAGGTTAGCACATGTGTATGTACGCACTGCCATACTCTGAGTTGTGTAAATAGACATTTTCTCATTTAATGAGACAACTATTCAAATTTTCCTTTCATCCCACATTAATCTTTACTGCCATTCAAATTCATTTTTTACAAGTTGCAACAAAGCCTAATGGACAAACAAATATCCAGAATCAGCAGTGTGAGAAATAGACAGACACCTTTGAAACAGGTGAATACATGCTACACATTTGAAACCACACTGCCTAAAGTTAATCAACCTGATGCCACTGCATATTTTACAAAAGGTGCAAATTTGGATATTCTGTATTCCATCTATACATCTTATATGCACCAGTATCACTTTAATAGCTATAATTAAAGTTGGAAAAATCAGCATGTTGGGTTGTTGGTTCATCCATATTAGAAAAATTAATGATCTCTGACACATATGGCAACAGAGTGTTCTTGAATCTTTCAGCACCCTCAGTAGTATCATTGATAGAAGTTGCTGCATTTATTTGCTGTTAGGGCAAAATTTTCTATGCCAAAGTCAGGCTCTGGAAGATTTGAAATTCTGTTTGTTACCTGGCGGTCTGACAGTGTAATGTTCCAGGTTGGGGAAAAGCCTGAATTAGGAGGACCATCAACTGCTGAAATGTGCAAAGGAAGGGACTCAGAACATCTGAGGATTCACATGTGGGAGAAAGTGAATTCCGTCAGGTCGGCAGATGCGTAACAGAGTACAGTCAGCCATAAAAACAACTGTGTATTGAGAGGGGACAAGGGGATGTGAGAAGTGGGGATGTTAGCTTAGGAAATGTAGGGTTTAGTGATTTGCAAGTTCTTCTTTATGAAGTAAAATAAAATGCCTGTTTGTCTGAGGATTCAGGCTTGATTATTCTTTGGGGTGTATCTGTGTCAGTCTCTCCCATATCAGTAGGCATTGCAATATTTTAATCATGGGAGATGTACTGTATATTTAAAAGTATGAATGTAATCTCTGTCAGGCTTCTTTTATGAAGATATGGAACTAGGGAGTTCCTTTTAGAAAGATAAGCAGTAGCCAGCATCTCTTTACACTAATTTGCAAGACAAGAAAATGCATGACACTAAATCAGTTTTAAAGTAAGTGTGTAGTCTGAAAGAGGAAGAAATCTTTGGATAGAATCAAAGTATAAATCCATCAAACATTTTTTGGAACCCTGGTTTCCTATTATGTGTGTGCTTTTCAAAACTGATAAAAAAGAGACAACTGAGAACCTAATATTGCCAAACAGAGCTGAAAGATTTTATGTTAATGAATTGCTTTTGATTGATTCCCATTATTACCTGGCATTGAGTACATCTGGCCAAACCACTAACTTAGTAAATTAGATTACTTTTGGTTTTGTTCTTTCTGAATTTCTGAGTTTAATTTTGTCCATGACTACACTTTGGGCTTCTTCCATTTCCTGGTCCTAAAAAGAATGTTTACTTTGCCATTTATCCAAATAGGCAAAACAATGAATAGCTAGTGTTCCTAATGTCAAAGGATTCAGATTGCAAATATAGAACATTATTCATTGATAATAGATCTACTATAAGTGTTTAATAATTTTCCAAGAAAATTTGTTTCCAAAAAATCTTTGTCATGGTTTTCTAAGTATTAGTTATTCAACCAGAACAGAAAACCTCTGTGAACTTTATAATCATGTGTGCTTAAAAATAATTTTTACTTGCATTGAAAATATAATATAAGGGAATTATGCTGCCCTCAAAAATACAAAAGAACAAATGTTTTGCTAGAGGTGCTACAAGACATCATGCTTGCATGTGTGTCTTCCTGTCTTACTGTTGTTGATTGCATTAGAATCTTTTGGGACATGAGCTTGTGGTGAATTATCTATCTACATTCAATTTTAAGAGGTGGCTGCCAAATAAGTCGAACTCCCTTGAGGCCATTGACTGTGACAAATTGTGATATAATTTCAAATTCATTTCCACAGTAATTGACCTTTTCTGACATTTCATGTCTATGGACGTGCAGTTATTTGGGTTACTGAACAATTCCATAAATTATTGAGAGATGATTAATTTTTTCTCTTTTGATTTTTTTTTTGCATGATAAAGGAAGTCAGATTTTAGTGAATTCTGTTTTTCTGGTGCATTATTTAGAAATATTTGGTGATTTACATTCTGAAACCCCACTTACCAAGTCATTCATATCCGGATAATTTATTTGCATAAGACTCTATTACAGGTAGGCATTCCTAAGTAATCTTCTTTGCATAGCTTACATTGACACTTTATTGCTACCAGTTTGCCTGTCAAAAGTGCAGTAGTGTGAAGCGTGGGACAATGAAATGGATAAAGGTGAATCACCTAATCTCAGTTGTATTTGCAGTTAAAACTTTGCATAGATGCTAGGAGAAAAGTAACTGTGTGCAGTGGTCTTGTGTTCATTCATTATTAGGCTGACCTAGTATTTATAGCCTCATAATTGTGCAAGCAGCAGCCAGGGTAAGGGTGTAGAGTGGGAAAACACAGATTGTAAACTAGGAAAACCTCTACTTGCCCAATGTCTGTAACTGAAATAGATGCACATAAAACAAAAACAAACTTGAAAATGATCTATTACCTCAACAAAATTAAATGCAGTGGATCACTTAGTAACAAACGGAAAGTCTTGAAGTTAAAAGTATTTAGCCTGTTCACGGTAAACTCAATTCATATGACAGCAGCTGTAGATTTCTGGCACTGCCAGTAGTTTGCACTTCAATGGCATTGCTTAATTTACCCCTCAAACTTCAAATATAAATAACTAAACCAAATGTCAAGAAAGAGAGTGTAATAAATGTTAATTATTTTCAATATCAATTAAAGTGACAGAATGTCTTAAATGTAAGTAAATGACACAGTATTAATTATGACAGTAGAATTTTATATTAAATAGTTTATGTTGTGTTAATGTGTAATCTGCTCCATCTATACATCGTAATATTGTTTTCAGGTTGCTTTACAGCAACCAGTTAAGTGATGGCATCATATTTATTTATTCCATGTATAGCTTTCCCATATTTCCTTTTCTCATATCATAAATTGTGTGATTTTCAGCTCCTTCAAGCTCCTCTAAAACTTAACATAAATAGAAATAAAAAGCCTAAATGGCTTTTTTCTGCATTTTCTGCAATAACATTACTACTATCTTATGTTATACAGAGAAAATGTGTCCCAGAAAAGGCATATTAGCTCTATGGACAGTCTGATAATTAATCCATCTGTCATCATCTACTTGTATTCTTTGTAGATCTTGGCAAAGATGAGTCTACTAAAATTACCTTCAGGTGATGTTCAGCTTTTTAGCTTCCACTAACAATTATACCATTAGTATCCACTGTGCTTAATGCAATCCCTGTGTAGAACATCACAGTATTTACGCTAAACTTGCCATCCAGCTACTTTCAGTCCTAGTTGTATTCTAATTTAGTTGCTATCAAGATTTAGCTTAATCTAACCAGAAAACGTTAATTAGGTAATGCTTCATATACATTTTATGTATTTAAAACAGCTAAAGTTGTTGTGAATACTTGAAACTCTCTTATACATTTACTGTATTTCTTTGCTTTGTGGTGTTAAGCTAATTCATATTCCAAATTGGCAACATGAAAACTCCAAACTGTTATATGTCTTACATTAAAAACACCTTGTAAAACAAACCAAAACCATCAACACATATGGTGTAACATTTTTAACAGTACTTCATATTTAAATAAATTAACTTTCTTGGTTATCTCTATATCTCAATAACTCAGGTTCTAAAAGCCACCAGAATGTCTTCTTCAGTAACATAACCTGCTAATTTTTGATAATGGTTTAGTGTGAAAAAGCAGCTTGTGGGCTACTTTATATCTATAACTAGCAAAATACCCGCGCTTCACAGCAGAGAAGTAGTGTGTTAAAGAAGTAATGAAAAAGAAAAGGAAACATTTTAATAATAATGTAACATGATTGACAATGTAATTGTATTGTCATTGTCATGAGTGTTGCTGGCATATATATATATATATATATATATATATATATATATATATATATATATATATATATATATACACACACACACACACTCATATATAAACATATATATACACATATATATATATATACACATATATATATATATACACACACACATATATACATATACATATATATACTCATATACAAATATATACATATATATTTACATATATATATACACATATATACTGTATACTTTAAACAATGTTTTCCATGCATGTTTAATTAGCCATAATCAATTAATTAACATGCTCCTGTGGAATGGTCGTTAAGACCTTAACAACTTACAGAAAGTAGGCATTTAAGGTCACAGTTATAAAAACGCAGGACACTAAAGAGACTTGTCTACCGACTGTGAAAAACACCCAAAGAAAGATACCCAGGGTCCCTGCTCATCTGCGTGAATGTGCGTTAGGCATGCTGCAGGGAGGCATGAGGACTGCTGATGTGGCTAGGGCAATAAATTGCCATGTCCGCACTGTGAGACGCCTAAGACAGCGCTGCAGGGAGACAGGAAGGACAGCTGATCATCCTCACAGTGGAAGACCACGTGTAACAACACCTGCACCGAATATCACACCTACGTGACAGGTACAGGATGGCCACAACAACTGCCTGAGTCACACCAGGAACACACAATCCCTCCATCATTGCTCAGACTGTCCGCAATAGGCTGAGAGAGGCTGGACTGAGGGCTTGTAGGCCTGTTGTAAGGCAGGTCCTTACCAGACATCACCAGCAACAATGCCGCCTATGGGCACAAACCCACCTTCGCTGGACCAGACAGGAGTGGCAAAAAGTGCTCTTCACTGATGAGTCACGGTTTTGTCTCACCAGTGGTGATGGACGGATTCGTGTTTATCGTCGAAGGAATTGAGCACGTCTGGGACCTGTTGGATCGCAGGGTGAGGGCTAGGGCCATTCCCCCAGAAATGTCCAGGAACTTGCAGGTGCCTTGGTGGAAGAGTGGGGTAACATCTCACAGCAAGAACTGACAAATCTGGTCCAGTCCATGAGGAGGAGATGCACTGCAGTACTTCAAGCAGCTGGTGGCTACACCAGATACTGACTGGTACTTTTGATTTTGAGCCTCCCTTCATTCAGGGACACATTGTGAAACATTTTTAGTTTATGTCTTATGGTGTTGACTCTTTTAGTGTTCATACAACTATTTACACATTAAGTTTACTGAAAGTAAAAACAGTTGAAAGTCAGAGGACGTTTCTTTTTTTGCTGAGTATATATATACACATAGCAAAATACCTGCGCTTCACAGCAGAGAAGTAGTGTGTTAAAGAAGTAATGAAAAAGAAAAGGAAACATCTTGAAAATAACATAACATGATTGTTGTAATTGTTTTGTCACTGTTATGAGTGTTGCTGTCATATATATATATATATATATATATATACAGTATATATACAGTATATATACACACACATACATACATACACACACACACATTATATATGCAGTATATATATATCTATATCTATATATTGTAGCAGATAGAGGCGTGGTCCACCTCTAACACCCTCAGGTACCACTCTGAACACCAGGTGAAAGTATAATAATTATTATTTTTATTATTATAATAAAGTACACCAAGCACCCTCCACTCCACACTCATAAATCACCAATACACTACACAATACTCTTTTATCATCGCCAAGACACTTCGCCCTCCTACCTCCCAGCTCAGCTCACTGTCTGGGCCTTCCCACAATCCTTTTATACACCCTGACCCGGAGGTGTTCCTGTACAATCAGTCCACAATTCCTTATTTCTTCCAGGTCAGGGCAAACAGTCCTTTTCTTCACCCCGGGAGCACGTTGTTTCTTCCCGTCACATGACTATGACGTACTCCCGGGTTATAGGGCACATGCAAGCCTATACTGTACATACATACACACACACATTATATATATATATTGTGGTCCCCGGCCGGAGGCTTGTGCCTCCTCCAGACCACGAGGGGGCGTCCGTCCTGGTTATGTTGGGGCCTCGGGTACAGGGCTTGGAAGCCCAGCCCTGTAGGGACCCGTGGCCACCGCCAGGCGGCGCCCCGATGCCAGAGTATCCCGTGTGGGATCCAGTCGGGGCTGGAGCACGGCCGGGACACCCAGGAGGACCAGAGGAGGGCTTGTGCCTCCTCCAGACCGCAAGAGGGCGATTGCCCTGGTTGTATTGGGGGCCAGGCGACGCCCAGGTGCCTGAGGAACCCTGGAGCCCAGCACTTCCGCCACACCAGGAAGTGCTGGGGGGAAGAGAACAGGGGACACCCGGACGGCTTGCGGTGCGCAGCGGCACTTCCGCCACACTGGGGTGTGGCCATGACTGATTGCCGGGAAGCAGCTGGAGCCCATCCGGGTTCCCATATAAGGGGCCGTCTCCCTCCAGTCAACAGTGGATGTTGGGTGGAAGAGGACAGAGCTGGAGAGAGGATGGGAGGCGACCAAGAGAAAGGCATTGAAAGAGTGAGGCCTGGACATTGGGGGAATCGGTGCTGGAGGCACTGATTTGTAAATATATTGTAAATAAACAGTGTGTGGTGGAACTATGTTGTCCGTCTGCCTGTGTCCGGGTCCCAGTCCACAATATATATATATATATCTATATATATCTATCTATCTATATATCTATGTATATATATATATATATATATATACACATACACACACACATTATATCTATATCTATATATACTGTATATATGGCAAAATACCTGCGCTTCGCAGCGGCGAAGTACTGCCTTAAAAGTTTTATTAGGAAGAGAATTAAACCTTTTTAAACTGAGGGAAAATATACCAATAATTATTTGTTAAGGATCTCTTTGTATACCACATTGTGAGTTCGGCCCTCCGGTTGTAATATGACCAAGCTGTGCGCTGAGCTTACTCTTAAGCATGCAAGTACAGTTGACCATGTGAACAGTAATCTTGTTTCAAATCTCACAGCTTGGATTGCTGCTGTCATAATCGATTTGAGTTTCATGGTTTGTTTCAATTACAACAGTATTTGTAGGACTTATGTTGAAGTGACATTCAGCATCTGTCAAGCGTTGTAAGTATACAACCAGTTTCATCGATAACTTCACATCCAGCTTTTGAGAGTTTAAACATTCATAAACATCAAAGTGTCCACTACTGAAATCGTCACCTGTGAATCTAAGATGCTTAAGAGGCATTGACGGTTGTCCAAAGGTGTAAAATATTTGGCCATTTTGGTACACTTGAAAGTGACAACCGAACAATTCAGCGGCAGCCATCAACTCACATGCAGATGCATAGGTGAAGGGCTTAAACATTTCACTCTTATAGTGCTCCTGTGTAGTATAATTATCTCCTGTACTGTCATCATTCCACACCTTGAACCTGTCCCAGTCATTCAATACATAAGACACAATGTTTCTCCAGATATCAAGAGTGAGCTTGATATGGCCGTGCAATATGTAACAAAGAGAATGGAAAAGATAGGTGCCATCTCCAGGCATGGAAACCACTCGGTAAGTGACAGTTCTTTGATCAATGGTGATCACCTCGATAGACATGTTAATGCGGGTACGGTTGGAATGATAAAGGAAATGGGTACCTGAACAATGTAAAGTAAGTCTAAAATACCTACACAATAACTATAATCATAATAAATGAACAATAAAACAGCAGAGAAGCCGTGGATTAAATAAAAAGGCTGTAGTTATCAGCAGGGAGACGTGAATCCCGTGGCGAAGCAAGGAAGTGAATGTAGAGACTGGAGCGACGGACAGCCTTATATAGGCAGGCAGCCAACAACGTGTGAGGCGTTGGGATGGGGGACCCAATGGCGCCTCACATGGTGACTGAGCTGCAGGCTATGGACGTATATATGTACGTAAGTAGGATTCAGTTAGCGTTGGGAACCCGCGTACCAAATTTCTTGAAGATGGGCCCATAAGTAACAAAGACTGTTGAAAAGTTCAATATGGCGGCCGACAGTGGCATCATACCACCAAAATAAGTACCAAATTTCAGCCTTCTACCTACATGGGAATTTGGAGAATTAGTGACGTTGGAAAGTTCAATATGGCGGCTGACAGTGGCATCATACCACCGAAATAAGTATGTACATTGGTTTCGGTTAGTGCAGGGAAGCCGTCTACCAAATTTCGTGAAGATGGGGCCATAAATAAGAAAGTTCAACATGGCGGACGTTGTTGACCGTTATGACCGTTACACGTAGAATTTAAAAATGAAACCTGCTTAACTTTTGTAAGTAAACTGTAAGGAATGAGCCTGCCAAATTTCAGCCTTCTACCTACACGGGAAGTTGGAGAATTAGTGACGTTGGAAAGTTCAATATGGCATCCAACAGTGGCGTCATACCACCGAAATAAGTATGTACATTGGTTTCGGTTAGCGCAGGGAAGCCGCCTACCAAATTTCGTGAAGATGGGGTCAGCCTTCTACCTACACGGGAAGTTGGAAAATGAGTGAGTTTGGAAAGTTCAATATGGCGGCTGACAGTGGCATCATACCACCGAAATAAGTACGTACATCGGTTTTGGTTAGCGCAGGGAAGCCGCCTACCAAATTTCGTAAAGATGGGGCCATAAATAAGAAAGTTCAACATGGCGGATGTTGTCGACTGTTATCGACCGCTATGACCGTTACGTGTAGAATTTCTAAATGAAACCTGCCCAACTTTTGTAAGTAAGCTGTAAGTAATGAGCCTGCCAAATTTCAGCCTTCTACCTACACGGGAAGTTGGAGAATTAGTGAGTGAGTGAGTGAGTGCGTGCGTGCGTGCGTGCTTTGCCTTTTATTAGTATAGATTCACTTTCTCTTAATTTTGCTTCGTAGCCTATAACATTTATTTCACAATTTACAGTATAATGGATGTTTTTTTTAGAACTTTGAGGACCTCTGGCATTTAAATTTAAAAACGTAACTTTTTAAGTCTGTCACAATAATATATGCCTTTTATTCCAGAGATGAACTAGGTTGCTTATTTCTTACCATAATGATCTAAATTCTTCATTTTTTTGCCTATGAAGTGGTTCACAACTTTATTAGCTATCACTGATGCTAGTGACTTCTAGCTTTGAGATTTTTTTGTGGAAATATATTGAGGTATTAATAAACTCTGATGTCTTTTTTACCTAATGTACTACTTAAATTTTTAAAGTTTCCTTGATAGAATCATCCCTTTCTTAACCCATGCTACCAGCCAATTATAAATACACTTTTCTTTGATATAGTGCTGTAGCTTAATTGTGACTTTGCCTTACAGACTTGTGCATGAGATAGAGCTAAGGAGGGCTTACAGAGTTAATTTTACATGGACCATTTACTGTCCATTTTTTTCTACTCATTAGGTACTTCTACCATATCAAGCAATTCTTAAAACTCATTTTTTCAAGTGTATAAATAACATCTTTAATTTTACTCAGAATTACTCATAAAATTCCAACAGGCACAAGAATTTTATTTGTGCCTGATGTTTCTATATGAAAATGTTTAACTATGGAGACTATTTTCACTTCTGCTTAAGGCATTCCATTTGATTTAGAATAATAATGTGGAACCAAGCATGGCTCTCCTTTGTCACTGTTTTTATTTGTCATTATTATCAATCCCCTTGCCATCTATTCCTGTGGAAATTCAGAGATTTGTGGAATGGTGAGGGAAACACTTGAATAAAAACAACCTCTTTATGCAGGTGGTATGATGTTTTACATCAATGATCCATACTAATCTCATCCACATTTACTAAACTATTTAAAGGTGTTTCATAAAATTTCAGGGTTCACGATGAACTTGAATAAGAGCATGTTATTTCATGTGAACAGCTATGCACATCAACTTGGATCTGATCAGTCCACTTAGCTTAATAGCTGTTTTGCAACAGTTACATACATAGGATTCTTGATTGACAGTAGGTTAATGACTAATTCAGAATGAAAATTTACCAATCTGATGGAAAGCATTAAATAAGATGTTATCAGTCTGACAGGTCTCTATCTCAGATGACCTGGAGGAATTAGTATTGTTAAAAATTAAGATTATATCAAAGGTTTTATATCTTCACAGTATACAGTACATATTACTCTTCAAAAAATGTGTCCAGTTTTAACTGTTTCCTGCAGATGTACATATAATGGAACTATGGATATAATCTTAAAGAAAATAAACATTGCCACGAGATCATATATACTCCCCTAAACTAAACAACTTTTAACACATGGTAGGTTCTTAAGATTAGAACCTTTTGAGATTTTAGAGATGTTCTCTAATGAATTTCTGTCAGTGGTTTTACATCAGTTGTCCTGGGAATATTATTCATAAGGCAGGTTGCTCAGCTTTAAATGGCAATCAATAAAGATGCTTTCACTGATTTTGGAAAACTTTCAGATTACTTTAATGAATTCACTCTTGGATAAGCTCAAAATATTTTTGCATTTAAATGTAGACAAATCTCAGGTGTTATGTGTAGGATCATATAAAAATATGAAAGCCCTATCTGACAATAATTTAATCTTTGGTAATAGTAAAATATATTTTGGTTCTTCTGTGCTTATACTGAGTGTGATTTTTGACTCCGAACATAGTTTTGCTGCTGCTAAAATACTAGTTAATATTTTTATCCTTTCTTGCTTGGATTATTGTAATTATTTATATAGCAGTCTACCAAAGTGATCCATATGTAATCTTCAAATGGTACAGAAATCAGCTGCTTTTCTTTTGAGGTACAGTAAGATGCATTCATAATCCATGGCTATATTTTTTCCTGATGTGTAGATAGTCGGGAATTTTGGATTTGATTTGAATACAATATAGCAATTGATGGTCTAACTTATAGTTGATTTATAAGAATGTAATTTTTAAAGCAAAAAATGTTTAAAACTATGTATTAGTGTAACAACAACATAATTGTAGTAGTAGTAGAATATTGTATCATGTCAGCCATTATGGATGCAATTTGAAGTCAAGCAAAATGACACCATTTGTTGGCTAACTGAATCGACTTGCACATTGTTCAATTAGTCAAAAAAGGTGGCATTTTGCTTAATTTCTTATTGCAATATAATTGTAAAATCAATGTTTGTTTTGTTTGCATTTGTGATTTGTTTAGGTTTTCTAGGCTTTCATGCCATTTATCATTTTTCCAAGTATACTTTGTCCATTAAAGGGACATAAGGAGCTAGATGGACTCTGTCTTGCATTATTGGCCAAAGCCAGGAAGCAAGCATGAAGAGATGTGTATTATATTATATCATTCACAAATGAAAAATCTAAGAGGACATCTGCATTCAAAATGAACCGGCAAGGAAATGCTCAGCACCACAAAGTTTACCAAACTTCTCTGGCTTCATTTTTTTGAGGATTTCTTATTACAACATTAGGCTACAAATTTCTTTATAAAGCACTTTAAGATGACATTCTCTTGGAATTGGAATGGTTCTATCATTAGTTGTGCCCCTGATTTGATTCAGAGTAACTTTCACCTTTCAGTATGCAAAGGGAATTTCATTATCAAACTACTTCAAACATCCAGTTTCTTACTTCTGAGTTGTGTCTAACCACATTTAGAACTTCTTCTTTTACATTACTGTTCTTCTCTACTTTCACAGATGACTACAAATCAGAACTTCGAGAGCAGCTCCCATTGATTGCAGGTTCAGCTGCTGCTGGTGTAGTGTTCATTGTGTCTTTGGTTGCCATTTCTATTGTGTGTAGCAGGTAACTATCTTTTAATGTCATGACCTTCTTATATTTGGCAGTCATCTGTGTAAATAATAGGTATTTCATGTTGTTATATTTTATTTTTGATATTATGTTTTCTTCTTTTGCAGTGTTTAATTATGTTGTGTAAATCTCAAAATTTATAGGTTGCACTTTATTATATGAAATTGGAATTACAATAAAAGAGTACCTCACAAACTGTAGTTAGAACAAAGTATTTTTACAGCAAAACGAAGAAATGAAAAGAAATTGTCTCCACATAACCCAAAAGACTTAATCTATTTCTGTTTTCTAGGAAGTGATCTAAAGAAAAGCACACCTACCGGTAGCTCTGTAAAGTTTGTTAATTTTCTAATCTTCTTCTGATTCTTAGACAGACCTGAGCTGATATTTAAAAGCCCTCCTAGTGTGCTAATAAGAACATAAGAAAAATCTGTAAAGTGAACACACTGTTCAGTCCAGCTCAGCCTGTCAGTTTCTAATTCAACTGCATTCATGCATGGTGTGTGACGTGAGATGCATTATCCTGGAGCTTTAAAACACTGCCTTAAACTTTAAACTTAAAATGTTATTGAATGAAAAGAAGATCTTTAAATTTTAGTTTTTGTGTTTGCACAATACAGCAAAAAATGAGAACTGGGAAGTCAAGAAATTATAGAAAAAATGAAAACAACATTTATTGACTTTGAAGTGAAGGTTATATCTTCTTAATGTTTTTCCAACATCAAAAGCTACAGAATTAAAAAGAAGCTTGTTGTTAGGATTGTGTGCTAGTTAAAATGTAATTTTTGCTTCTTTTAGATCATTTTTCATATTTTGTTTCCTTGAAAAGTAATTGTATTAATTGCTTTCATTCTTTGCTTTGCTAACAATTGCTCTCTGTTTTCATATTACTTTTTGGTTTTAGGGTCACTTCTCCTCTTAAGTGACCCTAGAATTGCAATGTATCAGTTGATTACATAACAGATGCTATGGTATTTAATAGTGAAGAGTTGCAGCAATTAACTTTACTTTGCACAAAAAAGAGAAAAAGAAAAGAAAAGGCTTTCAAAAAGTAAAATGAACTACTTCTTTCAAGGCTTTTTGTATTAATTGTCAGCTTCTTTGCCATCTGTGATATACAATAAATAAAATCACCAATGCGATGCCTTTATTTTTTGCACAATAGATTCTCATTAGTCACAGTGTGTATGCATGTTATGGTAGATGTAAAGAATTTAGACTCTGGTTGCCTTACCAAACACATGCTTTACAATTTGAGTATGGCTTCTGTGGCTGTCAAAACAGGTTAAAAGGAAGTGACAAAGTTGCATTTGAAAAATAATCCTAATCGCTAAAAGTTTCTGGATTCTATTGTCATTGCGTAGAGATCTTGGAAATAATATATCAACAAATTTAGACAAAGGGATGGGAATCATTCGTTATGAACATTTAATTTGCAGTTCGAAGGTGTACCCATAAGCATTATGGTTGACAGAGAGAGCATTATGTTAGTGTGTATGTTGAAGTTAAAGGCCTTGTACAGAATAATGTAGTTATTCTTAATTCATTTAAGTAAACATATGTGATAAAACTTTTTAATGTAAAATTATTTGATGTTTTCTATAATTTAGGCAATCAATACTTCTAACAACCTTTATTTTTGTTTAGATTGTCATAAGATTTTGAAGGGATATTAGGAAAATAACTTTGTGAATGCTAGTTCCAGTTTCAATAGTTATTTCCTTTTTATTATAAAGTTGTGACTTAGCAAATAAGGTATACATAACCTTGTTAAAATGTTTAAAAAAGACAAAATACCCTGTGGGGTTCCTACCATTTTACATATACATGACCATTTCATGAAAGTTTGTCATTACAGATACGTAGCTGGACTCTAAACCACAAGGTTGCTGGTTCAGTAACTGCCTTCAACTCACTGTATGAAAAATTGAGCAAGTTGCTTATTTACAAAGTTATTTGAAATGGTGCTCACAGTAGAAAAATGCTATATAATATGTAATAAGGTAGGCAGTGTGGTATTTTGGTTAAGGCTGTGGCCTTCAAACACTAAGATTGAGGGTTCAGATCCCACTACCAACACTGCGTGACCATGAGCAAGTCACTTGACATTGGAAATCCAAAAGAAATGTAATCATTGTATCATAAATGTTGTAAGTTGCATTGAATAAAGGCATCATCCAAATAAGTAAATGTAATAAAGGCTAATTTTTTGTTTTTCTCAGAAACTCTGTTTTGCTAACTTGTAAAATATATTTATTAGGGATTTACACAGTCTTTGATCTGCCCACCTTCTTAGTTTCATAAAGTTATTTTTCACATGGACAGTTGGCAAATTATCAATCTGTATCAGGTGGATTACAATGGAAAATTGATCTTCTTTAGAAAAATACCATACCTTCAATTACTAATTTGTCTTTTTGGTAATTTTCGCTCCCTGTTATTGTAGGAAAAGGGCTTACAGCAAAGAAGCAGTTTACAGTGACAAACTACAGCACTACAGCACTGGTAGAGGTGAGTATTGAACACCAAATATTTGTTGCTGTTACAATCTCCTTAACACCAAGGTTTCCCTGATGTAGCTGTCTTTACTCGTGCATCTCACAGTAAGCATATTTTCTGTTGGCTATTACAGGCTTTATTCCATGGCAATTTTGCTACTTACTGAAAATGCATCAGCTAGTTTCTTAAACAGAATGTCATCTAGACCAGTGCTTATCAAGCTTTTTTGAGAAAAATACAATGGCTGTATGTTTTAATCCATACACTTCCATGATCAGTAGCTCATTTTTGTTACTTGAGGTTGAATTTTTTTGGAAAAAATTGCCATCTTTTTGCTAAGAACTAGTCAATTGTATCTTAAACTTTTCTAAAAAATATAGAAGTTTGCATTCCTTACCATTGCTTTTAATTCTTAGAAGTTTCTTATAACATTTTCTATTAACTGTACACATTTTTTATAAATTCAGAAACAAATGGACATAAAAGTTAAACAGAAGACATTGCTTTAGTATTCTATCCACCAGTGCAGTTATTAGCCAGAAAACCAACTCATGCATTTCAAACAGAAAAACCCTTCTTGACTTGGTATGACTTAATGGCTTAACTAAGACAGCAGCCATATTAAAACAGGATCCTGTAGGCACAATGATTCCATCCCACATTAAATAACCTGCAGGAAAGACCTGAAATAAACACCACTTTGTATATTTTTATTTTAATTTATTGTTCTTGTGTTTTAATAATTGGCATCACAGAGCCTTTGACCAAGTAATCTCTTATGATCTTGTAATGACACATTTGAATGAATGGCAGACATTAGTATCCTCAGTGAGTGACCCAATATGTGGCTGCCTGCCTATGTGT
The DNA here is from genome assembly GCF_016835505.1 of Polypterus senegalus. NCBI lineage: Eukaryota > Metazoa > Chordata > Cladistia > Polypteriformes > Polypteridae > Polypterus > Polypterus senegalus. The sequence goes on from NC_053154.1 coordinate 170,383,476, forward strand.
GTAACCTTTCTGTTGGGAAAAAAATGTTGAAACCAGTTGCACTGGTGAAATTTCATTGAAATTCAGTAAAAATAACAAATGACATATGAGAAAGTAATATTCTCCAAATCTTAACAATGGTACAGTTAATTATCATAGAATAGAGCTACACACCCGGATCATTAGTAATGGATAAAAGCTCTTAGATGGGGATGCAATAAATTTTGCATCATGGTGTATCATCATAGATGTATGGAAATTGTTAGATTTGATACATCCAATCAACCATTCATTGAATGCTCCTTCCAGGAAGGTGTATAGCTCTCCATAGTTTTGGAAATGAAGTGTTTGTATCTGAAAAAAACAGCACACTGCCTATCATATCATTATGCATGAACAAAGATTACATTTGAAGGATGCTGATGATATGTAAGCATTTTTGATGGGGTAAGTCTTGTGGGACTGGGCGTTGACCTTTTGGACAGAGGTGCAGGTAAGTGAACAGGGAAAGGTCATTTGATTCCTGGCAGGATCTTTTCCATGTAACCTGAAAATTTGTCCTAGACAAGCTGCAAAGGTGACCAGCTGCTGTAGGAAATGCCACTTTATTTCAAGATTCTTGTATGATTTGAACCATTGTCTGTACCTTCACAATATATAATTCTGAAGATCCAATGGTCATCATCCAAAGAGGAAACATGAGACTTATTGCTAAAAATGAACTGTTGGTAATATACAACAATCTAAAACAACCTGAAATGATACCATGTGGAATTAGTAATGATAAGAATTCAGTAGGAAATGACTGAGTCCAGTAATTACACTTTCATTGCAATCATAATGAGGAGCCCTCTAGTGGCAGATGTGTGAAACAGACAAAGAAACCTTATCATTTGCAAATCTGGCAATTCTGACCTAATGCCAATTTGCAAGACCACTGCTTCTCACTGCAACTACTGTTTTATCACAGAATCATGTTTATTAAGGTAGTCAGGTATAATTCATGAGAAATGCATAGTGAAGCATCACTTTTTAAATACAATTAACTAGTTTACATTTGTTCTATAGACAATTTTTGGAGCTTGTTAAATATAAACACTTTGAGCATGGCAAATGTGCTATATAAATAAAATGTATTATTATCATTATTTAGTTTCTACCTCCATCAAGGTATAACACTAGATATTTTTGGTGAAAGTACAAAGATAGCTATTTTTTATATCTGCCTTTACTTCAAAGTGAACAAATTTCTAAAATTTCTTCTTGTGATTTTTGGTCTGTCAGATATTTTAAATTAAGAAGACCTTTTCTCCTTCTCATACGATCTATGATGAGGGATTATGGAGACAAGCAGCCAGCAAAATATTCAGATTATAAACTTTAATTTTATATCCGTTTATAAGGTTGGGTTGTTAATAGAGATCATGTATGCATTTTATGAGCAAATTAAGTTTTTATCAAAGAATGTCCATTTTGAAATGCTTTCTTCATTGCAAAAATGCTGGTAAAGCTAATATTTCATCAAAACAGTTTCATTATTGGAAATATAGAACATTAAGCAGGCAAAAATGACTAGGGTGCAGCATTATATTTTATGATTTTGTGGCACAACATTTACTCCCTGAAATACTAACTTGTAGCCAACACCTCTCTCTTCAAACTGAGCATTAGATCACCAACTTAGTGGATCTAATTTATAGAACTTTATATTTGCTATGTGTCTTTTCATTAGCTAAACTAAACAATATTCCAGATCACAACTAAATTACCTTTTAAAATCATTCATTTTCATTTTGTAATTGAAAAAGTTTTGAAATTGAGCTTTATTTGATCTAAATAAAACAGAAGGATAGTTAATCACAGTAAACTGTTAAATCAACAGTTTTTTCAATAATTTCACAGCACGTGTATGCAGTGTCATAAAAACGAGTCCAAGACAATATAAAGGTTTGGGGCAGCCACCCGTATATTGTTTTTCCCAGCTGCAAAAGGGTTTTCTTTATCAAAGAATCGGTGTGCATCTCACAGAGTCCAAAACAGAACTGCTATAGTAGCCTAAGATGGAGGCTTTAAAGGTCTTGAGAGGAACTGATGTCATCAAAGGGACCGGAACCAGAAGTGACGTCATCAAAGGGGCTGACTTCGGAAGTGACGTCATCAAAGGGGCCGGCTTCGGAAGTAACGCCATCAAAGGGGCCAGCTTCGGAAGTGACGTCTTCAGGGGTGCCGGAACCTTGCAGGATTTCCCGGGAAAGGACTGTAGGGAACTGAGAAAGACAGTCAGCGCACTCCACCGCCCCCTGGTCGGATATTTTATTACAATTACTTGAGCCCTTTAGCTGCCTCCTACTCGCACGTATGTGACAGCAGCATAACTGAAGAAAACATTTCCGAGACCATCCTGGAAATTGAGAGGATAGTGATACCGCTACCTTCTGAAAGCCCCTAGGATGTTGCCTCCATTTATTGTACTGTATATTACTGCAAACACTCAGACCAGACAGACAGCAACACCCTTCATTGACCTGAGATATTTCCCAACACTTATTTGCCATGTTTCCCAGTAACCCATTTGTATGCCCATTATACATATTATGTTATACATATTGTTACTCTGTATTTTTATTTAGCAACATATTTTCCTACCCCGATAGTATGCCTATTGACTTTTCTCTGCCAAGCATAAATTTTCTTGTACATTGCCCCATGTAGTTACTAGATCAATGGTCACAATCCTGGGATAATATTTTCCCCAGTGTGAATGCCCCTTATTCAAGTCATTTGTTTTAGAGTTGACAGAGTGGGTCCCTTAATTAGCAGGGATGTAATTTTGGCACAAAGTGTACAGAAACATTCTTTGCCAAATAATGTATTTTTTGCATTACAGAAGAGCATTACTGGACAGCTATGTTATGGCCTCAGTCAATTGAGATGATTATTAATATGAATACTGAGCCCTTTATTTATAGTTCATCTACCTTGTCCTTGCATTGCCCTCCAAGATGACCTCCTTAATGCCATTAGCGATCTTCCTGGAACCAAAGTTTCAAATCTGCCTTGATTTTTTGCTGAAGTAAACAAATGCTAATTTGTGTCACCTTTAACAGCAAGAAGATGTTCTCAAAGAGTCATCTAAAATGATTACTTCTTAAGAAACCTTCTGCATTTGGTTGTATGCCTGGACTGCATGTAGAGGTGGCATCTCTATGCTCAGCGTACAGTAATCATCTGCTTCTGTTTGCAATGGCACAATTCTACTAACCTTAGAGCTTTTGCTTGCAGAGGATCTAAGTTTCCATATTTCAAAAATATGCAAGCTACAGTATTGTCTGAAGCAATATACTGTATCTGCTTACCAGGATTCCTGGACAAAAATACTCTATAAGAATTTACTGATCTTCAAAAATCTCTCATCTAAATAGAATAATGTTAATACAATTGTTACATTAAGATTGGAATCATGAGGATTGGAAGAAGCTGATTATTGAATACTTGTAATCAGTTTTAAACCCTGATGAAGAGCTACAATTCAAAACACGTTCAGTTAGAAGACTATTTCTCATCTCAGGAAATTAATATTTGTATTTGTTATATTGTCATGTTTTCTTATTCATATTCTATATACATTTTAAATAACTTACATACAGCTTTGTCTATTTCATTTTTGTTTGGACATCCTCTTCACCACCCTGCCATTTCCATTTCTCTCTACATGCCACCCCTCTCACTCTTCCTACATATCTGTTACAAAAGTACAAGCAGATAGCAGTTATAAAGTGGCATAGTACAATAATTAAGTATACATTATGAAGCTAAATGCCACACCATTCTAAAACAAGGGCTTTTTCTTTTTAAATGTATTTTCTAAAAAAAACAAAAAACTTTTTATTTGGTATTCTAACCCACTCAATCTTTCTCACAATTTAAACCATTTTAAGTCACCAATTTAAGTCACATCAAGCCAAAATGGGATTATTTAATTAGACTTAAGTTTTGGCGAAGGAAGTCTGACTGGTTTTAAGAGGACAAGAGGCCCAAAACAAACATGACAGTGGTTTCCCACTCCTCATACAAAACATACATTATATTGTATTTGTGAATGGGACTTTAATTAAATACCAAGTAACTGCTGTCATGTTTGGTTCGCTCAAGGTATGGTGCATTAGAACATACACTATACCCATGCACTAAGCACACTATCTGTATATAGTGATGCAAAAATACTGTGTAACTATCAGGACATCACTTTAAAATGTCTCCTGCCAAGTCATAATCAGAAATCTAACACCATCTAACAAATAACAAACAATTTTACTTCATTATATTCAACAGAAAATAACCCAATACTGTGACACGAAGTATGAAAAAGAAGAACCTTATTCCTTCCATATTATTTAACAAAGTACTTATAAACAGGTATTGAACTTGATTGTTTATAATATGGAAGTGCTAACACCTCTACACAAAAGTAGAACTGTTCACTCTGTAGCAATCAGGTGTTTGGTAACACCATATAAAGAGAAAAGATGTATGCAGTGGTCTCAAAAGAAGTAATTGTTGGTGCTCATCAACCTGGGAAGGATTATGAAACTATCTCAAAATAATTTGAATTCCACAGTTCTACAATGAGAAGGAATGTCTACAAATAGAGAATATTCAAAATAGTCAGTAATCTTCCCAAAATAAGACATTCTGGCAAATTGACTCAAATTGTATCAAACTGCATAATACTCCAAGAAATGGTAAAGAAACAAAAAGCTACAGGCATCTATAAACATGGCAAATGCTACAGTTCATGACTCTACAATAAACAAATGTGCTTTTCATGTTATAGTAGCCAAAAAAAGGATTATTTTCTCTTAGAAGACTATGACAGCATGGCTCAGGTTGGTTAATCTGAAGAAACCACAAAACTTGTGGGAAATGTCTTCTAGACGGGTGACACTAAAGTGGAGTTGCCTGATCATTTTTCACAACACCGTATTTGGTGAAAATCAAATGCAGTGTATTATGCCATGGACAGACAAAAAGCATCTGCAGCAGAGAAAGACTGCCAGATACACCAGGGGTTTTGGGACGATTATGATACACATAACTGGCTGCAATACTCCCTACTACAGGAGATGGGATCAGAAGCAGTATTCGGTAATGTAACAAATACTGAAATTAAAAAACTTTTAAAGTTGATTTAAAATTGTTACAAATCTGAAGTCTGCATTGCTTTCAGAAACTAAAGCATAATTGCCTCATCTAAGTGCAACTTAATAAAATGAGCTCCTTCCCAGTCAATCTTGGTGGTGATCTCATCAGACCTGCCAGTACTGCAAAGAATCTTGGTGTCATTTTTGATTCCTCCCTTTCTTATTCCACCTGCATAAATCACATTAAGAAACATTCTTACTTTCACCTCTGTAACATATCACGTGTTCGCTCCTTCCTCTCCTTTTCTAACGCTGAGAAACTTGTCCATGCTTTTATCACATCCTGCATTGATTATTGTAATTCCCTACTGGCAGGTGCCCCTTCTAATCTTATATCACAGCTCCAGCTTATTCAAAACTCGGACCAGCAGCAACGAGCACATAACACCCATCCTGCTTCACCTTCACTGGTTCCCTGTGTCTTACAGAATTGAATACAAAATTCTACTAATAACCTACAAAGCCTTAAATGACCTGGCGCCAAACTACATCAGTGAACTTCTCCATCACTATGTGCCTGTCCGCCCACTAAGGTCCTCTGACTCTGGCAATCTTGTTGTGCCCCACACTACTCTACACTCCATGGATGACAGGGCCTTCAGCCGTATAGAGCCCAGACTCTGGAATGACCTACCGAAATTAATTAGATTAGCTGACTCCATGAATTCTTTTAAAAAACAACTCAAAACTCATCTGTTCAGAAAGGCTTTTAGCTCTACCTGGCTTTATTACCCTTCTTTCAGTTTACCTCTATGTGTGTGCTAGACCATCAATTATGTTGTCTGTTAGGCATTTTCTTTGAATTTACTGTCTTACACTTCTTTATTTATTTATCTGGTTTAGTACAATACTATGTACTGTATACACTGCCATTCTCTCTTAAATTCTGTGAAGTACCTTGAGCATAGGAAAGGCGCTATATAAATAAAATGTATTATTATTATTATTATGGACTTAAATGTCTACTGACATGAAACTGTAAAAGTTACTGATTACTTTTATTCACTCAAACATACTATCCTCAGTTGTTCTTTCATATTCTCAACAAGAGTGATTTGCCAAGCGCTATAAAAAATTGAATATTGGTCTGTTTTGCTTCATTCTGATTATTCGTGGCTTAGATATATCACATAATCTTTTTATTATTTATTCAGTTGGTTTATGTATTTCTTTTTTGTCATATGTTTTTGTCTAAGTCAATGTTTATTTTTGTTTAGCCAGATGTTTACTACATTTTATTTTCTTGCGGGTGCCACCATTTTGTGGTGCCATTGTTTAGACACAATGAGGTTAGGCTCTAAAGGGAACAAGATGTTACATCATAAATGCAACTGTATAAAGCCATCATCAAGGAATTAGAGTTTTCCAAGACTCTACATAATTTAAAGAGTATTGTGAATGTTATTTTTATGAATTCTGATCTTAAAAATATTGCAGTCCTTTTGGACTCTCATTTTTCATCAGTGTTTGGGCTATGGCTACAGCCATTTTGACTTCCTGGTTATGACTCTCTTCTTAGACTTACAATCCATCTCCCAGTATGTTCACTTGTCACTGGTAGAAAAGTTAGTATTTTTACACTAAACGTCATTAAGTCAGCTACCAGAAACAATTCCAGTCCATCACTGGGAATAAATGTTAAGTGTAGTATCTCCCACCTTTTTGTTGTGTTAAGAAGACAATCAACCCAGCTGCTTCTCTTTGGGAATCCCCAAATGTAATCATGAACACTTTGATATGACATATTTTAATTTTTTCCAGAAAGAATGTCAGCTAGGGCATGAATTTGGGATAAAGCAATTGTAAGATAGAAACACTAACACCTGACCCACCCTTCTGCCTGTAGGTTTACCAGAGCACAAGCATTCACAACATATGGATTCTTATTACACACTAGTATGGTACCTCGAATTCTCAGTCCACACATTTTTGTCAAGAAGTGGATATATACATCCCTTTCTGGAGTCAATCCTGGAGTGAGAAATCAATTTCAAGCTTTCCCCAAATGACCACAGTTGATATTACATACTTGTTTTACAAATACTGTATTCAAAGGAATATATCCCAGTAGTGGCAGCTCATTCAGGTTGAGAGACTACACCTTTCTTGGCTGAAATGCTCACACTTTCTTTGCTGAGAATTCTTGTAGCAGCAAACCTTGATTGTCTAGGTAGGTTAGCTCATTACAAGTGCACACCATATTAAAGTGAACACTTAATGTAATGTAGTGCATTGCAAAAGTATTCAGACCAATTCTGCCACTTTCTAGGTAACATCTGGGTGGTTTAACATCCCATCTACTTCTTTATAAATAAACACACTAGGATATTCAAACATGTTGATTTGTAACCTTCCTAATGTATGCATTATTTTACCTTAATTTGCAGTGCTCTTTAGTCTTCATTTGCACATCTGCCTTTCTGATTCACAATGATACCTTAACTGTTATTTTTTTTCTTTATTTTCTGTAACATATGTGGATCATTTTAATGATTCACTGGTAGAGGACAATTGTTAAACATCTGGATCCTGTGTAAACCTAGTGCTTCCAGAGGACAGGGACTGATGCTTATTGTATGTAAACAGCCCATTTCCTTTTTTCGTCTTATGATTTTTTTTTCTAACATAAATCAATATCATATTTAAAAGGGAGATTTTTTAATTCCATTGCTTTGAAATACAAATAACTCAGAAAGCAACATTTTAGTGTAGGATTTGTTGTAAAATTATAAAATTGGTCAGGGGGTCTGAATACATTTTAATAAACTACGGGTTAAGCCCTGGCCTTCTCCAAAATGAATTCCTGGATGAATGGGTGATGTTGGTTAAATATATACATTAGTGTTTTAGTGAAAGGTGTGTATGTTAAATTTAGCTCTTTAAATGCTAAAATGTCAGAAAGCTAAGTTTTTGGAGTCCAAGGTAAACCCTGTGCTCCATCACAACTCGATATAAACAATAATTCAGTTTAACAGGTCTTGAGTGTGCCTTTTTGTAATCTTTACAGACATGAGGCAAAAATAAACCACATCTGTAGATAGCTGAACAGGATGAGCTAGTAAAGGAGTCGGTTTTGATGTCAAGAAGTATGGGCTGAGGGGAAAAAAAATAGTTCCATCATCATCCTCATCATTTCTCAGCACCATAATTATTCATTGTCTGACCCTTACATGACAATTGAAGAAAACTCAGACAAGTGTCGGAGGGCTCTAATAGAGTATGTTTCAGCGACAACCGGCTGTGCAAACAGAAGAGTTTGCTGAAGCGCAACAGAAAAGGTCACAGAATGAGCTCAGAAAGCCAAGTAGAATTCTTTCTCTTTTTCATTTTTTAAACTAGTGAGACTTATGGATGAGGAAATGAAAGCGGACATCACAGCAAGTTGTACATTTAAATGAGGCCCTTGAATAGATGGCCCATAGGTCAGTGGGCATTACACAAACTGACATCTCTCAGGATCTAATACTTCCACATGTGTCAGCTGTGCCAAACAGCTGTATCTTTTATCTTTATAATGGAGAATAATTCTTTGCTACCCCTACAATGTTGTTTATGAATGTCTGAAATAGTATTTTGGCTGAGTATGTACAGTATACCATCAATTTTATTCTTCTTCCAGACTGCATAATGTACAGTTAGGTTCATATGTATTTGGACAGTGACACAATTTTCATAATTTTGGCTGTGTACGCCACCACAATGGATGTGAAATAAAGAAATCATTATGTGATTGAAGTATAGACTGTCAGCCTTAAATTAAGGGGTTTAACAAAAATATCATATGAGCTGTTAAGGACTGACAGCTATTTTTCTGCATAGAACCGCCCTCCATTTACAGGGGCTCAAAGTATTTGGACAATTGACTGACAAAGTTGTTTCATGGCCAGGTGGGAGCAGTCCCCTCATTATTTTGTTAACTGTTAAGCAGGTAAACGGTCTTGAATTGATTTTAAGTGATTCCAACCCTTCATCGAGGTAGCAGAAACATGAGCAGTGGATAAATCGACCAAATAGGAGGAATACACTGGGGAACTCTGCAACATCAGAACGTCTGGAAAACCACAGAAAACAACTGTGCTGGAGATTGCAGAATTCTGTCTTTGTTGAAGAAGAACTCCTTCACAACATTTAGCTAAACCAAGAACACTCTCCTGGGGGTACCTATCATTTCCAAAATCCACAGTAAAGAGAAGATTTCATGAAAGTAAAGAAAGGGTTTACCACAAGCTGCAAACCACTGGTAAACTTTAAACATAGGAAGGACAGATTAGACTTTTTTAAAACCCTGTGCAGTTCTGCAACATTTTCTTTGGACAAAGGAAACTAAGATTAATATGGACCACAATGCCGGAAAGAGAAAAGTATGGAGACGAGAAGAAACTGATCATGATCCAATGAGTACTACATCATGTTTGAAACAAGGTAGAGGCAGTTTTATGCCATGGGCATGCATGACTGCGAATGGAAGTCAGTCACTAGTGTTTATTGATGATATGACTGCTGGCAGAGTAGAAGGATGAATTTTGAAGTGTACAGTACAGGGTTATAATAGCTACTCAGATTCAGCCAAATGCTGGAAAACAAGAAAAAAATGCTAGAACAATGCTTCATAGTACAGATGGACAATATTTTGAAAGCAAATTATTCAAAGGCCAAGTCAATCAACTGACTTCAACCCAATTAGACATATATTTCACTTACTGAAGATAAACCTGATGGCAGAAGTCCAATGAACAAGCAGCTGAAGACAGCTGCAGTAAAGGTCTGGCAAAATATCACTAGGGTGGAATTCCAGCACTTGGATATGGCCGTGGGTTGGGTTCCAGACTTTGACTGTCATTGTCATTGACTGTAAACAATTTTCAACCAAATATTGAAAGTGACCATTATATGTATGATTATGTTAGTTTGTCCAAATATTTTTGAGCCCCTGGATTTGAGGGATGGGGAGCTTCTCAGAAAAAAGGCTGTCATTCCTAAACAGCTCATACAATATTCTTGGTAAACCCCATAAATTAAAGCTGAAAGTCTACACTTCAATAGCATAATTATTGCTTTATTTCAAATCCATTGGGGTGGTGTACAGAGCCAAAATTATAAGAATTATGTCACTGTTCATATAAATACTGTATGGACCTAACTGTACATTGACTAGAAGCCACTCCCATTCATGGAGTCTGATATTTGCATTGATAATTTTAGTTCATTTCATTTAATACCTAGCTGTCACATTGTCTTAATTTTTTTGCATCACACTTTAAATATGACCCACAAATGAATGTTAGGTTAGAAAATAACACCTTTGAATAAAAAAATATATTGTTAGTGCTTTCATTGAGAAATTGTATGGATAAAAATTATCAAGTAAACATGAGATATCTCTACAGACAAAAAGAGGCAGTCCAGTATAGTTGGTGATTGTGTTGCTAATGGGCGGGGGCATTAGTGAACTCTGGCATCATCTCTGCTTTCTACTGTACAATAATAGTGATTGTCGTTGTGCCAGATTCTTCCTACCATCTCTTATAGCTAACACAAAAAATTTTTGTTAAAAAGAAGTCCACAATTCTGGGCATGAAGAAGTCTTCCAATCAATATGTCTTAAAAGGCACTTTTATTGCACACACATAAAACAGGCCATTAAATACTTTGTTTGTTTAGCATGCACAGATCAAGGAAGCATAAAACATTTACATATTTTTCTTGCAGTCGTAAAAAGTAGAATGTTAAGTAGTCATATAAGGGGTGGGGGTGGGGGTGCTTAAAAAGGAACGATTTGTGGTGTAAATTATACATGAAAGCAAGCTCTACGCGTCGTGTAATAAAAGCAATGGCTTTTGTCTGTGTTATTTACTGAAATGTAGACTGCGTAATGGCTGATAATAACTGGCTAGTGGCTGCAACAAAGCCATTATGAGGAGCAGACCGGCTGTTCTTAGCAACTGAATAAATTCGGTAATTCATCTGTACTGTACGCCGACGTACTTAATAGTCAATTATGTACAAGCAGCTCTGGTTCAAAGCAATTAGGCAGCAGTTAGACTGGCTTCTCACTCAAGCGAGAGTCAAAAGATTTCTTGTTTAATTGAGGGCGGCAGTAATAGTGGCGTCTCCCTTTCAACCCCTCCTCCCCTCCTTTGTGGGACAGCTCCCTAGAGGACTTTCAGCAGAGGGTCGTTCAATCTTTCTTCCAATATCATCCTCATAGGGCTTTTCTGGTGTCTTTTTTGTGTAAAAGCTTTGTCTGAATACTTTAAAATGATGCTTTTTCTCTTTAATGCATGTTAATATCCCATAATTCACTGCGCACCCTGTTAAATTTCTTGGCTCTACTTCTTTCGTCTGTCTTCAACATGTAGAATCCATTTTTACTGATGCCTTGTATATGACACAGAAAGTTTTTTTAATAGAACATAAATGATGAAAATCTTTCTCACCACTTCAGTATAATGCTGGCCCCCAGTGGAAGTTATTTTTACACAATCTGTACTTAGTAGAAAATGCCAGTAGTACACTTGAAAATGGCATGTTTATTATTTGTGGTAAAAGGAATAAGAAGTAGGTCCTCAGTCCGATCCCATGAGTTTATCTGTATGTGTAAGTAAGGGATTTCTTATCCAATCTGTTTAAAAATGACAAAATTCTTGTTTAAATTTCCACTCTAAATATGCCACACTTTTTTTGTGTTCTTTGATGCTAAATGTTTGTGTGAAACAGCGGTCCCTCAACTTGTCCTGTTATTAGAATGATCTCTGACCCTGAAACTGATTTAAAAGGTAGTTCTTTGCCAATTAAATGAGGTGTCAAAGAAATGATCAAAGGTATTGAATAAATGTATAACTTTTCATGTATTACAGTTTTGTTAGTGGATACTTTCATTCAGTTGTATTTTAGCATGGAAATTCTAGTGTAGCTAAACCAGAATTTCCCTTTATGTATGCAGACTTCACTAACATTAATATTAACTTACTTTACTAATAATATATGACATTCCTTTGCCAATGACTAGTGAAACACAAGATAAAATACCTTTCCCATCACAAAAATTCAAACAGTGTAATGCTGGTTCTTGTTCTTTCTTGATTGGCATGAGATTATTGTTTACCCTCTGTCATCATTATCCTCAGACAAAAATAGCAGTATAAACTTAAATGTTATGTAACCTATGCACCTCACAACCAAACACTACCCAGAAGGATAAATTGATTTATCCAAATTTATAATAATAAAATAATACATTTTATTTGTATAGCGCCTTTCCCATGCTCAAGGCACTTACAGAATATAAGAAAAAATGGCAGGGTATACAGTATATAGCATTGTACAAACCAAATAAATAATCTATGCGAGATGTGATAAAAGCACAAACAAGTTTCTTAGCATTAGAAAAGGAGAGGAAGGAGCGAACATGGGATATGTTACAGAGGTGAAAGTAAGAAAGTTTCTTTATGTGATTTATGTGGGCGGAGTAAGAAAGGGAGGAATCAAAAATGACACCAAGATTCTTTGCAGTAGAGGCAGGTCTGATGAGATCACCGCCAAGATTGACTGGGAAGGAGCTCATTTTATTAAGTTGCACTTTAGCCCCAATTTGCAGGAGTTCAGTTTTGTTGCAATTTAATTTTAAAGAGTTCTGCTCAATCCAGGTTTTAATTTCACTAAGGCAGGTTGTGAGCTGAGAAAGCTCTGATGAAGTTCCACTTTTAACATTGAAGTAGAGTTGAGTATCATCTGCATTAAAATGATAGCCCAGTCCATAGCTACGAATAATATGGCCAAGGGGAAGCATATAAATACAGAAGAGAAGAGGGCCGAGGACAGAGACCTGAGGAACTCCTTGTGTGACAGGCGCCAAGCTGGATCTGCTGTTGCCAAGACTAACAAACTCTTGCCTATCAGTCAGATAGGACTTGAACCACTGGAGGGCAGTGCCAGAGATACCCAGCATGTTCTCCATTCTGGACAGTAGAATGTCATGTCTGACAATGTCAAATGCTGCACTGAGGTCTATAGGTATATAGCAGCACTTCAAGTTTAGAATCACACCGCTTTAATATGAAATCGATAAACCACAATAACAGAATAGACAGAATGCGTAGGCAACACACACTGCATAACCTGAACACAAGACTTTGGAACAGTCCCGTTCCAAAGCTAACCTCTGTGTGACCAGGTGTTTGCTGGATAGTCCAAGGCTAGCAAACAGTTGGAAAAATGATTATCTACATCCTCTTCATCTGCATTTAGGACTGCTCACCTCTTTCAAATAGAAACATCATACTTGTGGCTTTTTTACCGCAAAGTAGAAGGAGCACATGTAGTCTTTCTTAGTGGGTTTTTCAAATTTAGCATTAGCAGGTGGTCCTCATCAGCAATAGGTGAAATGAGGGTGCTGCTAAGCTCCATTGTGATCAGTATAGTATATTGTGCTTAGTACAGTACTAATTGAATTGCTATAGATATCTTTAAATAATACTCACATTTTTGTACCTCCATACTGGCTTGTGCTACATAGCCTTGACTTGGAAATGGAGTACAGATGTGCCATTAAAAAAGGCAATCTTAATTTTTATGACAAGAATTAGGGGCTCTAATCCTCAAGCCCTATTGTTAAATTGGAAAGTTCAGGCTGCACATGCATACACACACCCAAGGGTAAACGTAGAACACTGCAGAACAAACAGTGTTAGCATTATGAACCACAAACAAGTTTATAGCACACGTCAAAGACAATTTTATATCTCTCTATAATAAAAAAAAAATTCTGGGGCGAGACGAGACTTTTTAGCCTGCGACAAGATGTGAATTTTTCAGAGAGATATTTTCATGTCCCGCAAAACGAAACTTTGTGCCAAGAGATTTAACCATGCCCCGGAAATGAAAGGCAAAGAGTAGATGACAAAGTAGAATGTCGTAAAGAATTCAAAAACATTGGTGCAATACACATGCAAAGCAGATTAGAGATCATAAATGTACTAAAATTTGAAAGTCTCAAAAAAATTATAGCAAAGATCGCATTAGCACAAACAGAAGGAAATTATTACTCGGTGAAATAACAGAACAGCGAAAAGAGATCGAATATATTGTTCAGATTTAAACTTTAAGTCGTAAACTTGTAGATCATCTAATTTGTGTTGCCATCAGGGAAAAGTAGTGTTTCTTCCCAGTGAAGAGGCCCAGGCCAGGGGGTTGGTGAGCGAAGCCCCCTAGTACTACAAAAAGCAATATTTTCCTGTATAAGAAGTAACACTGAGCAGATGATGGAAAAAGGGCAAAATACTTAAAAACACAAAGGTAAGGGTTGGTTTAAACATTTTAATAAGTTAAATTACTGGGAGAAGCCTATTACTTATTTTGCACAACATCTGGCACGGTATGCCTCACTGGCCCTTAATGCAGAATTGCTGCTGTGATTGCCTATTTACCTCTACAGTTATTATAGTTATAGGTAGAAAGACAATAGCCCTAATGTAAAACTTAAAGAGAGAATACCATACACATTATTCTGATAAACTGAAGAAAAAATAATAAATTATTGCCAAGGAAGCAGGCAAATGAGGGAAAAGAATAAACAGTGGTGTAAATTGTATAAATGAAAGTGGTCCTGCAGAGTGTAAGGTGTAACAGTGAAGAGCAGTGTGGTGGTCATACTATCCAATACGTCTTATTGTGTCACTGTTATGCTTCCTTCAAATGTGACTAATTAACCATCACTTTCATTGCTAGATCTCATTAACTATGGAGAAGAAGCAACCAGAAAATCAAACTGCTACAGAAATCTCACTATAATTTCACCTCTCAGACTTTGATAGCTGTAGTATGTGGTTGTTTCAAAAAAGCAAAATCATTGATCCTTATCATCTTAGGATGTACTCTTACCCTTATGAAGAAATAATTATCCAAATTTAAGATCATTTAAATCCTTTTCTCTGATCAAATCTCTGCTTTTGTCAGGCCTTGCTTAGAGTGTATGGTTATATTTCTACCCCTATTCATTTGACCAAATTCAAACTGTTTTTTCATATCCCAAACAGATTCATATCATTAATTAATTAATTTATTTAATGTGCAGTGTAAATCACAAAAACACAGACAGAATTAAATCCAGATACAAATTTATATGGGAATTTCAATTTGAATTTTAAGAATTCAACTGGTGTAGTAATTTCTGAGTTTTTCCTTATTATCCTGTTTAATCAAATCATGGCTTAAGTGAAAATGTATGTTTTTTAAAAAAAAAATAATTATGAATTTGAATCACAAGAGCTACAGGGGTATGGCATGCTTGATCTCACTTTTAGAGATGCCTCTATGAAGGCAGAATGTGATGTTGCTATATGACCCGAACTCAGATACAGTGCAGAAAATGGATGACTATTGTTATAGGAATAAAGCTGTAAAATTACATATTTGCCTGCAAGACCAAAAATTGTCCAAGTGATCCTATCTGCATTGCACCCAAATCCCACCCTCCCACAAAAAAATGTAAAGGCAAAATAATGTTAGCTTCAATTTATTTAGCAAAGTTGTTACATTACACTGTTTGTGTAAACATCAGGTTGTCATTATTTGTGCATGTCATTCATTTTACAATGCTCCATGTAAAAACAGAAATCAGATATCTAAGAAAATCTAAGAATAAGGAATCACACAAAAGACTAGAATAAAAAAGGCGCTGTGTTTTTAATCCTACAAAGTATTACAGTTTTACCCAGAATGGGCAGCAATTAAATAGCACATGTCTTACTAGCTAACCTGGAGTGTAGACTATAATTAGTCTTTTTAAGAGTTCAAGCTCTTTCCTTAAGCTTAGAGCAGTTCCAAATTTGACAGGGATCATCACCTTTGACCAATACATAAACTTTCACCGACAACATATATTCAAAGAAAGCTGCAACTTCTTTTTTTTCCTTCCCAATCATTAATTTACTTCTTCCTTAATTGTGTATTTTATCAATTCAATTATCAAATTCATTTTAGGACTGTGCAAGATATTAATATATATTTTATAAGCAAATTCTAAAATTCTAAATTCAAATTCTAAACTTCTTTCAGGATAAAAAATATCATCAGAGTTTTCATTAATACAAAATCTCAGTAGGCCATGAGGCTATATTTCTAGTTAATATGTGAAAAGGTTTCAGATAGGTGTCAGCTTTTTTTAAGTGGCAGCTTGTTTAAAAGTTACAGAGAAAAACAGTTTCTGCCACTTGCTACAATTAAAATCAGGGTGTCCGTGTACAAAAAGAATCTCTGATCCCCTATCGAATTAATAATCCTGGGGGGATAGAAGTTTAAGCACAAGTTAACTCAGTATAGCCAGTTCTTGCCCCAGGTGGCTGCAGTGGTAATTTCACAAGCAACCAGTCTCATAGTCAGAGGTTTCTCAGTGTCATTTATTGAACTTGAGATTTAATTTGTTTCTTGTTAACTAGTTCCTGTATTTAATAAAAAGAGCACCGTTGTGGAGGATCATAGTGGTTGTAGATTTTCATGGCATCCAATCTTTCAATTATAGGCTAATTCCTATTTTGAACTAAATTCTTTGCTTCATTAGTCTACTGGTTTTCTTGTGGTTGAACTGAGTGTCCAATGCTTGTGTATTATTGCATTGTCTTTTGGTATACAGAAGTAGATTTATTATCTAGCCTACATGTTTTATATTGCCCTATAATGTTTACCAAAATAACTTTTACTAAAGACGATATTTGTAATGAATAATCCTCACTGTTAGTGATATTAGTATTAATAGCCTTTTTAAGTGTAAACAAATTTAAAAGACATAGTACTGTGCAAATGTTTTAGGCAGGTGTGAAAAAATTACTGTAAACTAAGAATGCTTACACAGATAGAAGTGTTAATATTTTATTTTTATCAATTAACAATGCAAAGTGAATGAACAGAAGAGAAATCTAAATCAAGTCAATATTTGGTGTGTCTAACCTTTGCATTCAAACCAGCATCAATTCTTATAGGTACACTTGCACAAAGTCAGGGATTTTGTAGGATTTATAGTCAGGTTTATGACTAACCAGTTATGCTAAAGAGGTGCTAATGATTATCATTTTCTATTTGTGTAAGCATTCTTAGTTTACAGCATTTTTTCACAGCTGCCTAAAACTTTTGCACAGTTTAACACAGAGTTAATTAAAGCTGCAGTATCTCCTTATAATGAATCAGTGAATCTTGTGTTTCTGGAGGTATTTTGGGCAGTGTCTACTTGCTTCTGCCAGATTCATTATATTAGACAACTGCATAAATACACTCTGGAAACAAGGCAGCTCGTAATAATTCCTAAAATTAGTTAAATTCTAATTTTATCTGTTTTTTCTCTATTTTCAGTCATTGAACTTCTATAACGCTACAAAAATTAATATAATTAATGTTACTTTTGACCATTTTATGAGAGGTGAGAGAACCTAAGAGGTCAAATTGACAACTAGGACATATTGCATACACATTATACAAGAGTTGTACTAATGTGCTGCTGTCCAATTCTCATTACAGCATTTAGTTAGCAGAGTTAACATTGGTATAGAACACTCAAAAGTCTTCCAAGCATTATTACCACTGTTGAATACTAAAGCAATGGTTCTTGAACTTTTTAATCTGAGAACCCAAATAAGAAAACTGATACCATACTGGGACCCTAGAAGGGGGATTAGTACCATAATAACAGAAGACAACTAAAAATGGCCATCTGAAGGAAAAAACAAACAGCAAAGTTTGTTTCCATTAAGGCATATTTCTCACATAAACATTATTAAAAGATAAAAGTGGAAAGCAAACATATTGATAATAAAACAATAATTTGTCATTCACAACAGAATTTATTTCTGATGTGTATTACTCTCACTGTAAATGTTTAGTGAAAGCTTTATCAAAGCTGAGTGAAATACATTTTTTATAATGGCTGGAGCATGAGAATATGATGATTTTTGAAGTACAGTATGAGTGGTAATTCACTATAGTCTTTTGAATCATGGTGCTAGATGAGAAATAAAGTGGTAAAAAATAATTCATCAGTATCTTGTCCTAAATAACATTATTTGTTTGTTTTTAAATAACATTTTCAAATGAGCTCCATGATTAACAATTTCATTCTTCTAAATGAGTTTGCAAATTTTTCAGCATATCCTAGTTTTCAATTAACAGTTCAATACACTGAATAAGAAAGTTGAATTATGTAGCTAAATAATTAATATAATTTCTATATGCTATTTGTATTTTATACTGTACAGTTGTTAGGATAAATCTTGAAAGAATTTGGCAAACAATCCAGTTCCAATGCTATTGAGTGACCATGTGCTGAAAACAGAGGGCTTCGCTCTATAGCTTTCTCACCTTTTGATATTTTCTGGTTTTCTTACAGTTCTCAATGGTCCAAAAAACCTATCCTTTACACTACCACTAGACTAAAATTTAACAAACCACTTTAAAATAACATTATGAGAAGAAATTATATCCATGAAGAGGCATGTTAAACTTAATACAAATCTTATTTGTACCTCTGTTAAGATTTAGATTCAATTATATACTGTAATAGCAAACACATATTGAGGCTTATAACAGTTGTCCATAGCCACTGAAGCTACACTAAATATACAACACTGCCTTACTGACTCGCCCCTCACAACACTCAGAGAATTGTCACCCTTGCACCATACCCATTATTTTCATTTTGAAATTTCAGACTAGTGCTGTGTTTCACTTCACCTCACAAGCTCACCTGTCATTCCCTCCTCTCTCCCACTTATATACATCTTTGGTTGCCAGTCATCTTAGTTTAATTGTTTGACAGGTTGCAAAGGTTCGTGGTAATATCATGGGGAATCTTTATAATGTTTTTGAACCATAGAAACAAAAGCTTTTTGTAATGTGCTAACAGAATTGTTTATAAGCTACATCTCAGATAAGATACTACTGCAATAAATAATATATTAATTAGAGGGTTGAATATCACATAATTAATGTTTGAACAAACGTGGCTGTTTTTGTTGCTCATTCATGCCAGCAACCCATCACAAACATATCCACGACACCCATTTAAGAAACACTAATTTAAAGGAAAAAAATATATATAAATTAGCAACACCATACTTAATTTTAAAGCCAAAGACATTTGTAGATTTTGTTTCTCATTCCAGGAGTCTCTTTTTCAAAATACACATTCACCTTGCCTTATAATACAGTGCGGGTAGCCTTAAGATTTGACTGTGTCCCTCAAATTAGCAATCAAAAACCTAGTTATGGCTGCCATTGTTATAAAAATACTATACATTTCATTAGACGCTCTTAAATGAATGCATTTCACTAGAATGAAAAAGGTATCTATGTCACTGTTGCATGCATTACAAAATACAGTCTAAATGATGGTGCACTGCAAATACTGACAGTTTGAGCAAAGGTTTCACAAACTTCTTTAGTGAAATTCAGATACCGTTTAAGACAGGGAGTCTACCACATCAGTCCTGGATGGCCATTGTGGCTGCATGTTTTTGCTCCAAATTTTATGCTTTACATTAGCTCTTTTGCTGGTTAATATTCCCTGCCCTTAGCTACATATTTTAGTCATAAACAGCTGCATACATTGTTTTTAATCGTTCCCTTTTAGCAATAAGATGCACATGACAAATGAACCAGCAGTTCTGCATCTAACTTGTTTCCATTTACACCTGCATGTATGTATCATAAACTATACAGTTTAATAAAATATGTGGAAGGAAATTGAAAAGAAACAGGTTAAGGACTGAGGATTACTCATATGTTTCAGATTACAAAAGATTTGGCTGATATTCTTGGAAAGGGGGAACTCTACAATATAAGAAATGGCAGAGTGGAAATACTAACATGCCATCAAATTAAATAAAATCTACTAAATCTTTCTGGCAAGGACTGGTTTCAAATTAAGCAATGCGGTTGAAACAAAACTCTGCAACCACTACAGCCCTGTATGACTTGCATTGTAGACCCCTGATTTAAGATATCACCAACACATTAGTAAACTGAAAGTTTCATGTAATTAATGAGTAATGTTAATTTGTAACCTTGTGCTCTGTTGTCCCCGACAAATTCAACTGTAAAGTAAGAGTTAAAACAGCTTTTTTTTTAGAAATATGTTTAATTTACTTTAGAAAAAACATGTAGGCGTTAAAGTAAAGACAAACTGAAATTAACCTTATTCTTGAAAAGACACTTAATTGTACAGACTCAATCTGCCGTAGGTAATCAGTTAATGATAAGAATTGAATTAGGCAAAAAGTTACTGTCTATGAATCTGTTAAACAAATTATTTAATTATGTTTTGATTACTGGCTTTCATATATTTCTAAATATTATTACATAAGATATAGCATGAATTAGAAAATCTGTATGTTTGTTTATATGTTTAAGAGTACATTTGCCTGTAAAATAAATAATTTCTTGAATATACAGTATTTTAGAGTTCTCACTATTTTTATTATGAGGGTGAATTTATAAAAAAAATCCCAAAAAGATATATTAATATTCACAATATGAATAAGACTTATGAAAATGCAACAGAAAATCAAATGTGCCATTAATATTTATTTAGATTAAAAGAAAAAAATGTTATGCAGTAATGAAAATGTGATGAATGTCATTTATTTTTGCATAAAATTGTCAGAATCTCCCATAATACATATCCATCCATTATCCAACCCACTATATCCTAACTACAGGGTCACCTGGAGCCAATCCCAGGGCGCAAGGTAGGAAACAAACCCCAGGAAGGGTGCCAGCCCACAGCAGGGCACACACACCCACAAGGGACAATTTAGGATCACCAATGCACCTAACCTGCATGTCTTTGGACTGTGGGAGGAAATCAGAGCACCCAGAGGAAACCCACACAGACACGGGGAGAAGATGCAAACTCCACACAGGGAGGACCCAGGAAGCGAACCCAGGTTTCCTAACTACAAGGCAGCAGCGCTACTGCTGCGCCACCATGCCGCCACATAATACATATCCTGAATATCAAATGAATTGGATGAGTGATAAAATGTGAATGTATGATTTAAATATTAACCTGGCTATGAAAGTGAGTAAATTGTAATCATTGGAGAATGTGATGTGCAGGTAATTTTTATGTTTTAAAATTAATTTTTATCTACCTGTTTTTCTGACCAACTTATACAATTTACTGTTGCAGTACACTAAAAAAATGAGTTCACTCTAATGCATTATATAAGGTGCTAGCTAAATTTCGGTTTGATCTGAGCTCATCGCTCTTTTGTACCAACTACTTTCTGATACAAATTGCTTGGAGCTGGAGGCTGACCTAACAGAGCAGGTGTAAGACCAGATCAGACTAGTTTAGAAATGATAAACAACTTAATTATATATTGTTAAAGTATGTGAGTGTTCAGTGAAAATTTATTCAAGTAGAGAGAGAATCTTAAAAACCCTTCAAAGAAGGTATCTGAGTGTGTGTGGACAACAAGGCTCCTGCCTCCATTCCATGCATTCTAAGTGTGGGTTCAGATATCTATATATATAATTCACTAAGGCAAGACAACCATGGAAAGCACGCCGGAAGAGGCGTGGACTCACTGAGCCGCCGACAAGTAAGACACCTATGGCGCACGCAGAAGGAGCCACGCCCACGAACTCCTGGCACCTCCGAGCCACGTTGACTGTTCATAGAGGCATGTTTCTCGCGGAGGTCAATCGCCATATGCAGCGTGTTAAACGGTTTGCGAGGGGTATCCCATGGGATCCTCAAAACAATCCTTTACAACTGAGGTTAAAACACAATGAAGTAAGCAGACTTTAAAAACTGCGTTTTCGGTTACAACGCACGACCGCGTACACCATAGCAAATTGTTTTACTGTGTTGGTTCGTTCCGTGCATCGTTATAGTGTTGCTTTTCTTGCTGATTTATTACATTACTGATTTTTCAAATGTTAATTTTCTCCCTGTGCTTAAAAATCATTAAAAACCGGCCTGATTATGCGGCGTATGGTACGCCGCGGGTTGGCTAGTATGATATGTTACCTTTATGTCAATAAATGTTATTTTCCATCCAACCCCAGGCAGGGCACACACACCCACACACCAAGCACACACTAGGGACAATTTAGGATCGCCAGTCCACCTAACCTGCATGTTTTTGGACTGTGGGGGGAAACTGGAGCACCCGAAGGAAACCCACGCAGACATAGGGAGAACATGCTAACTCCACGCAGGGAGGACCCAGGAAGCAAACCCGGGTCTCCTAACTGAGAGGCAGCAGCACTACCCACTGCGCCACTGTGCTGCCCAAGGACAAAAATAAAAAATGGCCCCAAATATGTCCATAATATGTTTAAAAAAACAAATAAATAGTAATACAGAAATGACCGTAAATCTAATTTAAATGTATCAAGTTTTATGACATCTTACCATGATCACAGTCATTAATGTAATTAATAAAATTGCCAAACTTATTGTGAATGTTTTGCATGCTGAGTCCTCTTCCTGACTCCTTGTATATGCACGATTGCACAACAATACAGAGCACAAATGCAGTCATCAAGTTGGCAGATGACACCACTGTGGTAGGACTGATACTTAATGGTGACAAGTTTGCCTGTAGGGATGAGGTCAGCAAAATGTCCAAATGGTGCTTCATTAACAACTTTGCACTCAACACCTCCAAAACAAAGGAGCTGATTATCAGTTTCTGGAGGCAGGAAGAGGAATCTGCTCCTCTATACATCAGAGGAGACATAGCGGAGAGAGTGCCTAGTTTTAAATTCTTTGGCACACGCACATCCCAGGGCCTCACAAGACCTCTAAATGGTTAGCCTACTGCTCCCACTCCCACCAACCACAACAGTCTACAATTGACATAATTATTTGAACCTTGTTAGAGAGTGTATTCACCACTGGTTAGTTTTAAAAATCCCATCCTGAAATTTATGACAAGAAGATCTTGTGCTGCATTCTGAGAGTGCGGAAGAAGTAAACTGGTCTGTTAAAGTCAGTTGACGGACTGGTCAAATTTTGGCTGCATGTTGGAATGGGATTGGGCACCCAGTGGAAGTTCATGGGGGCATCATGGTGGTGGTAGAAAAGAAAAAACAAAAACAGGGATGTGGCCAGTCCAGTTTCTAAACCCAGGAGAAAAAAAGGATGTCCACTATAGTGCTTGTTTCTCCAGTTTGCAGACTAAACATATCTTTTCAGTGATATCAGTTATAATGTGGACTGTAAAGGATGAAATGGTTGAGATTTACCTTCTTTGCTACAGAATGTGTTAAAGCATAGTTTCTGTGTGATGCATTAACAGGTAGCATGTCTGTCACTTCTCTCCTAGAAGATGGCAGAAATCACATTTCTCTAGATAACATCCCTGTCTCCTACCAGCTGCAGCATACTGTATGGAAGACAGAAACTTGTATCTTGGCCGATACACAGTTTGCCATGCACTTCTTGTTTGGTCTGGATTCCATCATCATGTCACAGGTGTTCATCCTTTCAATCTGAGGAGCGTAACCCTGTTGTATGGTGTTGGAGTGGGACCTAAAGATATTTGTAGTAGTATGCAACACTGTTCTTAGCAGTACAGCAGATCAAGTAGCACACAGTCAAGGCTAACATCTAAAGACAGGTTAAAGTAGTGCACTCTTTAGGTAATTTCCAATGTGGATAGATAAACCTGTGTCACACAAGTGGTCAAACACCACCAAAAATTGCCTGTACTACATATATAAGGGAATGCCACAAAAGATTGCAATCATAAGGAAAAAGGTGTCCAAGATGCCTTAGGTAGGCATACATGTGAGATTCATTTGCATGCCTGGTGGCTCACACTGTTTTATGTGGACTGTTGTAGCTTGAATACACAGTCTTAGGATAATATTTACCCCATGCTCCTGGTACATGCTATTCTGCAGTCTTTCCAGGCAGGTGGAATTTGAAAAATAACAAATGTATAGAAAACTGCAATGATGATCATGGACAGACCATTTCAGTTCTACAGTACATCTTGTTGGTTTGCCTTGAAAAAGCTGTTGCCACATCAGCAGCTAATAAAACAGCCTACAGTTACAGGAGTTTTGCAGCAATATATGTTTTGTATATATAGAAAATATAATTGTCTTCTTACTAGACCCCCAGAAACATTTTTAGATTTTGTAACCTGTCTTCCACGAATAACAACAAGTCAGTTAACCTTCCTTGGACTTGTCCACCACAAGAGCAGAAGTGGATCTAGTAAAAATGACTTAATTCAAGACTACAGCTCTCTCAACTAAATCTAGAGTCTACGGTGTTTTTTCTTGGAATGGTAGGGTGACATTGTAAGTTTAACTTAGAGATTACAGAAATTATTGTATTTCTCCATTATCTCACCAGTGAGTTTAAGAATACCAATATGTAGCAGAGAAACTGAAAAAATTATAAGAGCTGCCATCTTGGAGTATCCTGATCTACAGTTCATCTGTATGTTCAACATGGCTTTGAGTAATTTTGTGCCTAGGCCTGTTTTAACCCAAATAGGAAATACAGTTGAAAAAGTCCTTGAATATGTCTTAACGAAACTAATAGGATGTGAGCTCAAATACTGAACAAATGAGAATGAATGCCATACAGTAGTATGTGCTATGGTGAAGTAGCACCACTACCTGGATTGGTTCACATTTCATGTTTACAACAACTGTGCTTTGATCTGAGCATTTCAAAGACTGAAGGCATCTTTTTGACCCATATGTGGATATTACAGCTCCAGGTATTTTCATTCCAAGTGTTCTGTTGGAAGGGTTGTGACAATCAAATTTTATTTATTTACTAGGCTGACCCGCCTTTTAAGTTGACCACTTCTTAAGGCAATTCAATATGTAGATCAATTTGATATTTTATACAAACTCATTAATTTGGTTATATTGTATTTGAGCGGTATTACTTTAATACTCGTAGTTTCTCTTATTTTTCTGATGAAATTTAAACTTTTTTTCTATATTGAGGTCGCGCTTTTGAATCCCCCTGATATTTACTACGCATTGAGGCATTTGTACTCCATCAACATTAATTATTTCCAGAGACATAATTTTGTCTATTTTTCCAGTGCATCGCGCACAAAAGCAAGGGAACGATGGGAGCACCAGAACTCTGCTCACATCATGTCGCTTCGTACCGCAAGCTGCAAGTAGTAAGTCTGTGATAAGCGGAATACCGCTACGCTTTCCACTCACGGAACGGAAGGACAATCCCGACCGCTTTTATATAGTAAGAAAGAAGAAGAAGATATTGCACAGTTTGGAGTAGAAAATCATCTTTTACCTGGAAAAACGAAACTACAAATCCCATCATGCATTTCAAAATGGACGGGGCGTGTGTTAAACTCCGCGCCTGCGTAGCACTCACGGGACGGAAGGACAATCCCAACCGCTTTTATATAGAAGGATTTCCTCTGAATATTCAATGGCTTATCATCTGAAACTAGCTCATGTCTAATGTTTGTTAGTGCTAAATAGTATACACCTCTCATGAGACTAATCAAGAAAAAGTTGTTACAGAAAATGATTGGATGAATGTGTCTGATATAATGCTGAAATAAAAAAATAAATAAATATAATAAATAATAATGTGACATGAACCTCAAACAAACATGCATTCATGAAGAAATTGATATTAACATTGGTATTTATAACTTTTTCTATTTGCCACAAAACATGTAATCCAAGGTTGTAAGAAGCACCTAGGTTAAAAATGAACAGAATAAAAACAACCTACCCAACTTCCCTCATCTCTCATCTATATCTGTCTCGGAAGGTGGATACTGGTCAGTGTTCATGATCCAGACAGCATCTCCAAAGTATTTAAACAAATCTCAGGTAACCTTAATTATCTCAGATAATAAAGGGAATGGGATCTTTCAAGTACAATTTTAGATGACTGTCAGCAATTCACAAGTTCCTTTATTTCAGTATGCACCAAGCCACTATAATTCATCTACAAATTTTCATCATTCACGTTATCTCTTTTAAAATTGCCCAGAGTGTATCCAGTTTAAGATCCAAACTGTTAGTGATGTCATGAAGCACCTACGTTCCTAGGTCACATATGTTGGGAATGTTCTACACTTAAACATGTTTAGTCAACACCTTTTGAATATCTGTGTGTAAACGGTTTGGATATAAAATGTCATAAAAGTAATTTCCTACACCACACTATTGAAAACTTATTTTGCTCAACTGGAGAAAACTTTAGCCACCCAATTGCTGTTTTGTATTTTTCAAGTTGGAGCAAATCAAATTCTCTTTGCAAGCATCAATTCAATTTTTCTTTCAGAAGTTGGCTTGAGTTCCTAATGTAATTCTAAAGTAACGATGCCAGGCCTGTGCTGTGCTGAACCTTTTTATTTATTTTATTTGGTGTTTTAGTCTATATAAAAAACATAGAATTGTGCTTGTTATGTTCTTTTTATTTGATTGTGTTTGTTGTTTTAAAAAAATAAAATATTAACAAAAAGTAATAGAATAATTTGAACATGTGAAGTTGGAATTGTAATTTCCAGTTCACGCTCAGTTTACTTGCATATGCTGTACTATACATTTCCTTATAAGTGTCACAAAAAGGGACTCCAGACATCATACAAAGGTTTGGTGCAGCCACCCATATATTGTGATTCTGGCTGCAAACAATTCAGAAATAGCACTGGGTAGTTTATACAACTGAGTCCAAAACAGAACTGTCCTCCAGAGGAAGGGAGTGAGGTTTTATAGGGAATTTTGCGGAAGTGATGTCCTCCTCGGGGCTGGGACAGGAAATGATGTCTTCTGAGCTGAGGCGGAAGTGACGTCTTCGTGGGCTTCAGAACCTGGTGGGATTTCCCGGGAAAGGTCTGCAGGGAACTGAGAAAGAGAGTCAGCGCACCACGCCTCCCCCGGTCGGATGTGTTGTTACAATTATTTAAGCCCTTTAGCTGCCTCCTACTCGCACGTGCGTGACATAAGCAAACAGCATATTGTAATTAATCCATTTGTTACTCCCTCCCCCCAACACCCCAAGAAAGCCAGAATTCCCTAAATTACAACTGGTAAAATTGACTATTTGTGATGTTTAAAGATTAATTTTCTCAGTTCTTCACCTGTGATTACTTTATGCAAAAGAATAATAATTTACTTTATGGTCATGTGAACTGCACTGAACTGGACTCTTAAATCTGGTTATGTAGCAGGGAAAGACCTTTAGGAGGCCAACACTAATCAGGTTCTTTATTGCAGACCTGAGTCAAACTATAAGTCGATTCTA
The DNA here is from genome assembly GCF_016835505.1 of Polypterus senegalus. Lineage (NCBI taxonomy): Eukaryota > Metazoa > Chordata > Cladistia > Polypteriformes > Polypteridae > Polypterus > Polypterus senegalus. The sequence continues at coordinate 170,410,917 of NC_053154.1, forward strand.
GTCCAATCTTGTCTTTCCTGCAAGGTTTTCAGTGTAACTGGCCAGATAGATTTAATAATATGTAAATTTCTGAACACTTAAAGCATTTTTTTGTCCAGATTTGGAGTTTGCCTTTTTTTTCTTAATACTTACTTTGTTTTCATTTTCTATGTTGTGCTTACAGTAAATAGTAATCTGTAGTTAACTATACACCCACTTGCACCTTATTCACTTTAGGTTCTCCTGGAATGAAGATTTATATTGATCCCTTCACCTATGAGGACCCCAATGAGGCTGTCCGTGAATTTGCCAAAGAGATTGATGTGTCTTGTGTGAAAATCGAAGAAGTCATTGGTGCAGGTAAGTCTTCCAAAGAAAGAGCTGGCTTAATATGAATATAACTTATTTAAATTCCAGTCATTTTTTTGAAGAAGAAAAAAATTCCAAATATCCATGACTGATTGCATTTGCATAGCTGCTTCAATTTATACTTAACAGTATTTTGAGAGTATAAACAAAGCAGTAGGATTTGAACAAAATAAATCCTTGTCCTTTTAATGTTACTTAAAGTTGTGTGGACACAATAGTATGTTTAAGGGCACAGCAACAACAACAGGCTGAAAATCTCTTTAAATTATACACTTTTGTAACAGTAATCCTGCAGCAATTTTTTTCTTACCAAAGAAAGAGTAATGCAAAATTAAAAATAATTTTGTAATGTAAGAAAAAACAATAAACTCCATCCGTCCATCTATTATCCAACCTGCTACATCCTAACTACAGGGTCACGGGGGTCTGGTGGAGCCAATCCCAGCCAACACAGGGCGCAAGGCAGGAAACAAACTCCGGACAGGACACCAGCCCACCGCAGACAATAAACTCTCTAATGTTAAATTAAGTGATTATATCTAGCATTTTCATATAAAGGGGGAGTAAGGCAAAATCAAAAAGCTTTTACTCCCCATCCATCTCATCTAAAAGTTTATTTCTCTTTCCGAAGAACTGCTACTGTTCTCCAAATTGTGAGTACCAAACCTTCTAGATTAAAGTGCTACTCTTCTCACTTGATGATTTGTGTATATGTATGTTACATAAAGGAAATATGACATTAACCCACTACATTAAGTCATAGGGACAGCACACACCTTCTGTTAAAACTCTGTATCTGCAGTGGTTAACATAAAGACCAATGGATTGACAAATTTAGCAAATGGGCAATTGAAACATAAAGAGACATGAAGGAGTAAGGAACTCAGTGGATAAAATTCAAAATGTACAAGAGCCAAGGTAGGTAGGTAAGTACATTCTGTAACAAAAGGCTTGGGATCCTGCCCAGCTGGGATACTTTGAAGGACTGGGAGATGGACAATACCTCCCCTGGGCCACGAGAGGGCGGTCGCCCTAGTCTGCATCAGGGCTACGGGATCAGAGCTTAGAAGCTCAACCCTGTTGGGGCCCATGGTCACCGCCAGGGGTGCCTGGAGTATTGTGGAGCCCTGGATTGCAGCACTTCCATCACACTCAGAAGTGCTACTGGAAGAAATTCCAGGCACACCCGGAGTGCCTCCTGGTGCTTGTGCAGCACTTCTGCCACACCAGGAAGTGCTGCTGGAAGAGCATCACAAAGCACCTGGAGCACATTTGGGGCATTATAAAAGGGGCCACGTCACTCCATTAGTTGAGCTGGAGTTGGTTGGAAGAGGATGGAGCTTGTGTGTGGAGGAGTGAAGGCGGCAGAAAGAGAAGAAGAGAGAGAAAAAAATGACTGAGACTGGCTGTTTAGAGCATTGTGACGTGCTGTATATTACAGTGAAAATAATAAACATTTGTGATTTTGGGCATTTGGTGTCTGTCTGTCTGTGTTAGGTGCTGATTCTCCACAATACATGCTTACATACAATAGACAGATAGAAAGAATTTATTGATCTTTATTAATCAATAATCAAATGTTTCATTTACAATAACAAAAGTAAAGCAAACAAAGAGAACCCCAACTCATCCCCCAAAAAATAGTTAATTCTTATGTCAAATAAATCAATTAATTATCTTTAAGTTTATAAATTGCTCATGAACACACCATTTTTCCTTAAAAGAATTCACATTTGCAGTCATTCTATAGTATTTATTTTCCAAAAAAAACCCTGGCTTTTATAAGTCCATGAAATCTTTTTATCATGTCACTTTGTTTGTTTGACTTCACTTTCTCTTTTCTGGATTTATAAATGGCCAGTTTGGCCTGTCCAGTAAGGAAATTACCAATCATACATTCATCTTGATTATTCTTATTTCCATTAATACCATAAATAAATACACAATAATTAAAAGACAAGTCAAGAACACTAAAAACAGAGGTAAGAACTTTTAAAAGAGGTCAAAGTATAGAACAGAAGAGAAAACATTTGTCTGTGACTGAAGAATCAAGTAGTGAGACATATGAGTTAACAGCAATGAGGCCATGCAGCACATGCTATTGCAAATTGCTAGTTCTTTTGTTCAATGGTGGTCTATTTAAGTTCTGCCAAGCTGGCCCCGGTGTCTCTGCTTTCTCCATATCTGATCCTCCAGGGTGTATCTGGTGTTGTGCTCAGTGGTTCCCAGTGACATGCCAGCACACATAGTCTGTAGCACTTTTTCCCCAAAGTACTGTCTAATGAAGTCGGTCTATTCTGTAGATGATGTGCATGCATGACCTCAGTATCCTCAGGTTCCAAACCAGCCGGTACCACAGTCACATCAGGAAAGCCTTCAGTGGCCATCTCTGCCCCTGAGGAGTTTCCCAATAAGACATTTTGCATTACCAGGATGGTTGGAATGGATTTTTTGTAGCAGCTGGTTAGCCTGTCTCAGTAAGTGAAGTTTCAACACCACCACCATCTATCAGGAGGTGGACCTGGATCATTGTAGAGTTCCTTAATAATGATTGGACTCTTACAGGCTGTGTGACTTTGAGGTCCAGGATTGGGTATTCCACAACACACTGGCAGAGCTCCAGTCAACGCAATGCTCAAGAAGATTCCAAGCTCTGAGTAGACTGCTATAGAAAGGAAGAAAGTCAGAAGCTGACAGCTGTCTGTTGTCCATTAAAAAAGTGCCTTGTTGATATTTTGCTTTTCTACTTGTCATAACAAGACGCAGGCAAGTGGCCTCCAAGACAGGTCTGTCAGATAATATAACAGTTTTTACAAAGCTTGCAACCAGAAATTAAGTCCTTGTCCTCCTTTATATAAAGGTAAATATAGCACACACTGTCTCATCTAATGCCTTTCATTCCAGAAAAATTCAGGAGTTGTCTCTGAATACTAAACAAGAGTTCAAGAGGAGGTCCAAGACACATCAATTTATTCCTCATTGCTGAGGCTACTAAGTTAATAATCAAAGTCTTTCCTCTGTATGACAGCTGCAGTAAAAGCCATTTCCAACCCCTCAAGTGACTTTTCACATTGTCCAGCACTCCTTCCCAGTTCCTTTTCTCAAAAACCTCATCCCCAAGGTAAATGCCAAGATATTTCAGGCCTCCTTTTGTCCACTGGAGTCCCAAAGGCAATTTAGCTAGAATCTCACTCCATTCCCCTATCAATACTGTTGAGCTCCTCTTCCAATTTGCCCTTGCCGATGACACCCTCTGAAAGTTTTCTAAAACAGACACCATGCCATCAACATTTGTTTGGCTGGCAATGAGAACCATGATGTCATCTGCATATGCCACTGTCCGAAATTGCAAGGGGCACCCCGGAACAGACAAACCTCCCACTACTCTTTTTAATTCCCTTAACAAGGGTTCAATAGCCAGTGAATACAACATACCCACCAAAGAACAGCCCTGTCTGATCCCTGGACCCTACTCTAAATGGAGAACAAAGACCTCCATTTAACTTCAGAACATTTTGAATGTCATTGTAGAGCAACTGTACCATTGAAACAAACATATTTAAATCCAAAGGCCTCACGAACCGCCCACAAATAGTCATGATCCACCCTATCAAATGCTTTCTCCTGATTAAGAGAAATGAGCCCAACCTTCAGACCAAGAAGGTAGATATATGCATAATTTCTCTGATTAGAAAGATGTTGTCATGTATGGATCTTTTGGGTACACAATAGGTCTGAAATGGATGAATCAAATAGGCCATCACTTCTTTCAGTCTAATTGCCAGAGATTTAGAGATGATTTTATAGTCTGTGCGGAGTGTTGCCAAGGTCCTCCAGGTCTTTATGTCACTTAAGTCTCCAGATTTGGGCAAAAGAGTGACCACTACTCTGCAACAACTCGTGGGCATCAGTCCCATGTCCACACTCTACTGGAATACAGCCAAAAGGTCAGGTCACAAAACATCCCAGAATGTTTCATAAAATGTGACTGGAATTCCATCAATTCCTGCAGCCTTCCCTTTATTTAAACTCTTTATGGTAACCTTCTGCTCCTGAAGAGATATATCTTTGTTTAATTTGGGTAGAAGTTCATCAGGAACTTTGGACAAATCTTCAAAAAAAAGGAGAACTCTGTTTAGGCTTCCCCAGCAATTCTTTAGAGAAGAGCTCAGAATAAAAGTTCACTGCCCTTGAATGAATTTGACCTATTTCTCTCAGTTCTAGACCTTCTTGTGATCTTAAACAGTGGATCGTTCAGCTCTGACCCTGTTTCCTTTACAGTCCAAAAAAGGACTTAGTTGATGCATCTGACTCTGTTTCTGCCACTACTCCTTGAACTTTATAAACCAGCAGATCAGACAAAGCCACCTCTTCCTCCTTAACTGTTCCAGTCCATATTCAGAACAGGCAGAAGCCATGTTTTTCTGGAGCTCTGCAATCTCTTCCTCTAAAAGAACCATTGTTGACAGAACTGGCAATTTGCATTTTTCCTACATCCCACCATTGCCTCAGAGATAAACAATTCCCAACTTGCCTCCACCAATGTGTCCAGAAAAAGATTAAACTGTTTTTAAAATGCAGGTCATATAAAAATTGAGTGTGAAAATGATAATGGGAGCTTTTATGCTTTAAATTAGGCAATATAAAATCACAAATAATAAACTGTGATTGGAAAGGGCCGTGGGGGTTAAAAAGCAGGAACTAAAAAGACTAAAATGATGTTTAAAAGTGTACAGCCTGTCCAGTCTGGCCAGAGAGAGAGAGAGAGAGGTGTCCCTAACCTGCACCCATGTATACTGTCTGGTGCCCCCATTCATTGCCCTCCAGATGTCCTGCAGCTCATATTGTTCACATAGAATGCGCAGTGCCCGAGCAGATGACAGATGAGGCTCCAAATGGTTCCTGTCTAATTCGTCATTTAATGTACAGTTAAAATTCCCCCGTAGATCACATGGTCATCACTAGTTAATTGTGATAATGTGCTGTTTAACAGTGCAAAACATTTCAGTCTTTATTTTCCATCAGTTGATGCATATACGTTTATAAAAAATAACCAACAATTTTCAAGTTTCATTTTAACTACTAGCAGATGGCCCTTCACCACCTCAGTTGCTGACACAGAGACAGGATTCAAATGTTTGGCAAGGAGGATTGCCACCCCAAAACACCGAGTCGTGCCATGGCTAAAATACACGTCCCCGCCCCAGGTCCTCATCCACTGACACTCTAAGCTGGCATCACTATGTATCTTCTGTAGAAAAGCCACTGCCAGGTGCTTCTCCCGCAGGAACACGCACAGCGCCTCCCACTTTACCACATCCTTGGACCCATTAGTATTGAATGTACAGTCCTAAGCCTGTTCATTTTAGTTGGAGAGAAAGGAACACTCAGAAGACAACAGACAATAAACAATCGGAGAGAAAGAGAAGTGACTTCCTGCTCCATCGTGTATCCTTATTAGCTAACAAATCCTCACCGCTTTTGGGAGCCGAGAAGTCTTCCGACTCCATCACTATCTCACCTTGAGCTGCAGAGGGGTCTTGTTGAGATGGGCGTTTCTTTGCAACAGTCTCTGACTCTTCTTGTCTGACTCTCTTCAATATAGTAGGATCTTTAAACCTCTCATCTTTCTCTGTGAACGTCATGTCCACCTCGCCCCACACGCTCTCTACAGCCAACAAGCAAGCTTCCACAACCAAACTTGTTATTTCAGTTTCATTACTAGCTACCAAAACTTCACCGGTAGCTTTTTCCTGCTGTTCTGTGCTTTCATGTTTATCAGTTTAACTGGCTGTCCTTCTGATCCCTAGCCTGCGTGCTCACTTTACCGCTTTCTTTACCTTTATCAGGTATATTGGCTGTAGGTGCCTCTGCTGCCTTTTCTCCTGTAGCACATAGCCAAGGGCCTTTATCTGTTCGTTATCTTCTTCATTACTGCCTGGACAGCTTTTTGTGACTTCCCAGGGTTACAACACTTAAAACATTTTATTGGCTCTGATGAAACAAAAATGCTATATTCAAAGCTGTCCATTCTAACCTTAGGGCCACATTAAGCTCTTTATTAATCGCACTAGATATCTATCATCAGCACTTGTCTTCAAAAAGAAAGAATGTACTTTAAACACGGATCTTTACATCCCAATGGTATTTGTTTAATTTTTGACACAACTTGACCATACCTGCCTAGTTCTTTTTCCAAAGCCGCATTAGAAATAAAAGGTGGAACATTTGATAAGGTGATCCTTTTAGCTGGGACAGATAATGGCAAAACCAATACAAGAGAATCATGGATAATTATGCCCTCCTCCACAAGTGCGTTTACCAACTCAGTGGAGTCTAAATACACAACGAACGCACTGCTCATGCGCAAAGCATATTTGATGTGTTCACAGCCCACTACCCGACCCACCGCCAATACGCATTCCTCCAGGGAGCATGAAAAGCCTGGGGCAATCTTAACACCATTTCAGCAAGTAAGTGACTCAAAATCTTCCCTGCAGGAACCGGCAATCACCAAGGAGGTCATGCTGGCCACCCTCAGGACACTCAAGTGCCCAAACCCTCAAAGAGGTAACAAAAAGAACACAGTAAAGGAAAAATTAATGAAATAAAGATAGAAAAGGAAAGGGCACTTGTGCAAGGCTATGTCCACTCACAGAAAGAAAGAAAGAAAGAAAGAAAGAAAGAAAGAAAGAAAGAAAGAAAGAAAGAAAGAAAGAAAGCTGAATACACAAATAAGTAGATATTTAAGTAAATAAACAAATAATTAAATATACACACATCAGTCTGAACAGACACTATAGGATGGTCCAGATCTAATTATGCAATTTTCATTACACTATAACTTATTAAGTTTATTACATAGAAAACTTCTGGCTTGGCTGTCACAGTAACACATTATGCAGACATATACACTCACCTAAAGGATTATTAGGAACACCTGTTCAATTTCTCATTAATGCAATTATCTAATCAGCCAATCACATGGCAGTTGCTTCAATGCATTTAAGGGTGTGGTTCTGGTCAAGACAATCTCCTGAACTCCAAACTGAATGTCAGAATGGGAAAGAAAGGTGATTTAAGCAATTTTGAGCGTGGCATGGTTGTTGGTGCCAGACGGGCCGGTCTGAGTATTTCAGAATCTGCTCAGTTACTGGGATTTTCATGCACAACCATTTCTAGGGTTTACAAAGGATGGTGTGAAAAAGGAAAACCATCCAGTATGCGGCAGTCCTGTGGGCGAAAATGCCTTGTTGATGCTAGAGGTCAGAGGAGAATGGGCCGACTGTTTCAAGCTGATCGAAGAGCAACTTTGACTGAAATAACCACTCGTTACAACCGAGGTATGCAGCAAAGCATTTGTGAAGCCACAACACGCACAACCTTGAGGCAGATGGGCTACAACAGCAGAAGACCCCACCGGGTACCACTCATCTCCACTACAAATAGGAAAAAGAGGCTACAATTTGCACGAGCTCACCAAAATTGGACAGTTGAAGACTGGAAAAATGTTGCCTGGTCTGATGAATCTCGATTTCTGTTGAGACATTCAAATGGTAGAGTCAGAATTTGGTGTAAACAGAATGAGAACATGGATCCATCATGCCTTGTTACCACTGTGCAGGCTGGTGGTGGTGGTGTAATGGTGTGGGGGATGTTTTCTTGGCACACTTTAGGCCCCTTAGTGCCATTTGGGCATCGTTTAAATGCCACGGGCTACCTGAGCATTGTTTCTGACCATGTCCATCCCTTCATGACCACCATGTACACATCCTCTGATGGCTACTTCCAGCAGGATAATGCACCATGTCACAAAGCTCGAATCATTTCAAATTGGTTTCTTGAACATGACAATGAGTTCACTGTACTAAAATGGCCCCCACAGTCACCAGATCCCAACCCAATAGAGCATCTTTGGGATGTGGAGGAACGGGAGCTTCGTGCCCTGGATGTGCATCCCACAAATCTCCATCAACTGCAAGATGCTATCCTATCAATATGGGCCAACATTTCTAAAGAATGCTTTCAGCACCTTGTTGAATCAATGCCACGTAGAATTAAGGCAGTTCTGAAGGCGAAAGGGGGTCAAACACCGTATTAGTATGGTGTTCCTAATAATCCTTTAGGTGAGTGTAGTTGTTCATATAAAGGAGCCCCAGGAGCATTTCCTGACACACTTCTGCTCAATAATTTGTTGGCTGAAAGTCCTCAGTGTTAGTGTGTCAGAGAGAGGATGTGCAGAATCATTCATAATATCACACAGTGTTGTTCTAATTCCATCCTTCGCTACTACCTCAATGGGATACAGAGTGTGTCCTATAACTGAGCTGCCTTTTTATCAGCTTGTTAATTCAGTGGGCGTCTCTTGAAGTGGTGTTTCCAGCCCATCGCAGAGTTATAGAACATGTGAAGGATGTCACTTCCCACATTAAAGGAGTGTAGTCTCCTAAGGAAAAATAGCCTACTCTGCTCTTTCTTATATAGTTCCTCTGTGTTTTGAGACCAGACTAACTTGTCATTAATGTGGGCACCCAAGTAAATGTAGGAGTGGGCCACCTCTACATTCACTCCACTCCTGGAATAGTGATCATGCATAGAGGTTCTTTAATGTGGTGAAAGTCAATAACCAGATCTGTGGTTTTGTTCCAAGTTAAGTTCTTTTTCAAGTGGACAAACAAGTCCAAACCACAAAGCACACTACTCATTTACTGGTAGAATCTGCCCTCACAGCCATTCCAGTTGAAACTCTTTTACTGTGTATCTAATGTATCTGATAAAAGTTTTGGATCCTGGAAAATGCTATGTATGTTATAATGTATTCCTTGAAATGAAATGGAAGTCAGATTCATAATTAGCTTCATTTATCACTTTTATCATTTATACTTGTCATGACTTTTATTACCAAACAATAAGGGGAGCACAGTCGTGTTGAATGACTGTAGTGTAATAAGATACTGAAACACCTCAGGAAAAAGTATTTATTACCTTTTCGTTTTTTTATTTGTTTCAAAACAGAATCCTGTTAAAATGAAAGTAATGTTCTATAAATCCTTCAAAGTAAATTATACATAATAAGCTTTTTGCCTTTTCTATGGCATACACTAATAACCCATCTTACAGTCAAATGTCTTTAGAAGTTCTATAGTTTATTGAATGGAGCCAATCTGTAAGCAAATGAGGTGTCTGTTATGTGTTAAGGTTATTTCTTCTATTTTTAGACATCCCATAGATTGTTAGTATAACTCCTAAAAAAACAACACACCATGACGTCAAAAAAAACTTTCACATTGAGGTTGGAAAGCACTAAATTGTTTCCCTTAAACATATTAGTCATGGAAGCTACGAAGAAACTCTGGCTGTAGCAGTTATGTGCTACATTGAGGAGTGACAAAGAAAAGACATTCTTTAAAACACTCTATCAAATGGCATGTATCATTTGACAAAATTCACATGGGTGATGATTCCACAGATGAAACGTGATTCTTCTGAAAAGATTAAATCAATATTTTTGAGCTCTTTGGTAAACAGTATGTTTGACACAAGCACAAACATATGTCTTTTGAGAAGTATGGTGGTGGATGCATCTTGCAGCAGAGATGCATTTTACCCGAATGTCATGGGCTTGTAACACTTGTTATGATTAGATTAAATGGAACAAGCAAAATATAATGGACTACTGGAAGAGAATCATCTGATACAGGCAAGACACCAAGGACATCAGAAAAGATCCATTTTGGAAGATAAATCCTGAATGACTCGTTGTTCCAATTTCTAACAATGCTGCCTCTTCCAAATATTGAAGAAAAAAAAAATGGATGAAACCTATGAAACAATAGTTATTATTTTTTATTTATTTATTTGGAAAGATGGATCAAACATTGTTTTCACAATGACATCAATAATAATGAATAAGTCTGTTTCATCATGAGCATAGTGTGACAGAAAAATATCAGAAAGTCCAAGGTGCTGTATACAGTATATTGGAGATGTGTATATTGTAAATGTTGGAATTTTGTCCATTAAAATGCTATAATTGGTTCTTGATATGTGTTTTTGATAGCTACTCAACACCAGAAGGTAGTGACATGTTTTTCCATTATAAAATAGTTTATTTTTTACCTGTTAACACTTCATAACATATGGAAATGTATTAAACTAACCCTTTTCTACATGTGTATGGAATCTCCACATTTGGTTGAGTAACTTGGTTAGTAAGATGCTGCAGATGTTCTACCAGACGGTTGTGGAGAGTGCCCTCTTCTACGCGGTGGTGTGCTGGGGTGGCAGCATAAAGATGAAAGATGCCTCACGCCTGGACAAACTTGTTAAGAAGGCAGGCTCCATTGTAGGATTAAAGTTGGACAGTTTAACATCTGTGGCAGAGCGACGGGCACTAAGCAAACTCCTGTCAATCATGAAGAATCCACTGCATCCACTTAACAGGATCATCTCCAGGCAGAGGAGTAGCTTCAGTGACAGACTTTTGTCACTGTCCTGTTCCACTGACAGACTGAGGAGATCGTTCCTCCCCCACACTATGCGACTCTTCAATTCCACCCGGGGGAGTAAATGCGAACATTAATTTTATTTTAATTCTTTTCATTTTTATTACTATTTAATTTAATATTGTTTCTTTGTATCAGTATACTGCTGCTGGATTATGTGAATTTCCCCTTGGGATTAATAAAGTATCTATCTATCTATCTATCTATCTATCTAACATCTATCCCAAACATAGGCTCTATAAAACTACTGGAAAATAATTCAATAATAATAACCTATGATTTCTCTGCTTTGGTCTGTTTGTGCCTCAGGGGAGTTTGGGGAAGTGTACAAAGGCCGTCTGAAGCTGCCAGGAAAGAGGGAGATCTATGTGGCCATCAAGACACTGAAGGCAGGCTACTCAGAAAAGCAGAGGCGAGACTTCCTTAGTGAAGCCAGCATCATGGGTCAGTTTGACCACCCAAACATTATTCGCTTAGAGGGTGTTGTCACCAAGAGTCGCCCTGTGATGATAATCACAGAATTTATGGAGAATGGAGCCCTTGATTCCTTCTTGAGGGTATGTTCTCCTTTAAATATTATTTTTGCTAATGGTGCATGTGTATCTCCATCTAACAATTTCATTAAGATAGGGCTATTTGCTGTAATTCTTCTTTTGGTTCTCATTGCTCATTTTTCTTATGAATATACTCTGTCTTCCTTATACTATTTAATGAAGTACATCAGACTGTCAATATTCTTCTAAGACTGGAAACAATGTCATGCCTGCCTGGATGTCACTATTGCAACTATAAAAAAGTAACTGTCCTCCTGTCATTATTGGATCAAGCTAAGTTCTTTTAACCTGTGTTCCTAATTTATATCTAAGGTATTATTTGTGTCTGTTTCTAAGGATGTTAACCTAAACGCAGCTTCTTTTCCTAGCTCCTGTTTTGGACATTTGAAACAGAATAATTCTTAAGATCATGTGCATGAGACGACCACCCCCTCATTAAAAAAAAAGAATGTTTATGTTAATATGTAGAATGGCTTCCTGCTTTTGCCATAATGTTAGTTCCAGAAAATAAGTGATTGTTTCAACAACAATTTGAAAAATATAATACAGTTTGTGACAGAATAAATTCTAAGCCTGTATGCACCTGTCCCACACTGAACACTATTTTCCATTTCGTGTTTGCATCACAGCAAAGCATTCTGTCATTTTTCAGTGGATCAAAGGCACATTTAAATCTCACCTTAAACAAATAAAAAACATGTGCTTCTTTCTCATATCCTAAAACAGTTTGACGGAATATAAGCTACATAGGTCTTGTCCTTCCCTACTTGCCACTTGTATTAAAGGGATAAAGTTTAAAAGTGGGATAATAAATTCCAGGAGACAACTTCTCTCTAAAGTAGGTTACACCGAATGGGAAGTAGGGCAGGCAGCCTTGCCATTGTCAGTGAAAGGTGTTAAAATGACTGAAATGGAGCAGCAATTCAGGCAATCGTTCACTTTCCAATTTAAAGCTGAAAGAGCATCAGGCGAATTGCATTCTGATGTCAGTGAAATGCTTTCCCTAAGGAAGCAGGGCAGCAAGCTTGTTAAACCGAGAATGTGTACCCCTCTGGGGTCTGACCTAAAATAAGACCTTTATAGGCTCTGCTGCACTCACTTGGTCATTTCATAGCTACGCATCATAAGCATGAATTCTCATTTTGTGGCTTACCATCTCAAGAGCACAGTCATCTAAGAAATACTGAAGACATATAATGGTGTAACTGAATAGAAAATTGGTAATAAGTAAGGTGTGGTTGGAGACCATTAAAAGAGTAGTTTCTGTTTACCATGTAACTTTTTGTTAATAATTAATAAAGACAACAATTCTAGAATTAATGTTTCACTTAAAGCATAAACCATATCAATTTTTGTACACTGATGTTTTGTGTTTGTCTGTGTGTGTGGGTGTGTGTTTATGCTCAGTATTCCCCCTTTTTTAGCCTTTTATTATTATTTTTAGATAGAGCAATAGTAAAATTTACAATCTACAGATGACATACAGGCATGACATACTGGAATGGTGCTAAGTCCTGGTGCCCCATACATGAAGCCTGTGCACTGCCGATGTGGAGTATGCATGCTATTCACATGACACCATAGCTACTCTCATTTCCACCCACATTCTAAAGATGTGCAGTCTCGGCTCACTGGTTACTCCAAACTGTCGTAGTATGTGTTTGTTGATGTGTTGTGTGCATGTGTGTGTGCAAGTGAATATGCACTGCAATATACTAACACTGCATTCATAGATTGCTCCTGGCTTGCACCTAGTGTTGGATGCATTGTCTCCAGCCCACCACAATAATACTTTGGAATAAGTAGGTTTGAAAAATTGATGATGGTTCAGTAGAGCAAATAAAAAGGACTTTGAACATTTATTTCATTATAAAGCTGACCAGTCCAGAAAAGCCCTTTAACTGAGCTGTTGCACCCACTGTTAATAATGAATGATGCTAATAAAGGACAATGCACATCATTAAGTGTTCCAATATGCTCCTAGGATCACTAATCTTGTTTTATGATTTGTGATATAAAAGAATAGTATAGTAAAATGTGTGAAGTAGTTTAGAAAATTACCTTTATGTCAATAAAGTTTTTGAAATTTTGGCATATTTTTCTCATACTAGAATACAAGCATGCATGAGTTTAATACTGGGTTAGGGTGGTACTTGTAAGTCACATAGCACCTTTCCTGAAATTCATGGTCTTGCCAGATTATAGCTTTCGTGGCAAATGCAGTTAAATTAATTTGAATCTACTCTTATAAAAGGTTGAAGTGGCAGGCAGTCTTTCAAAGAGATTTGTATGCTCTTCCACTAAACAGGGAAATATCAGCCTCTCCATAACAGGTGCAGTCAATTATACTCTTCCTGTTTTAAAGTATTTCAGTAGCCTCATCTGATTAGTTAGCATCAAATCACAAAACCAATCTTTTTTTTTCTTTTGCTGCCTCTTGACCTGTATCTCAGATGCAGCTTAGAGTTTGAGGTAGTACTTCCAGGATCTCTCCAACTTCATTTTAATAGTATAGAGTGGCAACAGTCTCACTAATCCACTGAAACTAAGCTATAAAAATAATGTACTGTACTTGACCATAGCGACATCTCAATAGTTACATTCTGCTGGGTTGTCTTTGATTGACTTTTACATATCTACTAGAACTGGTCACTTGTGCCTTGTCACAACTAAGACAGTAATAAATACTGCATAATTGTATTTGTTATTGTAAACATATCAAAATTTAGCAGGATTTGCTGAGTCATCGATGACGAATTACAAACCACTGTGGTTGTCCACTATTACTGCTCCGATATGATTGACAGAAGGTGCAGTATCACGAAGGTGTCATTGATTTCACCTAAGATGTACAATCTTACAGCAGCCTTAAATGATAATTGGCCACTGGGTATTAATAAAACAGCTTCAGCTTCAGAAAATCTGGATGAAGAAAGCAGTTGAGTATGTTTCTCAGCTGCAAGGCTTATACTTATGACCTTACAGTAACTTCATGTACTTTATACACATAAAGTCACAGCAAAAACATAGTTGTTCTAAACCACATATAAAAATGTAACCATTACAGCAGTTTCTAGTGGTCAGTAAGACTGTTCATCAATATCCAATTACAGTACACTATAGGGGTAATTATTGGGTTGTATCTTGAATTTTTAACATTTCAATAATGTCCACAGACCAGCATAGAATAATAAGATAAAAACAAAGCCAATTGGTCACTCATGGTGTGGAATTTTTGATTTGCCACTTGACGACATGTGTATCAGACCTCAATATGTGCGTCTTGGGAACTGTAGGTCTGACATTGTGTGCAGCAATACAGGGGCGCCGCAGGGGACTGTACTTTCTCCGGTCCTGTTCAATCTATATACATCAGACTTCCAAAATGACTCGGAGTCCTGCCACGTGCAAAAGTTCGCTGATGACACTGCTATTGTGGGCTGCGTCAGGAGTGAAAAGGAGGAGGAGTACAGAAAGCTAATCAAAGACTTTGTTAAATGGTGCGACTCAAACCACTTACACCTTAACACCAGCAAGACCAAGGAGCTGGTGGTGGATTTTAGGAGGCCTAGGCCCCTCATGGACCCTGTGATCATCAGAGGTGACTGTGTGCAGAGGGTGCAGACCTTTAAATATCTGGGAGTGCAGCTGGATGACAAATTGGACTGGACTGCCAATACTGATGCTCTATGTAAGAAAGGTCAGAGCAGACTATACTTTCTGAGAAGGTTGGCATCCTTCAACATCTGCAGTAAGATGCTGCAGATGTTCTACCAGACGGTTGTGGCGAGTGCCCTCTTCTACGCGGTGGTGTGCTGGGGTGGCAGCATAAAGATGTAAGACGCCTCACGCCTGGACAAACTTGTTAAGAAGGCAGGCTCCATTGTAGGATTAAAGTTGGACAGTTTAACATCTGTGGCAGAGCGACGGGCACTAAGCAAACTCCTGTCAATCATGAATAATCCACTGCATCCACTTAACAGTGTCATCTCCAGACAGAGGAGTAGCTTCAGTGACAGACTTTTGTCACTGTCCTGCTCCACTGACAGACTGAGGAGATCGTTCCTCCCCCACACTATGCGACTCTTCAATTCCACCCGGGGGAGTAAATGCGAACATTAATTTTATTTTAATTTTTTCATTTTTATTACTATTTAATTTAATATTGTTTCTTTGTATCAGTATACTGCTGCTGGATTATGTGAATTTCCCCTTGGGATTAATAAAGTATCTATCTATCTATCTATCTATCTATCTATCTATCTATCTATCTATCTATCTATCTATCTATCTATCTATCTATCTATCTATCTATCTATCTATCTATCATATGTGCAGAGAAAAAAGGAAATGGAACAACACGAAAGATGTGGACAAAGCGCTCCTACACCTTGCTTTTAAGCTCATACATTAAAACCATACAACCATAAATTTTGTATACATTATATCCATTACATGCAGTTTATAGAAAAAAATCATATAACTATTGCACAATGAGAACAGCAACAAGCCTTGGAATTAAATAAAAGGCTTTAATGAGCAACAAGAATCGGAGCCTAATTAAGCAACTGCTTGGAGTGAAATTGGTTGGCATTTGAGGTCCTGACTTAGTTGGTCTTCTGTTGGTTTACTCATGTCACATTTCTTTTCTGTTTGGGTGCCTTTTAAGGAAAGAAATGAAGCAATTCAGAGGAACAATGAAGAAATTTAGGGAAACAGATCTTAAAAAACAAGTCAATCAAAATTAATTCAAAAGAAAAATTAAGAAAAGGGTTAGAATGAAAACCTGAAAGCCACTGGGGCCCTCCAGGACTGGAGTTTGTGACCCCTGGTCAAGACAAATTTAACAAATCTAAGCAAAATTTGACCCCCACCAAAGAGAAAGAGAGAGGAGCCAGCAACTGAAGCTACTCTAGAAAAGAAGGGTATCCTTTTGCCTGAAATGGAAACTTATTCTAAAATGTTATTGATTAGATCCTGCCATATTTTTATAAAGTTTTGAACAGATACTCTAAGTCAGAATTTGATTTTTTCCAATTTCAAATAGTATAGAACATCAGTTACCTGCTGACTTGGGAGCAGTGGGATGGGATTCTTCCAGTTGAGCAAGATAAGTCTACATGCTAGTAGTGTACAGTACTAAAGTAAATTACAGTTTGTCCTTCTCCACTTTAAGGCCATCTGGGAGTACACCAAACACAGCTGTTAATGGGATAGGAGTGATTGTGTCACTGAGGCTGTCTGATAGGAATGCAAAGCTTTTTGTCCAAAATGTTGTTAACATGGTGCATGCCCAAAACATGTGGCCTAGTGAGTCTGGAGCTAGATTGCAACGTTCACATGTTAAATCTTGCCCTGGAAACATTTTGGACAGTTTTAAACGAGATAATTTCACTCGATAAAAGAGTTTAAGTTGAATGACTGAATGCTTTGCACATATAGAGCTCGAGTGTATTCTGTGTATGTCTGCCTTCCCCTCCTTTTCTGAAATATTGAGTGACGGATCCTTTGCCCAGTGTACTTTGGGGTCTTTGAAAGGAAGAGACTTTAAAATATTTATATAAATTGTAGAGATGCTGTCTGAGTTTTCAAGACTGATCAATAATTCTTCTGGAATAGAACAAGATCAAAGGTGAGGAAAATGGTGCAGGTTCTGTTTAGCAAAGTTTCTAGGTTGAAAGTAGTTGGAGTTGTGTTGATGAGTAAGTTGTATTTGAAGTGTAATTGTTCATAGAGACTTGTACCTAGGTAATGTCTTTACATCCTAAGTGTTTTAATCCTGGACATTCTCCAGACATTGAACAGTGTATATATTTGAGAAGGTGGAAAAAGGCAGTTGTTATCTAGAGGTGCAACAGATAAAAGTTTTTCTGTCTTAAAGTGCTTCCTACATTGGTTCCATATTCTGAGAAATGAAGGGTAATTGGATTTTTAGTGTAATGACAATAGTTTGTATTAACTGGGGCACAGAGCAGGGAATATGAAGGAGTACGGCAAGATTTTATTTCTATTGCAGACAAGGTTTGTGGATATTCATCAATTTTTGTTGATGTCCAAGTCTTTATAGCTTGTATATCTGCTACCCAGTAATAAAATTGAAAGTTGTGTGGGGTCATGCCCCCTTCTGCTTTAGTTCATTGTAGAGTCGTCCTTTGGATGCATGGGTGTTTCAAATTCCAACTAAATGAAGTTATGATTGAGTCTAATTTTTAAAAGAATGATTTGTTAATGTATATGGGATACTTTGGAATAGGAAGAGCAGATTGGGAAGGATGGTCATCTTAACAGTGTTAATTCTCCCTGCTAATGTACGGTGGATGGTAGACCATCTAGTCATGTCTTGTTTAATTTTTTTCCATGCAGACAGCAAACTTTTGTTCAAAAAGAGCTTTATATTTACTTGTAATTTGTACTACTAGATATTTAAACTGATCTGCTAAAATAAATGGGAAGGTGTCCAGTCAATATGATGTGATGGAGAATTCACTGGAAAAGCATGCTTTTATTCAAATTGATTTTAAGTCCAGATATCATTTGAAAATATGCTAATGCTTTTAGGACTGCTGGCACAGAATTTAGTGGGTCCAATATATACAGTACCATCTCATCTGCATATAGTGGTAATTTTTGCTCGAGTCCTTCTCTGAAAATCCCCTTTATCTCTGATGCATTTCAAAAGTATAGAGCCAAATTTTCAATGGCAATTGCAAAGGTGATAAGGGGCATCCTTGTTGAGTACCATGATCTACTTTGAAGTTATCTGAAATAATGTTGTTAATACAAACTGAGGCTTCTGGATTAGTATAAAGTAGTTTGATTCATGCACATATGTTAGGGTTGAACCCAAATTTATGCAATGTGGTGAATAGATAGTCCCATTCAATCATATGAAATGCTTTTTCTGCATCTAAAGATAATAAGATCTCTGTTGTGTTAGATATAATGGGTGAATATTGTAGTGGGGCCCTGTTATTCTTAGGAAAGATTGTATTTAATAGTTGGTGAAAAGTTTGAGGTATTTTTTTTTCTTTAACTTCTCTAAATGTTGCTAATAATAGTGCAACTAACTTATTTGAGAATTATTTATAAAATTCCACTGGATAGCCATCATGGCAGGCTGCTTTCCCACTTTGAAGTGAGTTTATAGGATCGAGTAATTCTGAAAGTATAAGAGGTTTATATAGAACCTCAGCACTAAGAGTATGTAGCTGTGGTATCTCTAATGAATCAAGAAACTCATTAGATTGTGTCTTATCTTCTTTAAACAGAGTAGAATATAAGAACTTATAGTACTTTCTAAATGTGTCATTTATATTTTTATGGTCAATAATTTCATTTTTGTCTGTGTTGGTAATTGCTGTTATTGCATTATGGACTTCCTGCTTGTGGATTTGTTGGGCTGAGATCCTATTGGCCCTTTCTGCATGTTCATAATAATGATGTCATGATTTAAAGATAAGCTGTTCCATTTCTTTAGTAGTCAAGAGGTTAAATTGTGATTGCAAAACCTGTCTTTTTCTATAGAGTGCCTCATTTGGAAACCTGGCATATTCTAGATCTATTCTATTAATTCAGATGTTTAACTCAAACGCCTTCTTGGTTTCCAGTTTACTTTTGTGAGAAAGATATGGAATAATCTGCCCTCTTAAAAATGCCTTCAGAATTTACCAGAGTATACCTAGTGAGACCTCTGAGGATGCATTTGTCTCAAGAAAATAATCTATTTGCTTGGATATGAATTCTGGTCTTATCACTTAATGACAGGGGATTAAGATGCCAGCTACGAGATGTGTAGGATGCTATAATTTAACACTAGAATCCCTACATTTACCCAGATTGTTATAGACATGGAACACACATGAAATGCATGTATTCCAAATAACGATATATTATTTACCCTATACAACCCAAGGCACCTCAGATAAAGAGAATTGAGCTGAGAGAACTTCAGCTGAGTCGGTGGGGAATGGGATAGCAGGCTTCTTGCTGCTTGCGCTGTTTGACAGATTTGCAAAATAAAGATGGTGATGACAAGATGCAAAGGAATTTAAGGTGGCCCGACATTACATCTTTTTTTGTAGGCTTCAGGGAGTGTAGTGTTAAGCTCCATGATCAGAGGGGCATGGTCAGAAATAACAATGGAGTCGCACTTACAAGATTTGATAGTGGGTAATGAATTATTGTCTATGAGGAAATAATCGATTCTTGAATAACAATGATGTACGGGTGAGAAGGAGTATGCTCTTAGGTTAGGATTTAAGAACCTTCATGGGTCAGATAAGTTAGGGTCCATTACAAACTGTCTAATTATCTTTGTAGTATTAGATGTTATCACCTTCGTATCTATGAGGATCTATCCAGGTCTGGATTTAAAACACAATTAAAGTCTCAGGCCATTATAATTTTGTGAGTAATCACATTAGGGATAGATGCAAATACATTTTGGAAGAAAGCTCCATCATCCACGTTAGGTACAAGGTTACAGAAAAATATTTAAAGAGGAAACATACCAAATTAACACAGGTACAGTGTAAAGCCATTTGTGGGTAACTACTTTGTCTATGCTCTAAGTATTCTGTCAGTCCTCATTTATGCTTCTCTTTTCTTTCCATCTCTTTAAGTCTCCTCTCATTCTTGGTATTGGCATTCAGTTACTTAATTTGGTCATGTCAGTAGAGAAACTATCTATGATAAACTGTTAATGATATAATTTAAACTCTTTGTGAATTTATATGATTTATTTTGGAAATCCCTCTTGCTGGCTCGCTCCAAGTATTAGTAGTAGGATGCTATAATTTCAGTGCATTGTAAATAACAAAAAAAGGTTGCCACTTGGGCTAGGGAAGTGCAAACACAAAAATGACTGTTCTATCACTTGCATTTCTCTCTGTACAGCAAAATGATGGCCAGTTCACAGTTATCCAGCTTGTGGGAATGATGCGAGGGATTGCTGCAGGGATGAAGTACCTTGCTGAGATGAATTATGTGCACAGAGACTTGGCTGCAAGAAACATTCTGGTGAACAGCAACCTTGTGTGCAAGGTGTCAGATTTTGGACTTTCACGATACCTCCAGGATGACACATCAGACCCCACATATACCAGTTCCTTGGTAAGTTGCTGAAGCTGAATTTCTAATGCAAGCCTATACATCAAATCAAAAATAATGGGTGGGTAAAGTTATTAAGAGTAATAATGTGGGGATATAATGGTAAAGAAATAGATAATACACTAAATTCTTGTTTTATTAAATTTGTACCAATGAACAATCCAGTAGAATGCAAAAAAGCAGAAATGTCCAGGACATATTAAATCATTTCAAGAGCACAGACGGTAATATTCCACACAGATGAAAGAAGCTAAAAGCCTAAAAATTGCCATGCTACTAGTATTGGAAGCTATACGTGAATTATTGGCTATATTTAATAATCCATAGCATTTATTTTCAGATGTCATTAAAAAATAGCAAAATAGATCAAATTTGGAGCCATAATTATCTTTAAAGTCAGATTTTCTACCTACAGAAGGGCAAGTGAAAAAGCACATTTTTCATAGCAGTTGAAGAAGTTCAAATAATGATCATAACAACTACGTTATACGTAGTATTAATAATACGTTATATTATGTCAAATGAAACTGAATTTTAGAATTTTGTAACCTGTCAACTGACTTTATTTCAGACCCTTGATGTTAATTTATTAAGTGTTTTAGTGAGCAACATCACATCTTTATAAATGCTGTGCTTTGCAAGTCATACTTTGGGGGGTGTTTTGCTCTAAAATCACTCCTTTTAGATTCAGTAGCAAAAGTGAAGGGGTTGTGGTTCGCTGGAGATTTTGGAATATCTGTTTTTGTTGATATAAATGACAAATCAAGACAAAACATGTCAGGCTTTTTCTACCATTTAAATGAAGTGAAAAAGGCATTGTTAAATTAAAAGTATATTAAAGATATGTGTGGAGCTTGTCTACAATAACCAAATTAACTGTTGCTCATTCAATTGCTATTTTCGGTACCTTTCATATCCTTAGAAGGACAACTTGCCAATGCCACACTAGAATGGTGCCTGTGTCACTGTGACAAGGTTTGGTTCTGAAGCTGTTCACTTAAATAACATAATGCTAACTCATACTGCTTCCTCAAGCTGACTCAGAGGTTCTGCTTTTCTTGTTTTCCCCTGCTACTGCAAGACTGCACACTGTTGCAGTATCTTTCTTTAGAAAAATAATTAAAAATAAAAAATAAACTTTTAATACTTTTAATACTCTGCCCACATAAGTAAGCATGAGTATAATTATAACTTAAAAAAAAAAACTTTGGCTGTCTGTACTGGCTCCTGTAACTTCAAGGGAAGTGGGCTTGGTGGTACTATAGGATAATGTGAATTAGTATCCCAGAATTACTACAAGATGGTCCTGCTCCCAAGATTGATTAGTAGGAAATTCTGCATGTTGCCCCAGGTGGATTTAAAGGGCTGATTATATCAGAACCCCAATGAGCTCATTGCATTCTTAAGGACTCCTCTCATCCAGCCAACAAACTCTTCCAGCTCCTCCCCTCCAGAAGGCGCTACAGGAGCCTTCCGACTAAAACTAGCAGGTTTAGGAACAGCTTCTTCCCACAGCGGTCACACTTCTGAACTCAGTCCCCCGTTGAACCTTCACATCCACACACACTTAATCCTCTACACTACTCCTCCTCCCTTTCCTTGTACATACCTGTACATACCTCTGCACACACAGCACACCTGTACATTGTACATCATATATCATATGTCGTACATCTGTATATATTACAATACTCATAGTATTACAGCACATACATATCACATCTGTATATTGTACATCTGTGTATATATATAATAGTACTTATAGTATTACTGCACATACATAACACACTTGTATGTTGTACATCTGTATGTATGTATATATATATATATATATATATATATATATATATATATATATATATACTGCTCAAAAGAATTAAAGGAACACTTTTTAATCAGAGTATAGCATAAAGTCAATGAAACTTATGGGATATTAATCTGGTCAGTTAAGTAGCAGAGGGGTTGTTAATCAGTTTCAGCTGCTGTGGTGTTAATGAAATTAACAACAGATGCACTAGAGGGGCAACAATGAGATGACCCCCAAAACAGGAATGGTTTAACAGGTGGAGGCCACTGACATTTTCCCTCCTCATCTTTTCTGACTGTTTCTTCACTAGTTTTGCATTTGGCTACAGTCAGTGTCACTACTGGTAGCATGAGGCGATACCTGGACCCTACAGAGGTTGCACAGGTAGTCCAACTTCTCCAGGATGGCACATCAATACGTGTCATTGCCAGAAGGTTTGCTGTGTCTCCTGCACAGTCTCAAGGGCATGGAGGAGATTCTAGGAGACAAGCAGTTACTCTAGGAGAGCTGGAGAGGGCCATAGAAGGTCCATAACCCATCAGCAGGACCAGTATCTGCTCCTTTGGGCAAGGAGGAACAGGATGAGCACTGCCAGAGCCCTACAAAATGACCTCCAGCAGGCCACTGGTGTGAATGTCTCTGACCAAACAACCAGAAAGACTTCATGAGGGTGACCCAAGGGCCCCATGTCCTCTAATGGGCCCTGAGCTCACTGCCCAGCAGCATGCAGCTCGATTGGCATTCGCCATAGAATACCAGAATTGGCAGATGCACCACTGGTGCCCTGTGCTTTTACAGATGAGAGCAGGTTCACCCTGAGCACGTGACAGAAGTGAAAGGGTCTGGAGAAGCCATGGAGAACATTATGCTGCCTGTAACATCATTCAGCATGAGCAGTTTGGTGGTGGGTTAATGATTGTCTGGGGAGGCATATCCATGGAGGGTCACACAGACCGCTACAGGCTTGACAAAGGCACCTTGGCTGCCATTAGGTATCAGGATGAAATCCTTGGACCCATTGTCAGACCCTATGCTGGTACAGTGGCTCCTGGTGCACGACAATTCCTGGCCTCATGTGGTGAGAGTATGCAGGCAGTTCCTGGAGGATGAAGGAATTGATACCATTGACTGGCCACCACACTTTCCTGACCTAAATCCAATAGAACACCTCTGGGACATTATGTTTTGGTCCATCCAATGCCACCAGGTTGCACCTCAGACTGTCCAGGAGCTCAGTGATGCCCTGGTCCAGATCTGGGAGGAGATCCCCACAACACCATCTGTCATCTCATTAGAAGCATGCACCGATGTTGTCAGGCATGTATACAAGAACACAGGGGCCATACAAAGTGCTGCGTACAATTTTGAGTTGCTGCAATTAAATTTTGGCAAAATGGACTAGCCTGCCACATAATTTTTCACTCTGATTTTTGGGGCGTCTTTGAATTCAGGGCTCTGTAGGTTGATCATTTTCATTTCCATCAAGCGATGTGGCATCCTTTCGTTCCTAACACATTACCCAGTCTATATCAGTATAGATATCCAGGAGGATTTCTTTTTCCCATTGAGATCTGATGTGTTTTCAAAGTGTTCCTTTAATTTTTGAGCAGTTTATATATATATATATATATATATATATATATATATATATATATATATATATATATATATATATATAGTACTTATAGTATTATAGTACATACAAATACATGTATAGGTACATACATGTATATTGTACATCTGTATATTTGCCACCCGCATTTAGAACATCTGTATATCTATCTATCTATATCTATATATCTATTCCCATCTTCACTGTGCTCTTAACTGTACATATCGCATTTAACTGTACATATTGCATTTAACTGTACATAATATGCACATACTATATTTATTGCACTTCTGCTCTTTGCACTTCTGATTAGATGCTAAACTGAATCTTGTTGCCCTGTATTTATACATGTGTAATGACAATAAAGTTGAATCTAATCTAATCTAATCTATGAGTTAGAAGGTGAATTCATGCAAAGGTGAAAATGTAAGAGATACAATATTCGGATATCTTTTGGAGAGAGAATAAGAAAGTAAATTAAAGGGTTTTGAGCGGGGTGCTTTGCTGTGTTAGAGTCACACAAGTCAAAGGAAAGCAATGGCAGTGCCAATGTTTATTACCTGTCTACTTATTTAATGTATTTGTTTACCACTTAGCTTCTCCCCCTCCCTGTTCAATTACGTAAATGAAAAATATTTTTTTTACTACTGGCTGTGTTACACTTCCTCTGCAATTTTTATTTGTCTATACATTGCAGGACAGTGGTCATTTAGGCCAATAAGCGCCACACTGTCTGAAATGGAATAAAGTGCATGTGTGGTCACTAAAGAAATTCACTGCTGAAAAAAACTTTAGCTCCAAACTATCATTTTCTTAACTAAACTCAAAATGGTAAAGATGTTTACATACCTGTATTAAGTCCCAAAAATGCCTCCTAGAGTCACTTTCCTAATATTTCACTTAAGTGCGGTCACTAAAT
The DNA here is from genome assembly GCF_016835505.1 of Polypterus senegalus. NCBI lineage: Eukaryota > Metazoa > Chordata > Cladistia > Polypteriformes > Polypteridae > Polypterus > Polypterus senegalus. The sequence goes on from NC_053154.1 coordinate 170,435,770, forward strand.
AGAGTTCTCCAGAAGGAAAGATTTCTGAACAAAACATGCTGTTCCTTTGTAGAAATGGGGAATCAGTGCAATATTTGGAGGGCATAGGTTGCACACTGGACAAGCACGCATTCAGCTTTATATATTGGAAATACAAAGTTGTAAATTACATCATTTTTAACTAATTATCAGTTGGAATAAAGAGATGAGGTACGGAAATACGTTTTTTGATAAATATTGGTGTTTTGTCATTATTATATTGAATTAGGGAGAAATATAGGGTGGTCCAGATCTAATTATGCAATTTTCATTACGCTATAACTTATTAAGTTTATTACATAGAAAATCACTCAAAAAATCCTGGACCATCAAGAATTGTGCAAACTGACGACATGAAGAATCATCTTCACGCCGAACTGGAATTGACCCCGCATAAATCAAAGTCATCCAGACGATCTGGATTTGCATAATTAGATCTGGACCACCCTGTAAAGAAGAGCCCGGTCACAATGTAAAATTTGCATATTTACCTGTATGTCTCTATTTACCCATTTTCAGAAATTACTGTACCTATCCTAGTGACAGTACTGTGATATGAAAAATAATCTCCCTAGCTCCGAGTAAAGGTCAATCACAATGCACACCTACTGTACATTAACGTCTAACACTACTCACATTGATCCTATGTAGAATCATTACACTGCCTAGTAGGTGCAACTTTGGCATGTGGGAGGAAGACTGAGGGCTCACTGAGAACCGACAGATATGCAGGAGAATGTGCAAACTGCAAACAGTGATTAGGATTGAAATTGAACCTAGTACCCAGAGGTGTGCAACATCCATGTGAACTATAGCACTATCATGCCATCCTACAAATACTCAGTTGTTACCAAAAAAAGTACAGAAATCTTGGTTCATTAGTAATTACAACCTATAGCACAGGCTTTTCTCTGCTGTACAACTTGCCTCCATCTTAATAAAACAAGTTAAAAAATGTAAGCATGGCATGACTTTCAAGTGTATTGAAAGTTGAAACATTTTACAGTTTAAGTTACTTCATAGAGTCATTTATCACATTTTTGTATATTAAATATTTTTGCAACAGTGAATCATATTTAAAAATTACATTGATAAAAGAATGCAATTACCTGTGTTAGCAGACTGCATTAAATATGCACTTTACAATATCATGTAGTCAAAAATGTAGCTCAAACAGGCTTATGGTGGCTGAAATGCTTTCAAAGGCAGCACATTCCAGTTCAAGTGATGTAAAAATTGAATAAATTGATGTCCTGCTGTTGTTTGGTAGGTGTTTGTTGCAGAGAGCCTATGGCTAATTGTACTTCAATTTTCTTAAACACAACTTTTTTAAAAGATGTGTCCAAAGAGTCAAAATCTGTTTGAGTCTAAAAGTAAAATTGTTAATTGATTTGGACCATGAAAGGGGATCAGGTCTGGTGCTTTGCAGACAAGTTTTAGTGTGAGAGAAATAGTGAATCATTATACTGTGTAGATAATGCAGTCTTGAAGTTATTTTTAATGTAACATACTATAAATACTGAGTACATGTTTATTAACTCCGTGCTTTTGGAGCTAAAGATACACAATTCATTTGCCCTTGTTTTAATTTTAAAGTTAACATGAGCTGATGTACAAGAGGTTTGAAAATTCTCCTCCCCTAATATTTGACTAACTTTTATTGTGGATCTGTTTTGTATTAGGAGAAATACGTAAGAGTGGAAAAGTCTATTATAAAAGTAGGAGTGACCTCTCTCAAGATAAATATGAAATAGTAAGCAATCCCTAACTGAAGTCACTTTGTTTAGGTAGACACGTTTTCAGATCACCAATGCTTTTCAGTAGGAGATTTTGAAATGTCAAAACTTTGTAGGGCACCCTGTATTTGAGATATCTCAATACAAATTAGTCTTTGCTGACAAATGTCATTGAAGAATTAGCATGCCCGATTTCAGCAAAATCAGTCCACTGGAAGCCAAGTTGTTTCATATGTATGGGCAAACAGACTTAGGGATCACAGTGAATTCTTTTCATATGTAATGCAAAATCACCTGAAGAGGCCTGATTGATACCACACAGACACACACACATATAGTGACAAAAGGCACTACAGTGCATCCCGAAAGTATTCACAGTGCATCACTTTTTCCACATTTTGTTATGTTACAGCCTTATTCCAAAATGGATTAAATTCATTTTTTTCCTCAGAATTCTAAACACAACACCCCATAATGACAACGTGAAAAAAGTTTACTTGAGGTTTTTGCAAATTTATTAAAAATTAAAAAACTGAGAAATCACATGTACATAAGTATTCACAGCCTTTGCTCAATACTTTGTTGATGCACCTTTGGCAGCAATTACAGCCTCAAGTCTTTTTGAATATAATGCCACAAGCTTGGGGCATCTACCCTGGGCTATTTTTGCCCATTACTTTTTGCAGCACCTATCAAGCTCCATCAGGTTGGATGGGAAGCGTTGGTGCACAGCCATTTTAAGATCTCTCCAGAGATGTTCAATCGGATTCATGTCTGGGCTCTGGCTTGGCCATTCAAGGACATTCACAGAGTTGTCCTGAAGCCACTCCTTTGATATCTTGGCTGTGTGCTTAGGGTCATTGTCCTGCTGAAAAACGAACCATCGCCCCAGTCTGAGGGCAAGAGCGCTCTGGAGCAGGTTTTCATCCAGGATGTCTCTGTACCTTGCTGCAGTCATCTTTCCCTTTATCCTGACTAGTCTCCCAGTTTCTGCCACTGAAAAACAGCCTTACAGCATGATGCTGCCACCACCATGCTTCACTGTAGGGATGATATTGGCCTGGTGATGAGCGCTGCCTGGCTTCCTCCAAACATGACGCCTGCCATCACACGAAAGAGTTCAATCTTTGTCTCATCAGACCAGAGAATTTTGTTTCTCATGGTCTGAGAGTCCTTCAGGTGCATTTTGGCAAACTCCAGGTGGGCTGCCATGTGCCTTTTACTAAGGAGTTGCCACTCTACCATACAGGCCTGATTGGTGGATTGCTGCAGAGATGGTTGTCCTTCTGGAAGGTTCTCCTCTCTCCACAGAGGACCTCTGGAGCTCTGCAAGAGTGACCATCGGGTTCTTGGTCACCTCCATGACTAAGGCCCTTCTGCCCCGATCGCTCAGTTTAGATGACCAGCCAGCTCTAGGATGAGTCCTGGTGGTTTTGAACTTCTTCCACTTACGGATGATGGAGGCCACTGTGCTCATTGGAACCTTCAAAGCAGCAGAAATTTTTCTGTAACCTTCCCCAGATTTGTGCATCGAGACAATCCTGTCTCGGAGGTCTACAGACAATTCCTTTGACTTCATGCTTGGTTTGTGCTCTGACATGAACTGTCAACTGTGGGACCTTATATAGACAGGAGTGTGCCTTTCTAAATCATGTCCAATAAACTGAATTTACCACAGGTGGACTCCAATTAAGCTGCAGAAACATCTCAAGGATGATCAGGGGAAACAGGATGCACCTGAGCTCAATTTTGAGCTTCATGGCAAAGCCTGTGAATACTTATGTACATGTGCTTTCTCAATTTTTTTATTTTTAATAAATTTGCAAAAACCTCAAGTAAACTTTTTTAACGTCGTCATTATGGGGCGTTGTGTGTAGAATTATGAGGAAAAAAATAAATTTAATCAATTTTGGAATGAGGCTATAACATAACAAAATATGAAAAAAGTGATGCGCTGTGAATACTATCCGGATGCACTGTATATCAACGATCAACCTGACACAGACTGATGCAGGTGGCACACTGGTAAAACAAGTAAATGTTTTTATTTTCTTTTTCTTCACCTGTGGGCAACCTTCCCTGTTTCCCACAGGCACAACATAGTCCCACAAGCACAGTACCACACAATTCTTTTTCTCTTTTTCTCCACCACTCCTCTCCGGCAAGCTTTGTCTCCCTCCTCCCGACTATGCCTTCTGGAGTGGTGACTGCTGGTTCCTATTATAGCCCACCCAGAAGTGCTCCAGATATTTGATGACCTATTTCAAGCTCCACTTCCGGGTGTGGCGGAAGAGCTGCGCACACAGGCTCAGGAGCAACTGCAGCACCCCCTGGCGGCAAACCCCCAAATCCCAACAGGGTTTTAGATAACTCCATCTCCCATGGAGCCCTGCAGGAATCTGAGGCACCACTGCCACCCAGGGGGGCTGCCATATAGTGTCCCGGGGGAGGTACTGTTCAGTCCATACATATATATCTATACTAATAAAACGCAAAGCCCTCACTGACTGACTGACTCACTCACTGACTCACTGACTTACTCATCACTAATTCTCCATCTTCCCGTGTAGGTAAAAGGCTGAAATTTGGCAGGCTCATTCTTTACAGCTTACTTACAAAAGTTGGGCAGGTTTCATTTTGAAATTCTACGCGTAATGGTCATAACTGGAACCTATTTTCGTCCATATACTGTAATAGACTGCAGCTCGATGGCCGTGGGAGGCGGAGTTGCGTCTCGCATCATCACGCCTCCCACGTAATTGAGTGCCTGCCCATATAAGGTAAATATTAACAGGTCAAGGACTGTGCTTAGCATATTCATAAGTAAAAATATCTAAATCACAAACTGATGTTAATTATATTTTGTCCATGAATACTTATTAAATAATTCCAAATAGTCTGTCCGCTTCCTTTCATAGCTTTTCCGATGGTTGTGCTGCTTCCAGGCATGTATTTTCAAATTAAAGCATTTAACCAATCACATTTCAGCCATCATTTGTTGCCAGGTAGAGAGGCCTTCACAATCTGTTGTGCAGGCACTCTAACACAGAATAAATGTCGATTAACCTGTTGCTTCAACCAATCAGATTTTGAGTTGGTGTCAGTAGGGCCCTCTAGCAGGCATACGGCAACGTCACCGTATTCAGACCCATTGATTGGATAGAAGCCGATATGAGGAACTCTACGAGGCCACTGAATGCACCGCAAGCGCTCTGAGCATCCTCGCGCGCACTACGGCCAACTTCATGGCAGGATTCTGGACAATATTATTTGCCAGACACAGACCAGATTTCAAGACCACGAAAACCTGATGTTTGTCACGCTCCTCGAGCCCCAGAAGTTTTGGGAAAAATTCAAGCATGCAGCCTTCTCCAGTTTAACACAAGAGCCACGGAGCGGTTTTTGATCTGTCTTGGCTAAAAACAGAACTGACTGTAATGTATGCCATGGATGATTTTGCAGGAAAATCTCCCACTGATCTCCGTGACTTCCTTCATCAGAAAAATCTGAATGAGAGCAGCTGTTCACATTTGTATATTTGGCGGTGACCATTCCCGTGTACACTGCTTCTGTCGAGCGGACATTTTCATCCCTAAAGCGAATTAAAACTTATAGCAGAAATACGGCAGGGCAGGTTCGACTTTCAGCATTAGCTTCGATGGCGATAGAAAGGGACTTTTTGATGGAACTGAAGCGCACGGATAATCCGTACGACAGAGTGATTGAACTGTTTTTGAGGAAAGAGAGGAGGATGGATTTTGTTTACAAATAATCAGAATTTTTGGTGAGTAAAACGCTTGCGATTTTCCTAAATAATATTGCAAGTTTATGAGTTATGATTGATGTTTTTTATGTGTGTCGCGGCTGTGGCTGCAGTAGAAAGGAACTTGCTCACCCCTGGTTTGTCTATTCAATAAAGGCATTTATTGTGGCTACAGGAGTTATCTTATATATATATATATATATATATATATATATATATATATATATATATATATATATATATATATATATATATATATATATATATATATAGGGTGCAACAATACATGTATCGATATTGAACCGTTCGATACAGTGCTTTCGGTTCGGTATGCATATGTATTGAACGATACAAAATTATATACAGTAATCCCTCCTCGATCGCGGGGGTTGCGTTCCAGAACCCCCCGCGATAGGTGAAAATCCGCGAAGTATAAACCATATGTTTGCATGATTATTTTTATATATTTTAAGCCCTTAGAAACTCTCCCACACTGTTTATAAATATTCTCCGCACAGTTATACAGTAAACCCTTGTTTATCGCGGTTAATCCGCTACAGACAGATAAATGAATTTCCACAAGTAGGATTCTTTATTTATAAATCTAATATTTTCGCAGTTAGAGCATAGAAAACCTGTTTACGACCTTCTAAATACGTTTTTAACATTATTAGAGCCCTCTAGACATGAAATAACACCCTTTAGTCAAAGTTTAAACTGTGCTCCATGACAAGACAGAGATGACAGTTCTTTCTCACAATTAAAAGAATGCAAACATATCTTCCTCTGCAAAGTGCGGCGTAAGGAGCGGAGAATGTCAGAGAGAAAGTAAAGTAAACAATGAAAAATCAATAGGGCTGTTGCGCTTTTAAGTATGCAAGCACCGCGATAAAGCAGCGCAATGAAGGGATCAATGCGAAGGTAGCCTTTCAGCATTTTTTACAGGAGCGTCCCTATCCTCTAAGCAAACAGCCTCTGTGCAAAAAGCCCCTCTGCTCACATCTCCTCCGTCAAGCGCAGAGAACGTCAGAGAGAGAGAGAGCGAGATTAAAGCAAACAATCAAAAAATCAATAAGTGAGCTTTTGGACGCACCTCGATAAAGCGGCATTTCTTAGAGGAGCGTCCGTATCCACTAGGCAAAAGCTTCTGTGCAAACAACACCTCAGCACACACCCTCTCCGTCCAGGCAGAGAATGTCAGAGAGGGTGAGATAGAGGCAGAGACAAGCAAACAATCAAGCACCGCGCAGGAGGCATATCTTATAGCATTGAGGAGTTTTAGTTAATATGTAATACGTGCTCTGATTGGGTAGCTTCTAAGCCATCCGCCAATAGCGTCCCTTGTATGAAATCAACTGGGCAAACAAACTGAGGAAGCATGTACCATTGGGTGTGTTTGTTTTATATTCTACCAAGTATAGAAAATACAGTCAGGGATCCCCAAATAATGCAGAACTGTATGTGGTTGATACCTTAATTTTAGAACATTTCAAATGTTTCAAAATATATTTAGGAAGGCATTTCTGTGCAATACATATTTTTATTTAAGTTGTTTTGTTGTATATGCAGCTAAGTGCTAGCACTCCAGAAGATGAGTGTGAGGGGAGGTCCATCAGAGAGTGGTTCATTTTATGGGGACATGATATGTTCAATATGCTCCTGTGAATATACCCCAGAAGAAGGGTATAGCATAGCTTTTATTTTGGAAAGGGACCTTTCTCTGTAATAAACTCGTTTCCAAACTGTTTTATTTTTTTATTATTTTGTTTTTCAGCAACATTTAATTTAAAAACTGTATTTTTGAGTTAAAAGAAATATATATAATTTTAATAAATTACAAATTAAAAAAGGCATGAAAATTTTTTTGTATCGAAAAAATATCGAACCGTGACACCAAAGTACCGAACCGAACCGAACCGTAAATTTTGTGTATCGTTGCACCTATATATATATATATATATATATATATATATATATATATATATATATATATATATATATATCATGCTCTACATACCGTCAACCAAATGAATCAACACAAGAGGCTTCACCTCTACCGCTGACGTCCGAGGTTCGATTCCCGAGAGGGGGTGCAGTGAGTGTGCACGCCTGATGAGCCCAGAATTAGGGTGAAACACGTGCCGCGTACTCTTTACATTATTTGACAGTAAAACTATTTATATATATATATATATACACACATATATTATATATATACACACACACATACATATATATCAGCACTTCCCGATTCATTTTACACTCGCACCCACTGTGACAGACGATGCAGATTTCGCACCCCCTTGGTTTGAGAAGTATGAAAAAATATGAGGTTAACGCAGAAAAACAGATCACCAATTGAAGCTTTATGAATAATGGATACTTTATTCGCCATCAATAATTGTTTTGGTAAAGCCATACTCAGTGTAATTCTCCTTCCATTTTCTAATTTTTTCACGACTAGCCATGATTAAATGAACAGTAAAAAAGTAAGAGCAAAGCGATGGTGACTTATTGAGGCAGGCAGGCAGGCGAGAGCACAATAGCATGTAGGCTCGATGTAGTGCACGTCAAGTCGATCTAAAATGCGCAATCAGATTCGAAAAAATATATGTTTTCAAGTTCTATTTGAATATAAGTAGGTTCTATTTAATCGATAGAAATATCTTTGGTAGGAATGTAAGTTGAATTTAGTCTTTAAATTTCTATGGGGAAGAAAAATTTCTGCAATGATGACTAAATTTAACTTACATTCCTACCAAACATATTTCTGTCGACTTAATAAAAATTATTTATATTTAAAATTTAAATAGAACTTGAACAGATACGGTAGTTCATAATACCCACGCAGCACTAAGTGCACGTAAGATATATATATGTGTATATGTATATATATATATATATGTTTATATGTGTGTGTATATATGTATATTGTGGTCCCCGGCTGGAGCTCGGCCGGGACGCCCAGGATGACCGGAGGAGGGCTTGTGCCTCCTCCAGACCGCGAGGGGATGTCCGTCCTGGTTATGTTGGGGGCCTCAGGTACAGGGCTTGGAAGCCCAACCCTGTAGGGACCCGTGGCCACCGCCAGGCGGCGCCCCGGTGCCTGAGGAACCCTGGAGCCCAGCACTTCCGCCACACCAGGAAGTGCTAGGTGGGGAAGAAGACAGGAGACACCTGGACGGCTTCCGGGTGCACAGCCGGGACTTCCGCCACACAGGGGTGTGTCCAAAGGGGAGTGCGGGGAAGCAGCTGGAGCCCATCCGGGTTCCTACTTAAGGGGCCACCTCCCTCCAGTCAGCGGCAGAAGTCGGGTGGAAGAGGACGGAGCTGGAGGGAGGACTAGAGGCGGCCAGGAGAAAGGCAGAGAAACTGTGTGGCCTGGACATTGGGGGAATCAGTGCTGGAGGCACTGGGGTTTGTTGTGCACTTTTGTAAATATAGACTTTGTAAATAAACGGTGTGTGGTGGAACCATGTTGTCCGTCTGCCTGTGTCCGGGTCCCAGTCCACAATATATATATATATATATATATATATATACCTGTATATATATATGACAGCAGCACTCATAATCGTGACAAAACAATTACATTAACAATCATGTTACATTATTTTCAGAATGTTTCCTTTTCTTTTTCATTACTTCTTTAACACACTACTTCTCCGCTGCGAAGAGCGGGTATTTTGCTAGTATAATATACAGTATATGTGTGTATGTGTATAGTACCATTCCAAAGTCTTGGGAAACCCAAAAAATAAATTCTCAAAGATAAATGTTGGGGATGTTAAGTATTTATTTGTTTGTTAAAATACTGTACAACAGTTCAATAGAACTAATAAACACTGATGTTATAGAAAGTAGCAAGCATTCCTTGGCTTTCCAAAAATGTATTGATATCTTGTGAGATATTTAGAAAAACACTGGTTTGGATCCCACTCCATTCCTCAAGAACTCCATGTATCTGTAAAGTTTCACCAACAGCACACCTGAATGAAATTACTCAGGTAGTCATTAGCCAAACCAGTAGTGTTAGGCAAGTAATGTAACAAATGAATTTAGAAGAGAATGGTGCCTAAGGAATAGGTTTTTAAATGGCTAAACAAACACATTTTTACAGTAATAAAATCATAGTTTTTTTTTTTTTTATCAACGAGGCTAGAGTCGGCAAGCTCCTGCAAACCAAACTGGAGTTTCAAGATGTAATGTTCAAGCTCTCAGAATGAAACTGAGGAAGCTAGTAAGGTGAAGAAAGAACTTGCAGAAGCCGCAAGAACCCAAGTACAGTCCTTAAATGTCTTGTCAAAAGTTGTGTTCATGGAAGAGATGCTGACAAAAAGCCATTCCTTTGAAGTGGATAGACACCAAGACTCTCACCTAAACTGCTAAACATAAGGGCTGGGGTGTTGAACAATGGCAAGAACTTCCCCAGGCTGTTGAGTCAGAGTTTACATTTTTGGCTTAGTTTGGGTTTGGCTTGTCCATAGAACAACTGAAGAACACTATTTTGGTGAATGTCTGCAGCCCATAGTGAAGTATGGTGGGCATGTCCTGCAGGTTGGGGCTTCATTTCTGCAAAATGAAGTTGGTGATTAAAGAAATATCTTCAGCAAAAAGAAGAACAAGGATTTTTGTAACATTATTTATGAAAGGATCTTTGCTTTTTAGTTTCTTTTTTACATGTGCCTAAGACTTTTGTATTTTAATGTGTGTAGTGTAGTAGAAGAGTTGTACTGTAGTTTATGATGATATCTTATAGTCCACAAACCTTTGATTTTGGTTTAAGTCCTAGCTTGGCCTCTGGGTCTGCAAAGTTTAGACATTCTTCCCATGTTTATATGTGTTTTCTTCCATTACTAACATTTCTACAACATTCTGAAATATTAAGATTTTCTTTAATAGATACCCTGAATATACTTGGTATGGGATACTTTTGGAGTTTGCTTGAATATGTTCTGAAATGGACTGACATACCTCATTTGATTATAACCTTCCATCCACTCACTGCTACCAGGATAGGCTATTGATCCCTATAAACCTAAAACTAGGCCAAACTGATACAGAAAATGAATAAATAGATGAATAGGTATGGCTAATCTAGGTTCTGAAATATGATTAAATGTAATTCTAAAGGAAACCAGTAAGCAAGTTTTCCTTCAAGCTATTTGATCAGAACATCAGTGGAAAAAGTACTGTTAGGGGAACAGAGCCACTGGGGATGCACAAACCCGTGTTTTTCTTTGTGCCAGTCCCAAGCCCGGATAAATGGGGAGGGTTACATCAGGAAGGGCATCTGGTGCAAAATTTTACCAGACGAATATGCGGACAACAATACAAATTTCCGTACCAGATCGGTCGATGCCTGGTTTAACAATGGCCGCCACCAGTACTGTTAGCCAACATGGTGCTGACGGAAATTGGGCTATTGTTGGCCAAAGAAGCTAGGGAACGTGTCTGGAAGCAGGAGGAAGGTAAAGAGAGTGGAACTGAGGGTAGGATCTTTGAATGTTGGCAGTATGACTGGTAAGGGGAGAGAGTTGGCCAATATGATGGAGAGAAGGAAGGATGATATATTGTGTGTGCAAAAGACTAAATGGAAGGTGGAGTAAGGGCTGGAGGATCGGAGGTGGATTCAAATTGTTCTGTCATGGTGTGAATGGAAGGAGAAGGGGCTATTCTAAAGGAACAGTGTGTCAAGAGTGTTTTGGAGGTGAAAAGAGTGTCAGACAGAGTAATGATTATGAAGCAGGAAATTGGAGGTGTGATGATGATTGTTGTTAGTGCATATGCCCCGCAAGTTGGGTGTGCGATGGATGAGAAAGAAGATTTTGTGAGTGAGTTGGATGAAGTGATGGACATTGTATCGAAGGGACAGAAAGTGGTGATTGGAGCGGATTTCAATGGACATGTTGGTGAAGGGAACAGAGGAGACCAGGAGGTGATAGGTAGGTATGATGTCAAGGAGTGGAATGAAGAAGGTCAGATGATAGTGTATTTTGTGAAAAGGATGGGCATGGTTATGGTGAATATGTATTTTAAGAAGAGGGAGGAACATAGGGGGATGTACAAGAGTGGAGGAAGATGCACACATGTAAACTATATCCTATGCAGAAGAGTCAATCTGAAGGAGATTGAAGACTACAAAGTGGTGGCAGGGGAAAATGTAGTTAGGCAACATAGAATGATGGTCTGTAGGATGACATTGGAGAGCGAGAGTAAAGCCAACAATCAAATGGTGGAGGTGGAAAAGGGAAGACTGCAAGGTTGAGTTCAGGAAGGAGGTAAGACAGGCACAGGGTGACAGTGAAGAGTTACCAGACAAGCTGGGCAACTACAGCAGAAGTAGTAAGGTTGACATTAAGAAGGGTGTTTGGCATGAAATATGAACAGAGGTAGGAGGAAAAGGAATCCTGGTGGTGGAATGGTAAAGTACAGGAAAGTATACAGAGGAAGAGGATGGTAAAGAAGTAGTGGGATAATCAGAGAGATGCAGAAAGTAGACAGAGTACAAGGAGACAAGGTGTAAGGTGAAGAGAGAAAAGGTGTATGATGAATTGTATGAGAGCCTGGACACTAAGGTGGGAGAAGAGGACCAGTACCAATTGGCTAGACAGAGGGACCGAACTAAGAAAGATGTGCAGCAGGTTAGGGTGATAAAGGATTAAGATGGAAACTTACAAGTAAGGAGGGTGTGTTGTGCAGATGGGAAGTGTTCTTTGAGAGGCTGATGAATGAAGAGAATGAGAGAGAGAGAAGATTGGATGATGTGGAAATACTGAATTGAAGTGCAACGGATTAGCAAGGAAGAAGTAAGGACAGCAATGAAAAGAATTAAGAATGAAAAGCTGTTGGTCCAGATGACATACCTACGGAAACATGGAGGTGTTTAGGAGAGATGGCACTGGAGTTTTTAACCAGCTTGTTTAATGGAATCTTGGAAAGTGAGAGGATGCCTAAGGAGTGGAGAAGAAGTGTACTGGTACCAATTTTTAAGAATAAGGGGGATGTGCAGAGCTGTAGTAACTACAGGATGATAAAAATGATGAATCACAGCATGAAGTTATGGGAAAGAATAGTGGAAGCTAGCTTAAGAAGGGAGGTGATGTTTAGTGTACAGCAGTATGGTTTCATGCCAAGAAAGAGTACCACAAATGCAATGTTTAGAGAAGTCCAAAAGGAGTTGCACTGCATCTTTGTAGACCTGGAAAAAGCATATCACAGGGTGCCTCAAGAAGAGTTGTGATATTGTATGAGGAAGTTGGAGTGGCAGAGAAGTATGTAAGAGATGTATAGGCCATGTACCAGGGAAGTGTGACAGTGGTGAGGTCTACAGTAGGAGTGATGGATGCATTCAATGCAGGAAGTGGAATTACCAGGGATTGCCTCTGATCCCTTTCCTATTTGCAATGGTGATGAACAGGTTGACAGATGAGATTAGACAGGAGTTCCCATGGGCTGATGTTTGCTAGTGACATTGTGAAGAAGACAGGAACAAGACAGAGTAAATGTGTGTAAATGAGAGGGAGGTCAGTAAAATGGTGAGGATACAGGGAGTGCAGTTGGCAAAGGTGGATGAGTTTAAATTCTTGGAATCAACAGTACAGAGTAATATGGATTGTGGAAGAGAGGTGAAAAAGAGAGTGCAGGAAGGTTGAAATGGGTGGAGAAGAGTGTCAGGAGTAATTTGTGACACACAGTTATCAGCAAGAATGAAAGGGAAGGTCTACAGGATGGTAGTGAGACCAGCTATGTTATATGGGTTGGAGATGGTGGCACTGACCAGAAAACAGGAGACAGAGCTGGAGATGGCAGAGTTGAAGATGCTTAAAATTTGTTTTGGGTGTGATGAGGATGGGTAGGATTAGAAATGAGTATATTAGAGGGTCAGCTCAAGTCGGACGATTGGGAGACAGTCAGATATGCCAGATTGCATTGTTTTGGACATGTGCAGAGGAGAGATGCTGGGTATATTGGGAGAAGGATGTTAGGGATAGAGCTGCCAGGCAAGAGGAAGTGAGGAAGGCCTAAGAGAAGGTTTATGGGTTTGATGAGACAGGACTTGAAAGTGATGGGTGTAACAGAGCAAGGTGCAGAGAACAGGAAAATGTGCAAAAAGATGATCCGCTGTGGTAACACTTAGCGGGAGGAGCCAAAAGCAAAAGAACAAGAACAAGAGGATCAGACAAGATCCCAGTTAGAATAGGCTTGCCCAGGGATCTTCTTTAAGTCCTTATCTCCTTGATGTGGTCATGGATGTGTTGAGTCATTGGATAAAAGATCATTCCACTGGTGCATGTTTTTTGCTTGTGACATTGTGTTGTGTGGCACCAAAAAAGATGAAGTGGAGAGGAAGTTGGAAGAATGGAGAAGGGCTTTGGATGATAAAGGGTTAAAGATAAATTGGAAGAAGACAGAATATTTAAGGTTTAATGATGATTAGGATTCATGAGTTAGCCTACAGGGAGAGCTGCTGAAAAGAGTGAATAATTGTAAATATCTAGGATTAGTGGTAGTCCGAGATGGAAAAATTAGATGCCGAGATAACCCATAGAGTGCAGTGGATAAATTGGGAGAAGGTATCAGGTATTGTGTGATGAAATGATTAAGGCCAAAGTTAAAGATAGTGGTAAGACCAGCAAGGATGCATGAAACTGAGACATGGGTAGTAAAGGGAACGCAGGAAAATAAGTTAAATGTAGCAGAAATGAGAATTGTTGGGATGGATGCATGGAGTTACAAAAAAGGACAGAATAAGAAATGAGACAATCAGAGGCACAACAAAAGTGGAAGACATATCTAAGAAAGTACAGGACAGTGGGTTAATGTGGTATGGACATGTGATAAGGAGTGACAAGGAATATGTGGGCAAAAGAGTGATGGGAATGGACGCACGAGGGGGGAGAAAATGAAGGAAGCCAAAGTGGAGGTGGATGGATAAAGTAGAAGATCGGTAGGAAAAGGGCTTGAGTGGTGAGGAGGTGCAGGACCAAGCTGTTTGGATATGGGTGATCAAACACATTGACCCCACATAGAAGGGGGGATAGATGAAGAGGAGGAAGATGAACATCAGTGGAAGCCATGTGTCACATCTAGCATGCCACTGACACCAATGCAAACAATGAATGCTTATTTTGAAGGCTGAAGATCATTTCATTCCTAACTAATTACACTACTTGCCTGGTGTTTTCCCTGAAGGTCCAGATGAGCAGTATGACACATGAATACCTTTTTCCTACATTTATCTATTTTCCTGCCCCATCCTTCTGTAATTCTGGTAATTATATACTTGTATATAATATATTAATATTATTTAATTTTAATATATTATATTAAATACTTGTGGAAATGAAAAGATAAAAAAAAAAATAGAACCTGAAACAGAAGACAGGTTCCAAGCTCACTATGTGACTAATTCATGGTGTGATATGACCTCCCAACAGTTCAGTGTTTGGTGACCCAGAGAAAAGAAGGTGTGGAAAGAAAGAATCAACATCAAGTAGCAAGTTGAAAACACTGCCTGGTCTTTCCTGCCTAAGGCAGCTATCCCATTTCCTTTTCTCCCACACACAGAGAAGAAAGAGAATATAGCAGACAAGTGAAGGAGTGCACCCCCCATGGTGCTTCCACCCAATGGAAGGAAAAAGAAAAAGGACAAAAAAAAATTTAATTCAAAACTCCAACTTAGTAGGCAGTCCTCAGACCCTCTATTGCCATATTACTGTACCTGGCAACATAAACCACCTCCTAACATCAAAAGGACTGGAGACTTTTAAGTACCTTCTGGCTTGAAATGAACATTTCATGGCGGCAGCTAGGCGCAGTTGGAGCAAGACCCACACAGAGGCCTGAAATAATGCTTTCTTTTATTGCTGGACCACACTCGTTGCTTACTGGTTTAGAACATAGAATAGTCTCAAGAAAGCAATTATTCTCTCCTTAAACAGCCTTCAGCTGATTCCATTATCTGAATAATTAAAAAAAGAAAAAAATACTCTGCTTGTCAATTTGTTTGACAAACCCCCCATAAAAAGCAGTAAAAATACCTTCAAGGCTCAGTTTCAACATTTCCTAATTACACATTTTTAATGTCGCCGTGTGTGTGCAGCCGTGTGTGCAGTTTGTGAACACCTCAGAAAATACTTCCCAGCCGCTTGAACAAACACATTGCTGTATTAATTACAAGGCAGAACCTCCAGTTTGTACTTCTAGTGTAGTGTGAGCTTCATTGCACCCTGTTTGGATCTTAATTACCTTCCAGGCATATCAACTATTCCAGAGTTGCTTTCCGTAACTGGCAGCACCAGTCCATCTCTATGCCATCTCATAATTACTGAGCAGGGCAAAGTGGGGACTGCTATGGAGAACTGTTAATTAGTCAAAAGATGAAGAGTGGGACCCTCTGCTCATCTTCAAACCTAAGTACATGACAGACACCTCTAAGAAGTATATGGTGCAACATGCCTTTATAATTACTTGGTGATGTAAATATCAAAAACGTGTTAAGCATATGGGCCCAGAAATAAGTATCTTGTTATTTCTATTAGTTAAGAGAATAATCTTATTATTAATATTATTGCAAATGATATTGACCTAATTCATATGTGTAAATATAATGAACACAACAAATATTAGAATGTATTAGTAATCTTTATTAGTGTTACTATTTTATTAATGTATATATAATGGTAATGATTGCTTTAAAAATAGAAAGGAAGTGGTAGGAATAATGGGTATTTGCACTAGTGCCAGATAAAGGGGGTAATTTTTATGTGCAGTTCACATTTAGCCAAATATTCCTGTGAGGGTCTTCTGGGTTCTCCCTTATACCATGTTGCCAGTTCTACTGTTGGCATAAAATCAGACTTTTATGTACACTGCTGTGAAGCAAGGTTATTATAGTTAACGAAAACTAAAATCAAAACTGAAACTATTATTAAAAAAACATTTTCGTAAACTGAAATAAAATAATTAACAAAACTGAAATGAAAAACTAAAACTAAACGAAACTATTAAAGTAGCTGGAAAGACTAACTGAAATAAAATAATAATTTACTAAAATATTTTTAGTTTTCGTTTTTGAATGAATATTCTTACCGTTAGTCTTTAAACCTTGTAAGTTTTAACTCTAAAACTGAGTCATCCACCACGAGCCGCCCGCACATATTCATCCAGTGAACGGCGGCTGTTCACACAGCATTTGCGGTGACAAAGCAAGCTGAGTGCGGGTGCGTAAAGGATGAGAAATAGAAAGCGATTTGTGTGCCGCCTTTCTTTGTGCTTGTTGTATATCAAGATGTAATTCAAATGGCTGAAATCAGAATGTGCTGGTCAACAAAATGTTTACCATTTGGATAGAAAAATCACGAGTGAGTAACGTTTCAGTTTATTTCTCAGGTGTCTGCTTTTTGTTGACAGCAATTCACCTGCCACTTCGCACAGGAGAAATCGTTTTTACTTTCCCATATATGAAGTATAGAGAAGGTATAGTAATCATGAAAAAATTCGACCTCGATATTTTGATGAATCTTAACGTTATAGACTAACCAGTGTCCAACAATACTGTTTTTTGGAATTGTGTGTGTGTGTGTGTATGTATGTATACACATAACTCAAAACGCAACTAGATAGATGGATGAAGTTGGCATGTGGTTGTTACACCATAATTGCAGATCTGTATTAACTTTTGGGCCAAATCCATCACCGAAGTGGTACTTTACCTGAACACATACTCAATGTTTTTTATTTTTTTATTTATGCTGCAGAGTCCGATTTATTCAACTTTACTTTTATAATAATTGTTCAATATATTATTAATTTGATTTGTTGTTGATGGTTCCTTAATGTACATAATATAAAAATATAATCATTGTCTTGCAGTTTACTCTTCAAATATCCATCCCCCATATCTGAGTATACGAGAAAGTTGAGGGGAGACCACTCCCGGTTTTTGAAAATAAAATGCCACTAATCGAGATACTGACTAGGTCATCATACAAGATCAGCATATTGTTACTGACCAATCACTTTTGCTTTAAAAACATTGTTTAACAATGAAGCGATGCAAACAAAGGTAGAGCCTGACAAGTGATGAAAAACTACTAATGGGTTTTTGTATTTATTCCATATTTATTAATTTATCATTTTAGTTCATATTCACAACTCAAAATACCTGATATTGTGAAAGTAATTCATTAGCAGAATTATATTTTAAAATATTTGTCTCCCTTTTTTCAATGTTTTTCTCTCTCTCTCAAAATAGATAGTTGAAATATCATATTCTTTTTGTCTTAACATCAGCCATATCATACATATTGCATACCTGGATTTTTCCTGCCTTGCATCCAAACCTGCTGCGGTAGGCTCCAGGTTTCCTGCAATCCTAGTCTGGATAAACAGGTTTAGATAATGTATATGTTGTTCTTAATCTCAGACGCTGTCTCTGTTGTTTTGTGCCTGTCCATACTCTTATTACCTGCTCTTGCCCTGCTCATTATGGGTTTACTGTTCTTATGGTGGGCTATTCAAGACTCACCACCCTAACCTTGACACTGCATGCTTGTTGTTCTTTGTTTCCCTCAATACAGCTAAGTGGGGTCTGCACACTGATTCAAGTCTAAGAGCCCTGTTCTTCCTAAGCCCTGTGATTTTCAAGAAAAATATTTTAAAAATTATAAAATTGTGTAAAATCGTTCATATTCAGTGTCTAGTTTTTGATTATGCTTGTTTTTATCAGACAAAAACAAAACCAGATAGTAAACCAGGCAGTATAGTAAGCTTCCACTAACATTAAACTCATATCCAAATCTGTTAAGTGTACAGTTCTGTCTGATTGTGACACAAAACTAGGCTCCATGCCATAATTACTAAAACTAAAACTGAAACTAATATATATAAAAATAAAATAGAAATGTCTTTGTGAAATAAAAACTAAACTAAAACTAAAAATACATGATGAAGGAAAACTAAAACTAAACTGAATTTCCAAGTAAGGTCAGAAAAAATATAGAAATAAAAACTAATATAAAAAGGCAAAACTATAATAACCTTGCTGTGAAGCATTAGCACCCTTTCCAACAGAGTCCTGCCTTGCATTAATTGTTTGTAGTTCTCCAAGCTGGTAGAAACTTGCATGACAATAAATGGATCATAATATTGAATCATGTTCTTGTGTAATCCCAGGTGTTTGGTGACCTACCAGGTTTTGCAAGCTGTTACTCATCTAGTTGGTTTCATACTAATTTAATATATAATACAGCACCTTATTTGGGACACTGTATGCATTTAATTTACTTGTGAGTTTATGAAAAATAATCTCCCTAGCTCCTAATGCTCAAACAACAGAACACTAGTATGTTTTATATGGCATTCATCATTTCTTTCCTGTTCTCTCTCTTTAGAGTATCAAACCCTTAAATCCATCCACTAACATGCATATTTCATTTCTGGTTTTCAGGAATCCCAACTTTATCCCATTATGTTAAAGTACCAACCTTGAATACTGCATGGGGTGCTAGTCCACAACAGGGGATACACAATTAAGACACCATCACTTGTTTACAATGTTCAATATAGAATCAATATCCATCCATCCATTATCCAACCCGCTATATCCTAACTATGGTGTCACGGTTGTCTGTTGGAGCCAATCCCAGCCAACACAGGGCACAAGGCAGGAAACAATGCCCCGGGCAGGGCGCCAGCCTACCACAGTAGAATCAACAGTTAATCTAAAAAACGAGTTTTGGTGGGTGGGAGCAAAGCCAGAATATCCAGAGAAAAATCTGGCAGGCAAGGAGAACATCTTCACACAGTTTTTGGACCATGAATTGTAAAGCACTTTGAGTATCTAGAAAGATGCTCTATCTATCTATCTATCTATCTATCTATCTATCTATCTATCTATCTATCTATCTATCTATCTATCTATCTATCTATCTGCTATGGAGCAGCAATACTGAGCATTGCACCATTAGGTTAGTTATTAATAAAATATTTATTTAAATAATTAAATCATTTCATAGTGCCATTTATGCTATAAAAACCCTTAAGCACTTCAGGAAGACAAATTCTTGTAGAATACAGAAAAATGCCTTATAGTTGCATTAAATATAATTTAAATAGTAACTACAGCAACCTGAATAATTTTAATGCTAGCAGAGGCACACAAAGCATTTGTTGGCAAGCACATCTTTTGGCATTACTCAAAAATAATTGCAGGTTCATTTTATTGTGCTGCAATTGTATTCATCAACGGTACACGTTCATTTCCTTTTTCCCACTACATTATTTTTGTGATTTTTGTTCCATTCTGTTTGCAGTCTGGAAATACTTTTGTTGTTGCTCATTTGAATCATCAGCATCTAAGTGTTGCTCTGTTTCTCCAGACTGTTAATTTTCTCCCGCTCACAGTTTCCTCCTCGTTTCTCTTTCCCATTCATTATAAATGCACATTTTGATCTTCCAGGTTTTTCTTGAATTCTTTTTAATAGAAGAAGTAATTATACACATGCAGCTGTAACAAAACAATCTCAGTGTGATAAATGTATGCCTCATGGTTATTTATGAGCAACCCATCAGTGAAATTTCATTCAATATTTTTTTCTGCTGCTTTGCAAAATCCTAAAGCCAAGCATTACTAATCAACAACCATACAGTTTTTAAAAAAGCAATAGAGTATTGTTTATATATATGTATATATATATATATATATATATATATATATATATATATATATAAGTAGTCATCAACTATAATAAGATTCCTTACAGTTGATGGACCTGTGTTTGCATTCCAAGAGATTAGATTAGAATAGAGAGCTAAATTGTCATATACACTGCGAGAGCATAGTGAATTTTCTGTGCCACTGTTGAGTTGATGCATAAATAAATACAGTAAATAAATAATAGTAGAATAAAATAAAAATAAAGAGCATAAATCGATAAATGAAATACATTAAATTAGAGTGATGAAAAAGTAACATACAGTACAATTCTACATAAACCAGCAGGTGGGTTCAGTAGACAGTGCAGGGCAGGTAGGTTACTGGGAGTTCAGTGACCATATGGCCTGGGGGAAGAAACTTTCCCTGAAGCAGATACAACTAGTGGTGAAGCTCAAGCAGTGCTTTCCAGATGGCAGAATTGAAAATGGGGGTTGGGCTGGGTGGCTGTCATAAAACATGATGGATTCAGCTCTCCTCAGACATCTGGTTGAGTAGATGGTATGAAGCTGTGTAAGGTCATCCCCAATTATTTTAGAAGATGTACAGACAGTCCTTTGAAGTAGTTTGCGATCTGGGCAAGTGAGGTTACCAAAGCCTACTGTGATGCATCCAGTCAGGATACTTTAAATAGTGCAGTCATAAAAGTTCACTAGTGTTTTGGTTCTCACCCCGAAGCTCTTTAGCCTTCTCAAGAAGAAGAGCCTTTGCTGAGCCTGAAGCAGCTCACTATCTTGACAAGAGAGCTGTTGATGTGGAGTGAAACATAAGAACCTTTGCTCTTTCTGAAGTCAACAATGACCTCCTTTGTTAGGTTGACATTCAGAGAGTGGTTGCTGTTATGGCACAATACAGTCAGGTCTTTTACCCTTCTCCAGTAGGCAGCCTTATCATTGTCGCTGATGAAGCAAATCACAGCGGTGTATTCCGTGAACTTGATGATGCTGTTGTCCTCATGCTTCATTACACAGTTATTTCCTGAAGCTGCCAAATTCAATTCAGGAGTATAGGAAACTTGAAATATTATTGACACCCACTTACTATGAAACAAACCTATCACAGAATAGCAACTACAATGTCTTTATCATTACTGAAATAATTATTTTATTAAAAGGCACTGATCCAATTTTTTCCCCCTCATTTTTAAATATTTAACTCTATGCAACTACTTAAGCCTATTGCTTTTTATTTTAGCAATTAAGTAATTACTGTACCTGTATATTGCTAAATTTTAAAAGAAAAATAAGGAATTCTGCTAATCTCTCTTTTTGTTCTCTATGGAAGTTATCCTTGTATGTTATGGTCTCAAAAAACAATTTTTCCATATTTTTTACCACAGTGATCTGCATTTTTCTTTATGAATTGCAATCACTAGAATAAGAATAAATGAAAGAATGGAGGCTGGCTATGAGTATTTTCTATTTGTGCAGTTAGTTATCATGATTATTAATTATAACTGGCAAACCCTTTCAAACTACACTGCAAATATTTCAAATTCGACTTTTAGCCTGGTGAACATGGAGGTACTTTCATCAGTTACACTCAGACAACATAATCTGCATGAGTCAACTAAAAATAACTGGACAAAGAAATCTAGGAAATGGAGGCAGAGAGGAACCATTCAATTGAGAGAAATTCATTTTGGAAACCAACCTTCTCTGCTCAACATTTTTGTCTATAATGGAAACATGCAAGAAAAGAAAATACAAACTCACAAAAGCAATTGAAGGAGCTAAGTGTTAGCTGGGAAGTGAACTACAGACCAAAAACAGCAGGCGTAATGATTTGCATAAACTTTGACAGGGGCTACAAAACAAAGGCTAACCTATTCTCATCTACTTTTTCACTTTCCATTAAAGTTAATCCTTTAAAGAGTCACTTTGACCACAACAAAAGGCAGCCTGCCATTTCATTGCCTCCAGCACCTTGATTCACCTACCAGCTGGGTAAGGATCCTTCAGTCAGGATGCCAGTCCATTCACAACAATCTTTACAGTGAATATGGATGTATTGTATATATGTGTATAATAAATATATACATGCATGCACATACACACTCTTTCTCTTTATATATATATATGTAGTCCGGAAGTACTGTGGGTTTCCATCCTCATGACTCCAAAGTACTTCTGGGTTGTTGTAATAGTAGGAGTCACCAGCTCCCCCTGGTGGCACGCACAGCACACAATAGTGCTGAGGAAATGGACTCAACCCAGGAAGCTTTGAGGGAATCCAGGGAACCATTGCCATCCAGGTGAACTGCCACCTAGCGTCCCGGGGATGCAGTGCCCTGAAAAGCCTGCTCTTCCTCATTCTTTCTGTTGAGGGATATCCTGGCCAGACTGAAATGCCGGCCGTCCATCACTTTATATATATATACTAGCAACTTGGCACACGCTACGCTGCGCATTGGATGACCACAGTTGAAGGACTCAATCATAAGGACCTCTCGTCGGGTGTCTCTTTGGCACGCTTTTGCCTCTTTCTTTCGCGATCACGGCGTAATCTCTCTGTAGGGGTTTCAGTTGCCTTTCGTTGTGCGGCAGAGACGCGTTGAGCTAATTTGTGTGAATGCTGAGTGTCCATTTCTTGCGAGCGACTGTCACGCCTTTGCCTCTTTGCTTTGTGATCACGCTGTAATGTGTCCTCTCTCGTAGCAGCAGGTTTAGTTGCGTTTCATTTCAGCATTGTTCTGTAAGGTCTTCTCCGTACAAGTGCACATAGGTAGCTGAAGACGGAAAGGCATAGTGGGCATAGTGAACCACACGAATTGGTGACCAGGGGAACCATCCGACTCAGACGCGGGGCTCGAAATACTCAAGTGCACATGTTATTTATAATTTAATTTTTTTTTTTGTTGTTATGAACTTCCCCAAAAGAGTTGATCCCTGTAAATAGTTAATAGTATATGAACAATATAATCTGTTGTAGTACGGGCGTTAATTAGCGTCACACCTCATAACCTGCATACACCACGTGTTTGGCTGTAACGCCAGAAGCGCGGTGGACGCTGTAAGGGTAGGTTGTGGTTTCTGTTTCTTTCGTGATTTTTTTATTTCATTTTATTGATTATTTAATAGGCTGAGGGGAGAAGACGTAAATGTGACGCTCTGTCTATTTCTTTACTTTTGTTTTGAAAAGATTTTTGGAACAGGAAAAATAAAAGCAAAGGGGAAAGAACGGAGGGGGGTAAGCAGGAATTCTGAGAGGGGACGGACTGGGGCTTTTCTACGGGGCGGCTATACAGCCAAAAGGAGCGCGGACCCGAACACGGACACCGCGCTGGGCTTTTATTATTATTTTATCATTTTTTTTGCCGGTCATAAAATTAGAATATCATGACAAAGTTGATTTATTTCAGTAATTCCATTCAAAAACTGAAACTTGTATATTAGATTCATTAATTACACACAGACTGATGTATTTCAAATGTTCATTTCTTTTAATTTTGATGATTATAACTGACAACTAATGAAAGTCCCAATTTCAGTAACCTCGGAAAATTAGAATATTGTGAAAAGGTTCAATATTGAAGACACCTGGTGCCACACTCTAATCAGCTAATTAACTCAAAACACCTGCAAAAGCCTTTAAATGGTCTCTCAGTCTAGTCCTGTAGGCTACACAATCATGGGGAAGACTGCCGAGTTGACAGCTTGCACAAAGTTTCACTTTTTGAATGGAATTATTGAAATAAATCAACTTTGTCATGATATGCTAATTTTATGACTGGCACCTGTATATATATATATATATATATATATATATATATATATATATATATATATATAGCAAAATACCAATATACCTAGCAAAATACGCAAAGTACTGCCTTAAAATTTTTATTAAGAAGAAAATTAAACCTTTTAAACTGAGGGATAATATACCAATAATTATTTGTTAAGGATCTCTTTGTATACCACATTGTGAGTTCGGCCCTCCGGTTGTAATATGACCAAGCTGTGCGCTGCGCTTACTCTTGAGCATGCAACGTACAGTTGGCCATGTGAACAGTAATCTTGTTTCAAATCTCACAGCTTGGATTGCTGCTGTCGGTTTGAGTTTCATGGTTTGTTTCAATTACGACAGTATTTGTAGGACTTGTGTTGAAGAGACATTCGGCATCTGTCAAGTGTTGTAAGTATACAACAGGTTTCATTGATAACTTCACATCCAGCTTTTGAGAGTTTAAACATTCATAAACATCAAAGTGTTTATTACTGAAATCGTCACCTGTGAATCTAAGATGTTTAAGAGGCATTGGCGGTTGTCGAAAGGTGTAAAATATTTGGCCATTTCGGTATACTTGAAAGCGACAACCGAACAATTCAGCGGCAGCCATCAACTCACATGCAGAACCATAGGTGAAGGGCTTAAGCATTTCACTCTTCTAGTGCTCCTGTGTAGTATAATTATCTCCTGTACCGTCATCAGTCCACACCTTGAACCTGTCCCAGTCATTCAATACATAAGACAGAATGTTCCTCCGGATATCAAGAGTGAGCCTGATATGGCCGTGCAATATGTAACAAAGAGAATGGAAAAGGTAGGTGGTATCTCCGGGCATGGAAACCACTCGGTAAGTGACAGTTCTTTGATCGATAGAATTTCTTGAAGATGGGCCCATAAGTAACAAAGACTGTTGAAAAGTTCAATATGGCGGCCGACAGTGGCATCATACTACCGAAATAAGTGTACATTGGTTTCAGTTAGTGGAGGGAAGCCACCTACCAAATTTCGAGAAGATGGTGCCATAAATAAGAAAGTTCAACATGGCGGACGTTGTTGACCGTTATGACCATTACGCGTAGAATTTCAAAATGAAACCTGCTTAACTTTTCTAAGTAAGCTGTAAGGAATGAGCCTTGCAAATTTCAGCCTTCTACCTATACAGGAAGTTGGAGAATTAGTGATGTTGGAAAATTAAATATGGCGGCTGACAGTGGCGCCATACCACGAAATAAGCACGTACATTGGTTTCGGTTAGCTAAGGGAAGCCACCTACCAAATTTCGTGAAGATGGGGCCGTAAATAAGAAAGTTTAACATGGCGGGCGTTGTTGACCGTTATGACCGTTACGCGGACAATTTCGAAATGAAACCTGCTTAATTGTTGTGTGAGCCTGATATGGCCGTGCAATATGTAACAAAGAGAATGGAAAAGGTAGGTGGTATCTCCGGGCATGGAAACCACTCGGTAAGTGACACTTCTTTGATCGATAGAATTTCTTGAAGATGGGCCCATAAGTAACAAAGACTGTTGAAAAATTCAATATGGCGGCCGACAATGGCGTCATACCACCGAAATAAGTACGTACATCGGTTTTGGTTAGCGCAGGGAAGCCGCCTACCAAATTTCGTGAAAATGGGGCCATAAATAAGAAAGTTCAACATGGCGGACGTTGTCGACCGTTATCGACCGTTATGACCGTTACGTGTAGAATTTCGAAATGAAACCTGCTTAACTTTTGTAAGTAAGCTGTAAGGAATGAGCCTGCCAAATTTCAGCCTTCTACCTACACGGGAACTTGGAGAATTAGTGAGAAGTGAGTCAGTGAGTGAGTGAGTCAGTCAGTCAGTCAGTGAGTCAGTGAGGGCTTTGCCTTTTATTAGTATAGATATCTATACTAATAAAAGGCAAAGCCCTCACTAACTGACTGACTCATCACTAATTCTCCAAGTTCCCGTGTAGGTAGAAGGCTGAAATTTGGCAGGCTCATTCCTTACAGCTTACTTACAAAAGTTGGGCAGGTTTAATTTCAAAATTCTACGCGTAATGGTCATAACTGGAAGCTATTTTTCCTCCATATACTGTAATGGAGTTGAGCTGGATGGCCGTGGGGGGCAGGGTTTCGTGCGACATCATCACGCCTCACGTGAACTGACTATCAATGCAGTACATAGAAAACCAGGAAGAGCTCAAAAAAGCGCTGAAGAAAACATGCATTATATAATTGAGAAGGCAGCGAAACAATAAGAAGCGAGCGACTGACATATACAACCATATTCATGAGTGCTGCTACTTCTGAAACAAAGCACGGTGTAAACCTAAAGTTTAAATTAAGTTCATAGACAGGCTGCGCTGGTGTTTGTAATTTAGTGCCTGCCCATATAAGGCCGTCCGTCAGTGGCAATCCAATAGAAACACTGCCGCTAAATATTCACGGGTGAAGGACTGTGCTTATGCAGAGGAAGATGAGATGGTCAGGGTGGTGTTTGGCACAAACTCAGCGAAACTGCGAGAGAAACTTTTAAGTGCCGGGTCTTAGCTAACATTACATATGAATGGACATCACACGAAATGGCACCAGTACAGCTGGAAACCTTTGATGCATGAACACCAAGCGGCTCACGTGAACTGATGCAGTGCACAGACAAAAAGCAACAGTTCCAAAGAGTGCTGAACAAAAACCGAATTACACAATTGAGAAGGCAGCAAAAAAATATGAAGCGTCTGATACATACAAGCATATTCATAAGTGCAGCTACTGCGGAAACAAAGCACACGGTGGAAAAAGTCAATGTCCCGCTAAAGGAAGACAGTGTAAAAAAACCGTGCATGCAGTGTGTCACATCTCAGATAAAGAGGAAGACGAGCTGTTTATTGATGCAGTAAGAAACGAATCGATGAATGAAACCTCTTATCTTTACAACGATTGACAAACACGGAATGTAACTTGAACACAACACATCGTACAAATACGACCCTGATTGAAAGAAATAATGA